>NC_073304.1:148834973-149155701 GCF_027595985.1 Sorex araneus | reverse complement strand
TGACTCATGATCTCAATATGTTGTTGAACTCATGTTCCTCTAGAAATGTGGAATGGGTATGATGTCACAAGAAAATTATTGTTGGAAAAATAATTACTGGCCTCTTAAGTAATTCACATTTACTAGTTTCTTCTTCTCCTCCTCCTCTTCTTCCTCCTTCTGATTCTTCCCCCCTCCTCCCCTACCTTCTCCTCCTCCTCTTTCCTCCTTCTTCCTTCTCCTCCACCTCCTCTTCTTTCTTCCTCTTCTTTGTTCTTTTTTTAAAAATTAAAGCACCATGAGATGCACAGTTACAAAGTTATCCATGATTTGGTTTCAGTCATGCAGTGTTCCAGTTCTTGTCCCCTTCCCCTCACACTGATTGCCAATGCAACCCCCCCCCCCCCCCGCTCCCAGGCTGTGAATGGTGGAGTCCTCATCATTTTCTATGGGCATGACCCTTGTCACCATTCCCTGGAAAGCACTTGTAGTGTTGTCTGTTCGAAGAAACACAGTTGTAATGTTACTCATTTTGAGCAGCTTATGGAACAAGAGGTCAACCATGAGAATACAGCCTTACTGTCAGAGACTAATATATGTTCCCACCCTCAAAGAATGTTATGTAAGATGGCTAGTTAAGAGATGAGAGAAGCTCATTTCCCTATCAGAGGGGAACCAGCAGTCACCTACACACTTTTCTTCACCCTGAAGTGAAATAGTGGGAACAAACAGAATGGTTACAGCCACCGACCTGGGGGATGGGAGGCCCTACAATTCAACATCCAGAGCTCTGCAGTGTAGGGCTGCGAGCAGGCATTGTCCTAACCCTTACAGTGAGGTTACGGGATGTGTGTGTCTCCTGCAGTATTCACCAGTGATCAGAGGTGAAGTGAAGTCAGGAGGGATAAATATTACTCTTCATACCCAACCAAGCATAAATAGTATAGCAACTCAACAAAGTCAGTATATAAAAAACCCAGAGTTCTGTGCTTACATCTAAACCAGACTGCCAAATGGACAAAAGAGCCGTGTGACTCTCTTGTCAGAGAAGAAGAGAGAAAAGGCCAGAGAGAAAGAGACCTAGCTCTGAGAGCTGGTGGACGTGCCACGCGTGCAAGGGTCCAGGGCGAGGCCCTGGTACCTCGTTGCACCTAAACACCGTTCTGGAGGCCCTGAAGCACCCAGCCCCGAGTAGCCCTGAGCTGTGTGGAGACTAAGACCCTTTTCTCATATTACAGTTGATTTGTCCCAACTCAATTTGATGAATATTTTATCTTTTTTACAGTGCTTACAGGTGGCACCTTTATTTAATTTTTATTCCCAAGAAAGACTAGGGAGTATTAATACAAACATATCACTCAATTTAGTTTCAGCTCCTAGCTAGATTTTCATATTATAATTTCACGAGTTGTATTCTTTCTTGGTGCTTTAAACATGTTCCACATTTTATGCTCACATGAACATGTTAGTGAAAAATTAGTCTGTTTTGAGCTTCAGCTCCTCCCCTGTAGGTGGGACAGATTATACCTATTCCTCCCTGGGGGTCTGCCCCACTGACATACATGGGCATGAGACCACGTGAACCCCAAGCACAGTCTCTTTCCCTGGGTCTCACTGGTCACCTGGACAGCAGCTCTCGCGACCCAGAGTGGGCTCACCCTGCCTGCTTGGAAGTCACCTGCAGGAGCTGATGGGCCCGAGGGTGCTGGCGAGGGCGGCTCCCAGCTGCCAGGCCGTGTCCCTGGGGCCTCCTTTGCTCTCTCTCACACTCTCCTTCCCCCAGGCCTGCTCTGCGAGGAGAACATCGACGACTGCGCTGGGGGTCCTCACTGCCTGAATGGCGGTCAGTGTGTGGACCGGGTTGGTGGCTACAGCTGCCGCTGCCTGCCCGGCTTCGCTGGCGAGCGCTGTGAGGGGGACATCAACGAGTGCCTGTCCGGGCCCTGCAGCGCAGAGGGCAGCCTGGACTGCGTGCAGCTCACCAACGACTACCTGTGTGTGTGTCGCAAGGCCTTCACTGGTGAGAGTCTCAGCCCAGAAGGGCTGCTTTGCAGGAAACTGAGGCCCCGCAAGATTCACCCGACAGAGTGATGCTTTGCTTCTGCACAAAACACCAGCCCAGCTTAGTTCAAGGGTTGTTTTTCCTAGGGCTGTGCTCTCTGGTTCTTAAACCGAACTCCACTTTAGTTTTTCCTGGGAAATGCTTTCTCTCTGGTTGTCGTGGATTCTGTCATGCTACAGCAGCAGTTGGAAAGAAAACAATAGCATTTGGGGAATAGTTGAGCAAAAGAGTATATAAAAATTGTGGTGAGATACACCGAACATACAGTTTACACTAAAGCCATTTTTTAAATTTTATTTTTATAAAGTTGCTCACAGTAATTTATTACTTTCAGTGTTTCAACACCAATCCTGCCATTATTAGTTCGAATTTTCCCACCACCACCCAATCCTGCCCAAAAAGCAGATAGGCAGA
Organism: Sorex araneus; assembly: GCF_027595985.1. Taxonomy (NCBI): domain Eukaryota; kingdom Metazoa; phylum Chordata; class Mammalia; order Eulipotyphla; family Soricidae; genus Sorex; species Sorex araneus. The sequence goes on along the minus strand of NC_073304.1, from coordinate 149,153,246 downwards.
TGCTAAATAATTTATTTTGTATTGCTTGTTATGAATAGTTGACTAAAAATGATGCAAAAAGTTTTTCTTAGAGAAAAGTGTGTAAAGATTGTTGTATCTCACCTTGGAGCCATTAAGCCCCTGTATAGGAGACCACTAACACGTTGTTACAGATTGAGCCTTGTGTGCTAATACGTGTGTGTGTGCGCGCGCGCGCGCGCGAGTGTGCGTGTGTGTGTGTGTGTGTGTGTGTGTACATATATATATATATATATATATATATATATATATATGTAATCAGGACTGGTTGCTTTCTACTTTACACCCCTCAAATGTGGTGTGCTACTCTTGGTATATCAGTGACATAAAGTATGAGATCTTGGAATTCTAAATTTTGAATAGAGTGCTAGACTGGAGTTAAATGTTTAACTGGATGGTGATTTGGGGGTCGAGAGGCATCTCTGCAGCGTGTTGCTCTCTTCTGGATAATGGCTGTTAATGAGCTTATGTGGCAGTGAGGTTCGTGGGCGTGACGGACAGGCAGCTGGAAGCACAGTGAGGTGGGGCAGGGGGCCCGTTCCCTTCTCCGTGCGAGTCTGCAGGTGCTGAAACCATTTCTACTAGCACATCCCAGTGGCATTAAGGACATTCGGATTGTGGTGTTATTACCCACCATCCATCTCCAGACCTCATGGGTTTCTTTTTTGGGGGGTTTTTGTTTGTTTGTTTGTTTTTGCTTTTTGGGTCACACCTGGCAATGCACAGAGGTTACTCCTGGCTCTGCACTCAGGAATCACCCCTGGCGGTGCTCAGGGGACCATATGGGATGCTGGGAATTGAACCCGGGTCGGCCGAGTGCACGGCAAACACCCTACCCGCTGTGCTATTGCTCCAGCCCCATGTCTTTTTTTTTTTTTTTTGCTGAGTGACCCCCATCTGACAATGCTCGGTCTCGGGGGCCTTGTGGTTCCAGGTATTGAGAGCGAGCATTCAGCCCACAATCTTGCTTTCTGGCCCCAGCCTCAGAACTGTGTTTGTGGAAAACAGCAGCTTGTTTTCAGGAAAATTATGTCTGACTCGTTTCATTCCCCTGCCCCCCTTGGCAGCTGATAACTTGCAGCTCCACGTAGTCGTGACCGCCGTCATCTCTTCCATCTGTGGGACCCAAGAGACTTCACTAGTCTAGGCCGAGTAGGGGTGGAGGCCTACCCCGGGTGTTGTAGCTACAAGTCCCTTGATGAGTAAGAGCTGGAAACCTGTATGGTCCTGGGAGACCCGCACAGCTGAGACTTGGCTGTGATGCCAGCCTTTCTACAGGTTCCTCATTTCCGTCAGAGACCACAAAGATGCTCTGACTCAGAGCTGTGCCTTTAGAACGGACTCTTGGTAGTTATTTCTGGAGAAGGGTAGCTTAGTGGCTTTCGGACATAGATGACCTTTTGTCACCTAAATATGGCCGTCTCAGGGGCAGAGAGATAGAACAAGTAAGGCACTTGTCTTGCATGCAGCTGAGCTAGGTTCAATCCCCAGCATCTCATGTAGTTTCCCAAGCACTGGTCAGGAGTGATTCCCTCACTGAGTCCTGAGCATAGCGGGGTGTGGCCCAGAAAAAAAATATGTATATATATAGCCACACCATCAGACAGAAATTTGTCAGCATTTTTTGAGGTCATTTCAAATCTTGTGTCGTGGTAATTTTTCTTACAAGCAGAGTGTGATTGGGTCTCTTGGAAGTGAAATAATAGACTGTAGGATCTGCTCACTGATAATTTGGAAAGCTGGACTGCTGTATTCTGAGCCCCTTTTCAGCCTTCCTTATAACTTTAAAGGTATGTTTCCTTTAAGAACATTAAACTTCTATAAAGACAGGTTTTGCAATATGGCAAACTGCCTGGATGTATAATATCGAATGAGGAGCAGCCTATTATGTAAACATCTTACTGAGGTGATACTGATGGGAAAAGGATCAGTGTCTCTCTGCAGCCTCCTGTTAGTCTCGATGTGCTTAGGAAACCGGAGGCACGAAGCCTGTGCCACTCTTTTCCTTTCTTGTCTCTGAGATGTCTTTGATCTGGAAACAAGCACATATTTTCAAAGGAAGAAGAAAAAATGATGTCTGAAGGAATGAAATCCACACCGAGTTAGGGTTGTTCAGGCCACTGTTTCTTACAGCAAGGGCCTCCAGACACTGTCAGAAATGTGTCTAGAGAAAATTCACTGTGAAAATGAAGCTCTGTTTTCAGGAAGGATCAATTATGTTACACAAAATTTATTAAATGACTGAAAAGGACATTAGAGATGAAAATTCTCCATAAATGCACATTAGATAGTGTTACAATTTAGATCTTATTATAGCCTCTCCTGTAGCCCCGTCATCCCATTGCTCATCGATTTACTCAAGTGGGCACCAGTAATGTCTCCATTGTGAGACTTGTTGTTACTGTTTTTGGCATATCAAATATGCCACGGGGAGCTTGCCAGGCTCTGCTGTGCGGGTGGAATACTCTTGGTAGCTTGCCGTGCTCTCATAGAGGGACGGAGGAATCAAATCCGGGTCAGCCGCGTGCAAGGCAAACGCCCTACCCACTGTGCTATAGCTCCAGTCCATAGCCTCTCCTATACTGTAGAAAATATTAACAAAATACATGGAACTGGGGGCCGGAGTGATAGTTCAGCAGCTGGGGCTCTTGTTTGGCATGCTGTCAACCTGGGTTTGATCCCCAGCATCCCATGGGGTTCCCTGAGCACCTCCAGGAGTGATTCCTGAGCACCGAGCATAGCCAGATTTGCCCCCAACTCTCTCCCCCCTCCAAAGAAAATCAGAATATATTGAACTGTGGGCTAAGTGTTTTATTTGACTTCACAAAGGGAAAATGCCTTCAGTAAGTTTCAGGTGGCATTGTGTGTCTGTGTTTGTTTGTGCGTGTGCATATGTGAGATTAGAATAATTTTTGATATCCATCCTATTTTGTAAGTCACTTTGGGAATATATGACATATGTGTTGTTATTGTATAGACAAGACAGATTAGGAGTCTGGCCTGAGCCAGTCGTGTTGAGATCCATTGAGGGTTCCTCTTGCTTCTTACTCTCTCTGAGCTTAAGCGGATCTGTCTTCTCCTTGCTTCATTTCTAGTCATTTGACTAGCTCTCATGCCAGCGGTATTCTGCTCAGTAACTTGCATTTGCAATTTGGTCTTTTAAAATTTCTTTTCTTTTTTTTACTTTGAGGTCGCCACTGTGAAACTTTCATCGATGTGTGTCCCCAGAAGCCTTGCCTGAATGGAGGAACTTGTGCTGTGGCCAGTAACATGCCAGATGGTTTTATTTGTCGCTGTGCTCCAGTAAGTGCTTGGCTGCCCATTTCAGGAACAGGCTCTCCCCCCTTGTCTGTGACAGAGTTGAGGTCTGACCTGTTTTGTTTTCAAACTCTATGGAAAACTCACCTGGCAGGGGGTTCCTGGTTTTTCTCACTCCTTAAGAAGAATACCTTTAGGTTTTACATTTAAAGCTGTTATGGCATCCTAGAAACAGTGAACTCCCTATTCTTTGACTGTAAATTTCAGAAATGCCAAGAAGAATCCACAAGAAGTGTGGAATGTTCCTTGCCCACAAGAGCTCTGGCTTGTGAATCCCGTACCGCAAAGTTGGACTTAACTTGAGGCAGTGTTGGCTAGAAATGCGATTAGCCATCAGGGAGCAAACTGCCCCTTAGCCTGGAGGAGCACTGGGGTTAGCCATTGATCACGCAGGCTCGATGCCTCTCCCGTGGCTTCCTCCTGGATAACCATCATCTGACTTGCTTGATGATGGTTAGAGAAGGTGCTTTTATAAATACAATTTCAACTAAGCCTTAACCCACCATGACCTATGGGCTTAATTCTTAAAGTGAGTTCTGAAGGCGAGAGCCTTTGACATTCATTCCACAGAAAACTCTGCCATACCCTTTCAGTTGACATCACAGGGTTGGTCCAGGATGCCACATGAGCCCAGTGCCTAATCTCTGTCTTGCTGGAAATGTGACAGAAAGGGGATTGGGAAAAGAAAGTGGGGAAAGTCCTGCAGAGTTGAACTGCTGACCCCATTTCTTTGCTGCTTTGTACAGGGCTTCTCAGGGGCGCGATGCCAGAGCAGCTGTGGGCAGGTGAAGTGCAGAAGAGGGGAGCACTGTGTCAGCACAGCCGCCGGGCCCCGCTGCTTCTGCCCCAACCCCCAGGACTGCGAGTCGGGCTGTTCTAGTAGCCCCTGCCAGAACGGGGGGAGCTGCAGCCCACAGCGCCAGCCCCCCTATTATTCTTGCCAGTGCCCCCCGCCGTTCTGGGGCAGCCACTGTGAGCACTATTCAGCTCCCACCAGCATCCCTGCTACCACCTGTCTGAGCCAGTACTGTGCCGACAAAGCGCGGGACGGGGTCTGTGACGAACCCTGCAACAGCCACGCGTGCCAGTGGGATGGGGGCGACTGCTCCCTCACCATGGAGGACCCGTGGGCCAACTGCTCCTCCCCTCTGCCCTGCTGGGACTACATCAATGGCCAGTGTGACGAACTGTGCAACACGGCCGAGTGCCTGTTTGACAACTTTGAATGCCAGGGGAACAGCAAGACGTGCAAGTAAGGGCCGCAGGGCTGCCCAGGCACAGCGGGAGACGGTCACTAACCCACCTCGGTTTCTTGTTCTTCTAATCCCTCCGATGCTTCAGCCCAAGCTGCCTCTGCTTTCCAGACAGCTGCCAAGGCCTTCTGCTCCCTGGCACCAGCCTGGTCCGTCGCTCCAGGACTGCCCATGTCTAAGCACCCTTTCTCTGCCTCTCTCTGCTCTCACCTGCTGCTCTCGTCACCTCCCCGGGGAAATAACTTTTGGAAGTGACGTTGCCCACTCTCAGGCAGCCTCTCACATAACCTGCCTGCAGATGGATGAAAGGTCTGTACCTCTCTCTGTTCACCCCATTCCCTTCTCCAGGACTGGGCTTCCCCGCCCAGAGTTAGCAGGAAGCAGAAGCTCCACCATGCAGCCCTCCAGGTTGGCCTCACGCCAGCTCTCTCACAGCATGGTCACTCTCCTTGAGCCTCCTGTTGAATATAACCCTAGTTCGTGTCCAACTACCTTGTGAGGTCCAGGTGTTGTTTATGATCTTTCCGCAGATGAGACCCAGGAGCTTAAAGCCCTCGTACATTCCTCTCTGAACCGCTACACTGAGCTACTCTGGCAAATTGTTTGCAGTAGTGGCACTGTACAGTGATAGGAGTAGAGGAAGGAAAGAGGAGTTAGAATGGCTTGTGCACCACTGAGGTTCGGGGACCCAGTTCCTTTCCTCAGTATTTAAAAGAGTTTGAGTCCGTGTCCTCTCTGGACTTGCCCCTCCGTGTCCCTTCTTCCTTCTTTCATGGTCAAGATTCAGTCTGGGCATGAAATGGTGAATCAACATGGTCCTCTCCATGGGGTCTCTTGACCCCAAGTGTTTGATTCCAGTTTCTGGAGACACTTTCCTGAGGTAATATTCATGTCCGAAAATCCACTGTTGCCTCACCAGAGCTTGTGGAGACAAAAATAGGAGCCTCCTGGAGCGAGTTGGTTCGTTCCTAATACTCCGCTTTATTCCAAAAACTTGACGTAGAAATACACAAGCTGCCAGGCTCTCTTCCGCCTTGCACATCGCGTGCATGGGCTCTGTCTCTTTTGGGGGGTGATGCAGAGAGGAGTAGCCTGTCTTTCCTCTAGATGTCAGAGACAGGGGCCTCGGGAAGCTTCACCCAGGTACTCGGTGTCTGGTCTGGTTCATAGAGGATGAGTAGGAAACTGCATGGTGGTTCTAAGTGGAAAGCGGAATAAAGCTCTGGTTCCTTTCCTGTCCCCTCCATCCCCTACCCCCCTCCTAGGTATGACAAATACTGCGCAGACCACTTCAAAGACAACCACTGTGACCAGGGGTGCAACAGTGAGGAGTGTGGCTGGGACGGGCTGGACTGCGCTGCCGACCGGCCGGAGAACCTGGCCGAGGGCACGCTGGTCATCGTGGTGCTGATGCCACCCGAGCAGCTGCTTCAGGATGCTCGCAGCTTCCTGAGAGCCCTGGGCACGCTGCTGCACACCAACCTGCGCATCAAGCGGGACGCTCAGGGGGAGCTTATGGTCTACCCCTACTACGGTGAGAAGTCCGCGGCGGCCATGAGGAAGCACAGGATGGCACGCAGGTCCCTTCCTAGTGACCAAGAGCAGGAGGTGGCTGGGTAAGTGATCGATTTCTGAACTTCTTAGAGCTCAGGCGCGTCGTGGTGAGCACTTTGGGGTATAAAGTCCCCTCGAGCTCTGGAGAGCAAACCTAATAGGACAGCCACCAAGTAGAACAAACCCTCATTTCACTCCTTACGTCTCAGGGTCCTGGGAAGTGAAGGAGTGGGATGTCAAGGAGACTGTCTCAGGGCCCAGAACCCAGAAAGCAGTGGCTGAAGTGGCCTCATATCCCATTTTAGGCACTGCTCATTTACATTAATTTTGTCTTCTTTCCGAGGCCCTTGATCATCAGCCTCTTTAACACATCCAGTAGTTCTCAGCCTTGCGGTCCTTTCCCCCATCCTGTGCTGTCTAACCAGAAGGCGTACAGTCCACTTGTCAAGGAAAGGGTGGCCATTCCGGGGTGGGGACTCGCACTGGGCCCTGAAGGGTACTGTCTGACGTGCGAGAGCATTCTGGGCACAGTGTCTCACCGAGGGCAGGCAGGCTCCTGTGAGCCGTCAGGCTCCTCTTACTTGCCACACGCCCTTTGGTCTGACCCACTGTTTCTTGTTCCTTGTCCACGGGCCTCCCGCAGTTCCAGGGTCTTTCTGGAAATCGACAATCGACAGTGTGTCCAGGACTCGGAACAGTGCTTCAAGAACACAGACGCAGCCGCGGCTCTCCTGGCTTCTCATGCAATCCAGGGCACCCTGTCGTATCCACTGGTGTCTGTCGTCAGTGAGTAGCTTTGGTGTTCAGGGCCGAGGATGGCAAGGAGGGCACAGCTGCCCCTTGTCCAGGGAACAGGGCACACTTCTCATCAGGGGCTTCTTCAGTTTCAAGGCTGACTCCAAAGGTCGAGGCCGAGGTTTCATTCCGAACTTTGCCTCTTTCTGCTCTTCCAGGTGAGTCCTTGGCTCCACCTCACACGCAGTTCCTCTACCTGTTTGCTGTCGCTGTTGTCATTATCCTGTTCATCATCCTGCTGGGGGTCATCATGGCGAAGCGGAAGCGGAAGCACGGCTCCCTGTGGCTGCCCGAAGGGTTCACCCTCCGCCGGGACTCCAGTAACCACAAGCGCCGTGAGCCCGTAGGACAGGATGCCGTGGGGCTGAAGTAAGAGAAGTTGCTGGTTGGCTACTATTTAGAGCAGAAATAAGCAAGGATAAGTTTTTAAAAGATTATTTTGCCAAAGTCTAATTTGAAATTCTGGGCTCTGGGTTCATGCCACATTTTCCACTTGGCCGTGATTCTGAATGCCTATTATGGAGCAAACTATGGAGTGACCATCAGGGCCTGGAAGTTTCCATTCTGCTCCTGTTATCTCAGTGGTGCTCAGCTTTTGTGTTGAGGCATCCTTTTTTTTTTTTTTAGGAGTTTTGATCAGTTCCAAAGGAAAGCATGTTTATTCAGGCCAGCAGCATGGATATTTCTCATCCTTCCCAGGCCAAGGCCTCAGAAAGTCTGAGTGTAGTTGTGAGTTTGTACCATGATGAAAAAAGTTTGTGAGCCACTGTATCAATGTATGGATAACCTCTAACCTCTGCCCTCCCCCTTTCCTAATCACTTCATAATAGAAATCTCTCAGTGCAAGTCTCAGAGGCTAACCTAATTGGTTCTGGAACAAGTGAACTTTGGGTTGACGATGAAGGGCCTCAGCCAAAGAAAGCCAAGGTAAGTTGGCCATGCAGAAGCACAACTGTTGGCTGTTCTGTGGTCACATTTCAGATTTTGGTATCTCGATCTTTTAAAATGGGAGAAAAGGAGCATGGTCTTTTCATGTTGCCCAGTCAGTGACTCAGCCAACTTGTCATGGAAAGCAGAAATCCTTAGGTTGTTGGTAGTCTTAGGTTACCTATTAAATTTTCCGATGAGAGCCCAATATAAATAAGAATAAAGCTAAGAAGCATCCTTGCTTTTATACATACTGATTAATGACAATAAGGAGGTAGTGATTCCTCTCATGACTAGATTTCTGCCTTATGCTTTCCGAGTGCTTCTGGAAAGAAAGATGGAATTAAACAGTGGAATTGCACTGAGTTTAGTCTCTGCACCTCGAGCCAAGAAGCCAAAACCATAAAGAAGTAAGAGGTAGGGACTTAGTCACTAAAATACTAAAATACAGAAATCTAGAACCTCACGGCCGCTACTGTGGCCACACGACCTCATATCTCCTCATTCGCAGCAATGGAAAACAAATTATCAAATGCTTCTTTTCCAGCAGGTCCGACTCTGGTGGGGGGGAAACTCCAAACAATAATAGTGAGTTTCTTTGTAGGTAATCAAAGTAAAGAGAAAGTAAAGTGAAAATTACCAACTACACAGGCGGCTGGGGGACTGGGGCTGGGTGGGTGGTTTACTGTGGTTCTTGGTGGTGGAATACATGCACTGGTGGAGGGATGGGTGTTTGAGCATTATGTAACTGAGACTTAAGCCTGAAAGCTTTGTAACTTTCAGCATGGTGATTCAATTAAAAAAAAAAAAGAGGTAGATGGGCTAGGGCTGCTACACAGAGGGGAGTGGATCCAGACCAGTGCGTGGCGTGATGGGCCTATGCCCATGGATAGTCTACATCAGTTTGGGGAAATGAGTGCCTGGAATCATAGCCCTATAGCAAAGCATGGTTGTTAACAACATCGCTTTAGCTGTAACCAGAATGGGATTCAAATTCCAAATGCTGCTACTTTCTGCTGCCAAATTATGTGACCTCTTTCTTCATAATTATTTTATAATATTATTCTTGTGAATAGTTCTGACAATTAAATACAGAAATAGGCATAATATAACCTACTTATTTTCTAAAGCGTATCAAATTTCAATACAGCATAGCTACTTTTTGGGTTAAAATAATTATTTTTCAGAATGCTGGCTGTGATGTGGGGGGCCCTTGAGAGGGCCCCTGGGACACGGGTGGAGGGAAGCAGCCTCTCTGTTGACAAGTGTAGTGTTGGAATGATGGATGCATGATAAGTATAATTGATGGTGCTCTAAGTATTTTATTGGTGCCTTCATAAAAGTGGCTAATGAAAAATATTATTTAGTAAATACTCCCTGAGAAGACCTTGCTGTGCACTTGTCACTTGTAAAGTACAAGGAACAAGCTTGAACTAGGCATGTTCTTTGTTCTTTGTTTCTATTGCACTTGCAGTCTAATAGAAAAAATTGGGTAAACACTCAACCCCTGGTCAGTAAAATAGAGGTAAATACTGTGTGGTTTTTTACAAGGCTGGTGAGGATTTAAAGCCAAATTGCTCTTGGAAGGGTAGGCAGGAGATGTCCAACAGACAGCTGGGAGTCATGGGTGGAGGCACAGTAGAGGGGGCAAAGGAAGCAAGAAAGCAGTGCTCGGGGGTCTGTGGTAGCATATTCTGTAGGTTCCTACAGGTAATATTTCAACACTTCAGCCTAGAATTTCTCTTATTGGCGTGCCTTCCCAAGCAGTACTTAGAGGGGCCAGAGGTCACTCTTGGTTCCTCTGGACAACCAAGCCAGTGCTCCATTGCCAGCACCAAGAGGGGTGGCATGCTCAGATCCCGTGGTGCTCAGGAGTCACCATGGTACCCTTTGGCAGTGCTCACAGGGACACAGAGGCTGTGCCCTGACAGATGTTCAGGGGGCCATGTACTGATGGGGATCAACGAAGACCAGGCACGTGCCTGGCAGTGCCCTAACCCCTATACTACCTTCCTGGCCCCAAAGCCTAGAATTTGGGAAAATTGCAGAGATTATCTAGGCGAGGTTAGCAAGAACTTCTCACAGCAAAGTACCCTGAGAGTTAGAGTAGAGGAGAGAGACTCGGGAACAGTGCTGGTCCTTGGTTCCTGGGGTGAGCCCATGTGGTCAGTGGGGTGCTTTCCCCTTGCAGGCTGAAGACGAAGCCTTGCTCTCAGAGGAAGATGACCCCATTGACCGACGTCCCTGGACCCAGCAGCACCTGGAAGCTGCAGACATTCGTAGGACCCCGTCATTGGCTCTCACCCCTCCACAGGCTGAGCAGGAGGTGGACGTGCTGGACGTGAATGTCCGGGGCCCAGGTCAGTCCGCAGGCCTTCTCCTTTCTGCTGGCCCAGGGTGCTGCTTGTATGTCCCCCAGGGGCATGCTCCCTGCCGCAGGCATCATAGATGGAATTATCTTGAGAAAATGAATGCATTGGGAATGCAGACATGCAGAAATTGCACACTTCCGTTTTTTAAAAAGGAAGAATTTCAGTTAGCTGCACACATAGCGTGCTTGAAAACAAATGGATTCATAAAACGGATATATTTTAATAGAATAGTAAAAGAAGATACCCTAAGCAAAGGAATAGGGAATTGGTTCATGCAGTAGGGCGTATTGTTCTACTAGTAGTGGACATTTTAAAACATTAGTTTAAAAATACTGTAGCACTAAGAAACATGGATAGGTTTTTTTTTTTTTTAAATATGGGTGAATCCTCATCTTATAAAGACTCAGTTTCCCATCAGGAGAAAAGTAGTTGACAAATGTAAAATTGTTTGCCAGTGATCCAAAGTAGCATCAAATTTTTCCCCAATAAGAATAATTTTGCTGTAATTGAATAATTTCAACGTGAGGGTGAATTCAGCACAAAGGTCCTTTTCCCTCCTTGACATTTTGGCATTTTTCTTTCCTGCAGATGGATGCACCCCACTGATGCTGGCTTCTCTTCGGGGAGGCAGCTCAGATCTGAGTGATGAAGATGAAGATGCCGAGGACTCTTCTGCCAACATCATCACAGACCTGGTCTACCAGGGCGCCAGTCTCCAGGCCCAGACAGACCGCACTGGAGAGATGGCCCTGCACCTGGCAGCCCGGTACTCCAGGGCTGATGCCGCCAAGCGCCTCCTCGATGCAGGGGCAGATGCGAATGCTCAGGATAACATGGGCCGCTGCCCTCTCCACGCTGCAGTGGCCGCCGACGCCCAAGGGGTCTTCCAGGTACAGCCCTGGAGAAGGGTTGCTCCATTCTGGGCCTCTCGCCATAGGTCTTTGTTCAACCCTTAATGTCCCATTGCGTTTATTCCATACTTCTTGGAGACAAGTCAGCTGGGAGAGGCATGTCTGCTCCATGAGAAAATGGGACACGGGAGTCAGACAAACATACCTGACAGTGTATGGGACATGGAGGCAGGCAAACATAGCTGACAGTGTACGTTTAGATAGCAAAAGTGTCGACCACAAATGACACCAGATTTCTGATTCTTAATCATCCTTCTATTTGATGAGAAAAATCTCCTCTTACAACAAACAGATTAGATGAGAGTCTTAGGAGTCTTGGGAGTTTCAAAGTCTTGGATTAGTGATGAGAGTAGCTTTCCTTGGCCCTCCTAGCCTGCAGCTACCCTTTGATGATTTTCTGGTCATGTGTTCATAACATATTCCTTGATGCCATTCCTTGGACCCTAGTGAGAAAACTGGAAGTATCCTGAGTAATCTTTAACCTGAGTAATCGGATTAAACTTTAATACGGCTGTGATGTTTCCTCTCTGTACAGTTTAAGCACTTCACTTTACATCTGCCATTGTCACCTGAGCACATATCTGCGTATTTGTGTGTGTGCATTTATTCATCCAAGCTTACTTACTGATCAACCATGGTAAAACCTTGAGCATGGGGGCAGTACGCCAACCCTGTCCTAAAATCTGAGAGTGTGACCGTTGATTAAATGTTTCTTCTCTTAGTTTGTTATTTTTTTCCATCCGGTGACTGTACTTTCTTCCTCCTAGATTCTGATTCGTAACCGGGTAACTGATCTCGACGCCAGGATGAATGATGGCACCACGCCCCTGATCCTAGCTGCCCGCCTGGCTGTGGAGGGGATGGTCGCAGAACTGATCAACTGCCAGGCAGATGTGAATGCGGTGGATGACCACGGTGAGCCGAGAGGCAGGGCTTGGCATCTGACTTGCAAAGCACGCCTCAGAGAACTGTTGCAGGGCCCTTCGGGGGCCATCGCAGACCCCAATATGTAGAAGATTCCCTCACTCGTTCATTCTTCCTCTCAGTGTTTTGTCAGAGGGCAGAATTCCTGAGAGGTCCTTAAGAGAAGAGGGAAGGGACTTGTGCTGATAGTCCTTGCGTCTCAAAGGAGATCTTTAAGGACCTGCCTGTGCAGGTTCTCACACATACTGCTGTTCTGATGAGGCCTTCCCAGAGCTAACTCCACTAGAGAAGGAATGAGAATCTTAAACATACGTTCTGGAATGAAGGAAGGAAATAGGCTCCTGTTCATTGTGCGGCAGGGGACAGCACGCCAGAGTGCCAGTGAGAAATAACTGTCTCGCTGTCTTCCATAGACCGGCAGCTTTTACCAAAGTGTTTCTGAGACAGAGGACAAAGAAGATACTATATAAGATATTCTAATGGATCCCCATAGAAAATTGGCTTTTTAGAAAGTTCCAGAGTTCCTCATACAAGTCATTATAGTAGAATCGGAATGTGTCCTACTATTCCATTTGGTTATGGGAATATTTTTCCTTGCAGGAAAATCTGCTCTTCACTGGGCAGCTGCTGTCAACAACGTGGAGGCGACCCTTTTGCTGTTGAAGAATGGGGCCAACCGAGACATGCAGGACAACAAGGTATGGTCTGGCTATGAGAGCAGGAACAGTGGCCGCCCTCATGGTCCCCTGTGATCCGTGAAGACAGTGCAAGCAGCAAACAGGGACTGGGTCCAGCGAGCACAGAGAAACACGGGCTCATTCTTGGAGTGTCTGGCCCAAGCCCTCTGCCTGCTCGGTTCCGTCTGGGCCAGACTGGCCTAGTGGCTTTGGGGTGGCTTTTGGGATTTCCCCTTTCTCCGGCTCTCTGTTCTCCTCATGCCCACTCCCCTGTTATTTAACTGTTGCTTTTCCCCCATGTTCTTGATGTTTTCTGCTGGTGATTTTCCCCTCTCTGCTTTCTTTCTCTGCATCTGTTTGGTGCCATTTCTTTTCACTGGCTCATCTCATCTTCTCTTGTTTATTTCCATTTTCCTTCTTTCAGGTCCTGTACTTATTTTGCTCCAGTGTTTTCTAGTTCTGTATGCGCTTTAGACTGCTTCCCCCTCTGCCATCCTTTTTTTCTCTACATCTTTTTTCCTCTTCACAACCTACTTTGATAAATGTAGAGCTTTTTTGAGTGAAACCTTGGTGTACTTCACACTTTTTGAATGCCCCATGCACAGATTCAGATCAGAGGATCCCTTTGGTAATAAAATTTCACACGGGAGCCTGTCAGGGGAAGTTTCTATTGGGAGATGATAGCAGAGAGGCAGGAGACTGCTCGGCTCCCAGGATTCTCATCAGTGTGCTGTGCGGGTCTTTCTCCAGGAGGAGACGCCTCTGTTTCTCGCTGCCCGAGAGGGGAGCTACGAAGCAGCCAAGATCCTGTTGGACCACTTTGCGAACCGGGACATCACAGACCACATGGATCGCCTCCCGCGGGACGTGGCTCGGGACCGCATGCACCACGACATCGTGCGCCTGCTGGACGAGTACAATGTGACCCCCAGCCCTCCGGGCACCGTGCTCACTTCCGCGCTCTCCCCAGTCATCTGTGGGCCCAACAGATCTTTCCTCAGCCTGAAGCATACTCCACTGGGCAAGAAGCCACGGCGACCCAATGCCAAGAGTGCCATGCCCACCAGCCTTCCCAACCTCGCCAAGGAGGCCAAAGATGCCAAGGGCAGTCGGAGGAAGAAGTCCCTGAGTGACAAGGGGCAGCTGTCGGAGAGCTCGGTGACTCTGTCCCCTGTTGATTCCTTAGAGTCCCCTCACACCTATGTGTCTGACACCACCTCCTCCCCCATGATCACATCCCCTGGAATCCTACAGGCCTCGCCCACTCCAATGTTGGCTGCTGCCGCCCCTGCTGCCCCGGTACACACCCAGCACGCGCTGTCTTTCTCCAACCTTCACGACATGCAGCCTCTGGCCCATGGGGCCAGCACTGTGCTCCCCTCGGTGAGCCAGCTGCTGACCCGCCACCACATCCCACCAGGCAGTGGGAGCGTGGGGAGCCTGGGAAGGCTCCATCCGGTCTCGGTCCCGGCCGACTGGATGAATCGCGTGGAGATGAATGAGACACAGTACAATGAGATGTTTGGCATGGTCCTGGCGCCAGCCGAGGGCACCCACCCTGGCATAGCACCACAGAGCAGGCCGCCTGAAGGGAAGCACATTCCCAACCCACGAGAGCCCTTGCCCCCGATTGTGACTTTCCAGCTCATCCCCAAAGGCAGCATTGCCCAGCCATCTGGGGCTCCACAGCCTCAGTCCAACTGCCCCCCTGCTGTTCCAGGCCCCCTCCCCGCCATGTATCAGATTCCAGAAATGGCCCGTTTGCCCAACATGGCGTTTCCCACTGCCATGATGCCTCAGCAGGATGGGCAGGTGGCGCAGACCATCCTCCCAGCCTATCACCCTTTCCCCACCTCTGTGGGCAAGTATCCCACACCCCCTTCTCAGCATAGTTACGCATCCTCAAGTGCTGCCGAGCGAACACCCAGTCACAGTGGTCACCTCCAGGGCGAGCATCCCTACCTGACCCCGTCCCCAGAGTCTCCCGACCAGTGGTCAAGCTCTTCGCCCCACTCTGCTTCCGACTGGTCGGATGTGACCACCAGCCCCACTCCCGGGGGCGCTGGAGGAAGCCAGCGGGGACCCGGGGCACACATGTCTGAGCCAGCACGCAGCAACATGCAGGTTTATGCATGAACGCGTCTGTCCCCAGCCCCGGGACGGAATTGCCTATTGTAAATGCTGCTGAGAAACACGTGAAGGTCATCCGGGAGAGAATGAAGAAACCTGCGGAGCCAGCGTCTGGCTTCCGGAGAGCTGACTGTAGGCGCTGCTCAGAAGGTGCTTCCATCACCTTCACTGGGTATCTGTGGGGCGCTCGAGGGGAAGGACATGACTCCTCCTGATGCCTGGCCCATCAAGCCACATCGGAAGAAATGCAAGATGACTGTAAGATTTGGGACCATGTTTACTCTCTCTTACTTGGAGACGGGGGTGGACGCCTGTTGTAGCCCAGACATTCTTGCATCTTTGAACCATGTTTTTAACACCGGGGGCTCCTGCCATATCCCTCAGAAGACTCTAGAATAGCGTCCTCTTGGGAACTATGCCTGGAATTCTGCCGGAATCCAACTATCTCACCCTTTCCGTCTTGGAAGTTCATTTGGTGCGTTATTTATTGCACCTGTGTGTGTTGCTGCCCCCGAGAGCATCTGTTGGGCTTCGGGTCCTTCCCCTCTGGACAGCAGCTTGGGCCGCCTCTCGCCCCAACTTCCCCAGCATCCTCCAGGCTCACGGGCTTCCTTTTGGCTATGACCCTTCCTGAGCCTTCTGAGTAATGTTTCCTCAGAGAATGTGCATACTGTAGCTCCTAAGTAATAGTAGGACCAGAAGAAGAATGGGAGCCAAGTATTTTTTCTTGGAACCCATTTTGGGACCAGGAGACTGCTTCAAGAAGCTGCACCTTAATTCTCTTGCCTGCATGCAAGACTTTCTATAAACCTTATGAGGAAGAAGGAAAAGAATCAGTTGTTTTTCCATTTGTGCTCCTGCTCAGAGTGAAATTTTATCCTTGGCACTATAGGTTCTGTGACCCCTTAAGACACAAAGAATGAGTCAACCTTTCTTAGGAATATCGGCCAACCAGAGGAAACCTAACTCCTGCAAAAAGGTGACTACTGACTGACTTCCTTTCTGCCAGGTTGCCAGTGACTGCCAGTGTGAATCACATGTTTCCAGGTCTCTGACCTCTCAGCCTGTTTCACTTACTCCTCCAGCAGATGAAGCTAGGCTTGGTTGTTGAGCCTTCCCTTCCAAGATACCCACAGAAGAAATGGTCTCAAGTGATACTCCCTCGCTATTTAGAACTGAACTTTCTATGTCTCAAGGGACAGAGGTCTTACTCTGGAAATGAGTGATTGGGTAATCACAGCCTCCATTTCCTCATCCTCTGATCACAGACCTATTTGCCAGTCTTCCTTCCACACTGCAGATACCTGGTATGCTAAATAGTTTCTCACTGAACACATGAATCTTCTGTGTTTAAGGGCAGGAACAGAAAGTCGACTAGGGTCCAAGTAAGCACTATCAGAAGGTTGGAAAGGAAGGGAAACTTACGATGTCTTACCACCATTTCTTTTCCATTGAAGCAGTCAGGATATTCCCTTTTTGGCAACTAAACCTGGAATGTTTTGCTTTCCTAGAATCACCTTCGAGATGATATTGGGTAATTACGGACTCGCTGTAGTGCTTGTGTAAAGATGCAGTTGATCTAGAATCTGCTGTCTGTATTTCTCATCTTGGCAACTTCCTGGGCCCTCTGTTGAGGGCAGAAGTTGATACAAGAAATATCAACTTCTGCTCCCTGAATTAACTAATAATTGGTACTTGCCCACACTGTTACTACTGTTATCTAGCACCAAGATGTTGTGACACCTGGAAAATCCATTCTGCCTAGGTATTTTGTAGATGTCAGTAGATGGACTGCCGACTCTGTTTCAGTTGAATGTTCATTCATATTATTGTCCTTCTGGGAGTACTCATCAATGCTCCCCACTTTTCTGATTTAACTGTCTGTGGCATGTAGTGGAAATGTGTATCTGTTAGCATGGCAGTCTACAAATACTCTTTTTAGTTAGTCCTGACCAAGTTCATCAAACCAACAAAAGTAAGTTCTGCCCTGATGCAAGCATATTATTCACTCAGCATTTTGTTCTTTAACCTAACAGCCCTACGAAACCTTTTCATGGTATGTACTGTTGTGTTATTCTGAATGGTGACTGTTATTAGACCCATTGTTCTTTCACAGTTGGAGCGAACTTTTCTTTATGTACCACTGTGACCCCCACACTTCTGCCCCTCTCTCTCTTCCTGTTCCAGCCTTACTTCCAAAAGTACCAGCCTCAGATTGAGCAACTGGGATCTCGTCCAGCATGCACCCTCCCTTCCAAATCTCACTGTAAGCTTCACTTGTCTTTCCTTTTTGAGATCCTTTGGATTTGTGGGAAGAGAATGGAAAAATTGCCTACACACACACACACACACACACACACACACACACACACACCAGACTTCTTAAGTGATGAAGAGAAAGACACTGCCAATCAGACATCTATCAGTTTCTTTGTTTTTTTAAGAACCTCGGAGTAGTATCATGTCTAATGAAAGAGAAGATAATCCAGAGAACCCCTTCTAATTGGAAGTCTAAATTGGAGAATACATTTTTAGGGAATCATCTTTCATACCATATTTGATACAAAACAGTATTTTATGGTGTTTGGTTACCCACATTTTATTTATTTTTATAAAATGTCCTTTTGATTCATTTCCTTTGGAGATAGATTTTTTTATTTGGTTTGTCTGTTTCAAATTCATATAAAGCTATATTTTCTGGCTTGATATGGAACAGAGTTTTGAAGGAAAGATGAGTTAGTATAACAATATAAACAATCAAATTTGATTTTCAAGTCCATTATGTCATCTATAAATTGTAAGTTTATTATTTTACATAAAAGAAAACCAAAGTTCTTGTGTGGCAGATGGTTTGGGGATCTCGACCTTGACCAGTCTGTTGACTGTGTGAAACATGAGAAGACATGTCTACCCCCAGGCTCCACCTGTGACTGGTACTCTGGCTCCTTCCTCGTGTACATTTCTCTTATGCGTGATATTATATGTTTTTATGAAAAACCTAATAACCCATAAAATGACTGCATATTCCTACTATAAAGTATGGAAAATGCACATTTGTTTTTATGTTTCAAAGTTTCATTCTAAAAGTAGTTAAAGTAGTTAAGATGAAATTTATATGAAAGCATTTTTATCACAAAATAAAAAAGCTTACATGTCAAGCCCACCAGTGTTGTCATATTGTTTTCCATTCCTCTGTCTCTCATCTTGCACTGACTCACTTTATGATGCCCTAATTTACTAAAGGAAAATTACTTTTCATTTTGAATCCCCACAAAATCTGACACTAACTGTTTTGGGAAAGGCAGGGGTACAGAGGGAGGAGAGTACCCCAGACAGTGCTCGGGACTCCTGGCTCTGAACTCAGGGGTCGGTCCTGGCTGCTACTCAGGGGCCTTAAGTGGTGCCATGAAATGAGCCCTGTTTTCCTACGTGCAAGACAAGCAGTTTACCTATCCTTAGCCCCTAGGTGCTGCTTTTTTTTTTCTGTTTCTCTAGATCACAAATTCTTTCGGTAAGAAAAAATCTAATTGCAGTTGAGTTGCTTTTCTCTGTAGCTGGGGTCAAATGGACACATGCTCAGGACATACTGCTACACTGTGACAGTGGACAGTGGCTGCCATTGTTAGCAAGTTAGTTTACTAGTTAAGAGAGTCAGTGAGATGTTCTAAAACAAATATGTGGTATTAGCAATGCTTCTGGTTGTAGTCTTACATCAGTGTTAGCATCTAGCTTATTTCCATATTTATAGAGTTTTGTATAAGTCATAACAGAGTTTCCGTACACCTCTGGATCATATATAATTCTCTTTATTTTTTGGCTTCTGGGCCACACCCAGCATGCTCAGGGGTTACAACTGCCTTTGGATTCAGGAATTACTCCTGGCAGGCTCCGGGGACCATATGGGTGCCAAGGGTGGAGCCCAGGTTGGCCTGCCTGCTGTACTAACAGTTCTTGCTACCTGTTCTGTTTTTCAAGAGGGGTCACAATGGTGCTTGGATGACCTGTGAGTCTGACAGTTGGGTGCTCAGGCTAAAATGGACTTCAAGAGCAAAGTGGTACTGAGGCTAGAACCCAAAATCTTGCATGAGCTTGAATGGGCTCTTATCACTTCAGTTCTCTCTCCTGCCTACAACTCGTAATGTTTGCAATATTTCGTTTTGAATAATTTGACTTGAAATTTTAGGCTAAGCCTCCATTAACAGATAAAGGAGCCTTATTAACGATTTGTATATTAACACTCTTACACATTTGAAAGTTAGCAAGACTAGATTATTTTAAGTTTTCAACACAAAATGGTAACTACATACAGGAATCAACATTATCTAGACTGAGAACATCATTTTTCAATATATACAAATACTGAAACTTGTAAAATGTTATATTTCAATTTTCCCTCAGGTTTTCTATTTATTTGAGGGAACACCTGGTGGTGCTTAGGGGTCACTTCTGAAGTTGCTTGACGCTCCAGGTTTCCTGTAGGTAAACCATGTGTTGAGCTCTCAGTGCTGTCTCCCAGGATCCATTACCTAAAGTCTTTTAACCTTAATTTTACCTTGAAATTCCAAGGTAAATATATGCACCACAAATTTGTTTTAACACAACTAGCTGCACATATTAAAATGAGGCCCCCATAACCATGCCACCAGACTCCATGCCAGGGGTGCCCCAGAGAGGGCAGGTGAGAGCCCTTCCCACCCCAAGATACCCAGCCCCAGCAGCTGACCCCCACTACCCCACCGCCGCCATGCTCCAGGCCACTTTCCACATGCTCGGGCTGAGCCTCACGCATGAGTGAAAGTATTTTTGGACACATCAACATAAAGGGAAATTGTGTGTGTGTGTGTGTGTGTGTGTGTGTGCGCGCGCGCGCCTCTCGGAGAGCCCAGCAAGCTACCAAGAGTAACCCGCCCACACAGCAGAGCCTTGCAAACTCCCCGTGGTGTATTCGATATGCCAAATACAGTAACAATAACAGGTCTCATTCCCCTGACCCTGAAAAGAACCTCCAATCATTGGGAAAGACGAGTAAGGAGAGGCTGCTAAAATCTCAGGGCTGGGATGAATGGAGACGTTACTGGTGCCTGCTCAAGTAAATCGATGAACAACAGGATGACAGTGATACAGTGATACAGTTGCACATATTAGTTATCTTAAGTGTTGTAATTTGATACAAGACACGTAACTTCTCATTATTGGTTTCACAATGGTATTAAAGGAATGGCTGTGAGATATGAAGGCTGTGGCTCAGTGTGGAGCACTTGCCCTGTAAAGCCCCGGGGCTCAGTTCCCAGTATAGACTGGTTCCCTGGAGACTGAGTAGCTCCTGAGCACTGCTGGGTGTGGCTCAAAAACAAACAAACAAAAACCCAAATTGTTCTTATAAGTGCTTTCAAAACTTAACCAAAAAACCGGAGGACTCTATCAAAAACTGGGAAGAGAGCTGAAAAGATGTTCCTTCAAGTAAGACATACAGAAAGCCAGTGCACGTGTGGAAAAGTTTTCCTCAGGTACCAGCAGGGGAATGCAAATCAAGACAAGAGTGTGTCCAGTACAACCATCTTCACAACAACCAACATCTAGAAACAACCCAGTGTGCAGGAACTGATGAGTGGACAGAGAAAGTGTAGTGAGTACATAGTAGGGCATGACTCAGCCATGAGAAGGTGAAACCCTGGGAATCATGGCTGCATGCCTAGGAGCACAATTTCTGAATCACAAAGCATGACGACCACAGACGGGATTTTACGATGTGATTGAGAACATTTTTGTCTTTTGATCATCTTTTGTTTCTCAGAATTATCTCTTCTGAATGTGCTCATAGGGTCTTTTGCTAGGTTTCTCCTAGATGACCTTTTTATCATTGGTATCTCAGGACCATATATATAGTGACCTTCTATAATACTATTCAGTGTTGGAGAGAGTCATATCTGACAATCTATCGCACCTAGGAGACAGAATCATATTACTTATAAAAATTTAAGATGCACTAAATATATCTCTTAAGCACCTATCATGCAGTCTCTCTCTCTTTTTTGGCCATCATCGGATAAAGGAGGAAAAAAGAATGACACAAAACTCCAAGCTATATGGGTATAAAATGTTTTGTATGGTGAAAGATGCAATAAAATTTAAGTGACATAGAACGGTGTCCAAAGAGCATAGCTCTGAACAGAGACAAGAATATAGCTCCAATAAATAAAGTCACAGCAAAGTTGGTAATAGAAGGTAAGGCAAAGGATATGAACTGGAAATTACAAAAGATATTTGATAGTGTATATGTAAAAAATTGGTGAGGATAAATTTTAGAAGTTCCCATCACAAGAAGAAAAGCTGAAATGGTGTGTGATAATGGGTGTTGATGTCATGAAATTCTACAATGCATACATATTTGATCATCTGTACAGCTGAAAAATATAATTTCTATATATAATAAAGGACAAAATATATAGGTATTAAATTATTTTAATATTTTCAGGGCCGTGACACAGGTCATGTGTCATGCATGCAGCCGCAAGCACTAATGGGAGTAACCGTTGAGTAGCCCCTAGAAACTTCATGTATGCCCTCCCCCCAGTTTCTGTACCGCCTTCAATTGGAGGTTTAGAAATTCATTTTAAAATAATAAGTCATGGTGCCAGAGAGAGAGTAAGTGGATGGGACACTTGTCTTGCTGCAGCCAACTTGGGGTCGATTCCCAACATCCCACATGGTCCTCCAACACTGTCAGGAGTGGTCCTAGAGAACAGAGCCAGGAGTAACCCCGGAGCATCACCAGGTGTGGCTTAAAAACAAAGACAAGTCATTTTTTATGAATTTGAGTTGATTAAAGAGTTTATATGAGTCTAGATTGAATAGCTAGATATTTATCAGGAAAGGTTTAGGAATATAGACCTATAACTATGCTATGTGACTGTATAACTGATATATAACTACGTTATATGGCCATACCTGTATTCATAACTATACCTTCATGTATAACTGTGCTATATAACTATATTTGCATGCTTTTTCAAGTAGGTATTTAAATATAAATTAGTTAAAATTTAAAAGTCTGAAATTCAGCTACGTAGTCCTAATTGCCACATTTCAAGTATTCAATAACTACAGGGTGTTAGTGGTTGCAGTATTGGTCTGTACTAATGTTTTTGTTTGTTTGGGGGCCACACCCAGCAATACTTCAGGGATCACTTCTGGAGAACTAGGTTTACCATTGCAAAAGTCGCCTTGAGCAAACTGAAGATTTCAGCAAGTTGATAGCAATTAATTAGGACTCCCTAGACACTCTGTCTCCTAAAAACCGGATCAGACACCTCTGTGAGAAATCTGAAAGCAGTCAGATGTGTCTCCACATGGGTGACCCCGGAGCTTTGCCTGGCTGCAGCTCGGGCATCTGCTTCACTTGCATACAGGCTCAGCGCACCTAGCAGGAAACATTGAATTCACTTTTTCCTTGGAAAATGGACAGCACTAGAATGTAAATCCCACCAACTTTTAGAGGGTTAAGTGATTCGGTTCTCTCTTTTCCATGGTACTGTACTGGCAAGAAAATTAACGTCCAAGTTCAGTGGTTTCAGAACCAAAGCAGGGCATTAAGTTCTGAAGAAGGACACTAGAGGGAGCCCGAAGACCTGCTTGCCTGCACTCCCGAGCCCATCACAGCTCTGTGAGCGCTCCCAAGAAGCTGGCAGTGTGTCCTGGGAGAGTCTGTTTAATGCTCAAACGTGGAATTGCTGAGTCACATGGCAGTTTAATTCTAAGTTTGCTGATTATTCTCCTTGCTGTTTTCAGCAAGGGGTGTATGTTGAATAATAAACCAGAAGAAAGACACAGGATGGTCTCGCTTCCCTGTGGGATGTGAAATACTGAGCGAAGAAGTGTGTTGTAGCAAAGGGGACGCTTAGGTCATCCTTGATGGCAGTGTTTAGGGGAGACAGGGAGGAGGAAAGAAATCAAGGGGTGAAACTAGCACGGGAAGTACTGGGTGAGCAGGCCTCAGGGCTTCAGGTATACCCTGATCGGAGCGAGATGTAGCCATATACCCAAAACACAGACTTGGCGGAACTGAAAACATGAGCTCTAAGCCACAACCACTGAAACTGTAACGTGCCTGTCAACAGTGGGCCCTGGGAACCTGGGGACCCTGGAGGAGAGAAGTTGACATGGTGGAGGGATTGCTGTTGAGTTATTGTATCCCTGAAAGGCAACTATCAGAAACTTTGTAAACCATCGCTCTTTAATTTAAGGGGGAAAAAAAGAAAAGAAACTGGCCCAGAAAACAAAGCAAAGCACACTGGATACACTCCCTGTGAGAGAAAACAGAAGCTCTAGCTGGGCTGTGTGAAACCACAAAGCAACCTGGGGTACACAACCTACTCTAAGTGAGGGAGCCCTGGAGTGTAGAGAAGGAGGCTCGGCCCACCGGGCAGGCTAGCAATCCTCGTGTT
Organism: Sorex araneus; assembly: GCF_027595985.1. Classification (NCBI taxonomy): domain Eukaryota; kingdom Metazoa; phylum Chordata; class Mammalia; order Eulipotyphla; family Soricidae; genus Sorex; species Sorex araneus. The sequence goes on along the minus strand of NC_073304.1, from coordinate 149,129,923 downwards.
CCTCCCAGTTCGCTCCCTGCTCTGTTTCCCCAGCGGGCCTCTGCCCTTCTCGCGCTGCTCCCCCTGTCAAGACTATTCTCCTCTCCTTGTCCTGTGCCTCCCCCTGGTTTGGGCACATGCTCTCAGCTGCACAGCTGGGCTCCCTCACACCTGCTCACAGCCTGCCCCTGCCTCGGGCACTCGGTACTGGCGTCCCACCTCCTGCGGGTTAGAGGTAGGAAACTGGGCCTGAGAAGTTCCTGTTGGCCAGAGATTTGGGGGTTTTCACAGAAAAGGTGGAAATCCGATGGTCAGAGACAGCAGCCATGTGAGTTTCTTTGAGAGGATGGAGGAATCTTAGGCTCCTTACTTACATGCTCAGGGAAGTCTTCAGGTGTGTCGAACTCTGCTGACAGTTATTGCCAATGGGAGCCTCTTGTGGTCTTTTCGAGTTGCAGATGTGCATATGGGCTAAAGAAACAGGACAGAGATCACACACAGGCCTGTGACTTAAATGCTGATGTAGCAGAATCGCAGGTGGATGGGCAGGACCACATACCTACGAGAAGCTTGGCCCAAACATGGAGTATGTTGAATCGGCCCTGGGTGTTGACTACAGTAGATTTTTGTATTCGCGTTGACTACAGTAGATTTTTGTATTCAAATTTCGATCTGACTTCAGTCTTAAATTATGCCATCCTGTGACTGGGGTTGTGGAGCTTATTTTCAGGATGTTTTTGTGAGAGCAATGGAATAAAGTGCCAAGCTATGATCCGTATTTAACTAGATTGTCTGCCCCTTACCATATATAGAAGAGATTACTTAATGATCAATTTCTGTCAGATTGGACACAGATTAAGCCTTAGAAGAGACTGTCCTGGGTTCCAAGAGATAGTATGGCAGCTTGGGCATTCACCTTGCCGGTGGCCCACGCCAATTGATCCCCAGCACCATACATGATCCCCTGAGCCTGGCAGGAGTGACCCCTGGTGCAGAGCCAGGAGGAAGCCCTGAGTACAGCCACATGTGGCCCAAAAATCAGAACTAAGACTGTCCTGCTGCTCTTACACACGCCTCCTCAAGCTTTCATAGAGGAGGTATTTTCATACCATTACCTGTATGCCCTCTAGGGATTCTGATGCTGCCTGAGAACTCTCCTGTGGCTGTTCTGCTCCACTTTTCTTCATCCCTCTGGTCGTAAGTTAGGGCTACATACTTTCCTTCAAACTGCAAAGCCAGATGGGTTGTGTGAATCTGTCTGCATGCCCCCTGGTTTAGACTCCAGCTTGTGTGCCCTTTCTTGATGCTAGAGAGCCAGATGGACCCGTGCGGTTCCTTGCACACAAATGTTCCATCTCAAAGTCCTTTACTCGGCCACCTCCTGGAATCTTCCTGCTAGTTCCACCCAGGCACTTGTATTTGAGAATACTTGTCAGAATTGCTCTTTGATGGAGAATGAAGGAAGGAAATGTGTCTTGTTGATGTCACGCCCTCACTTTCTTCGTATAGATCTTGATTTCTGACCTCTGTTCTCCCAAGACAGGTTGTTTTTACATTTTTTTTTTAAATCTGCTGACAATAAATTTCTAAGTTTTTAACATCTGAGGTTTGTTTTTTCACTCTTGAAGGATATTTTCAGAGTACATATAATTATAGGTTAACATTTTATTTCAATGCTCAAACAATCACTCCATTGTTGGGGAAGATGAGTAAGTAGAGGCTGCTAAAGTTTCAGGGCTGAGTGTAATAGAGATGTTACTGGTGCCCGCTCGAGTAAATCGACGAACAGTGGGATGACAGTGATACAGTGATACAGTGATAAAATAAGCTGTGTTTTCACTTGAGTTTGCAGTATATCTTCACACTAGCAAAGGTGCTCTTTCCAATAATGATCTACACTACATGCCTACTGCAAGTTCATAACCAATGACTCATCCCAACTGCTCCTCCCTTTTTCTTTATATTTCTCACTTCACAAAAGCTACAGTCAGAGAAGACTTTCTGGCTATTATTAGTACATAATTTGCTAAAGTAGCTAAAAATCAGTAAAAGAGATTCTTTTCTTTTAAACCATCTCCAATAATCTTTTTTATTGTTGTTGAATTTTTTTACATTCTTGGTATATACAATTTTATTTCTGATAAATTAATTTTGCTTGGGATGAAACCCAAGTATTCTACTTGCCAAGAATGTACCCTTCTACTGAACTACATTCCTGACCTTGAGGAATTTCTTATAATATTTCTTGCACAGCAGTTTTACAATATGCAATTCACTTAGGTTTATTTTAACTAGGAAACTTTTGCTTCTACATTATTTAAGTTTAACTTTCATAATGTCCTGAAATTAATTTTCTTTGAATTGAAATATTTATTGAAGTACTGGTTTTGCATACTGTATGCATGCTTTAGGAGTGTATATACATGTAAAATACATGTATTTTACACCTTTTCAAAACATATGTTACCACAACACACCCACCACAAAATTACCAGTGTTCCTTTACCAAATTTAGGGAAATAAAAATTTTTGTTTTGTTTGGGCACCACATCCAGCCCAGGCCTTCTTATGACTCTGTGCTCAGGGGTCACACCTAAGAAGGTTAGGGATCATATATGATGCCAGTCATCAAACCTGGCTTAGCCATAAATGAGGCAAATGCCCAACACATTATCTCTCCAGCCCTGGGAAATGAAACTACTTGATGTGACACTGTGCTAAAAAACGTATGTTGTTATACATAGATCTATACCAATGACAAGAAATGCTAAAATGACCCCTAACATAAGAACCCTAATATAAGAATGTTCTTTGGCTAATTAGCATGTAATACTGGAATATCAATTGTAACAAGTGTGCTGCACATCCATAAGTTAATAATAGATGAGTTAGGGTATTATAAATGATAGGGACAGTGGGAACATTCTATTCTCACTTTGTATTGATCCAGATATAAAGCTGCTCAAAAAACCTTTCAGGAAAAAAGAAAAATTGCTCGCTACAAGTCTGGGGCTAAGAGTAAATAGAGTACAACCAAAATTAAAATGATGGCCTGGGCTTACACACATATATTCTGCTACTTGTGAGCAGTATAACTTTGATTTTATAACTTGAATTTTATTTCATAATTTCTAAGACCATCTCAATAAAGCAAAGAAATTAAAGTACTTCGCAACTTGCACTTTTCTAAGAAAATGTAGGATGATATATCAGAAAATTAATGACTGAATATTTTCAAGTAACCAAATAGTCCCAGAAACACATGTATATACTACATAATGCATATTTATGCATTGTTTTATGCATAAAACATTTATTCATTCCTTGCTACACAAATTTTAAGTAGGAGAACCAATAAATAAATGATTAAGCAAAATTAAGCAAAGATTAGTCCCAAATTTTCTCTCTTTGATTTTCAGAAGAAGATTAAAAGTGGACATGGGGGCTGGAGCAATAGCACAGTGGGTAGGACGTTTGCCTTGCACGAGGCCAACCCGGGTTCGATTCCCAGCATCCCATATGGTCCCTTGAGCACCATCAGGGGTAATTCCTGAGTGCAGAGCCAGGAGTAACCCCTATGCATCGCCAGGTGTGATCCAAAAAGCAAATAAATAAATAAATAAATAAATAAAAAATAAAAGTGGACATGGAAACAGTGATGATTTCACATAATATCCTCTGCTATGCATTTTTCCTTGGTCTGTAGATGAAACATATTTTTTTAATTTCAATATGTAATAATGTTTTTATGAAGAGTTCTGGCCAAGTCTAAATATCACCAACAACCTTCATTCTCAAAGTCTCTTTTTAATTACTTATAAATGTCTCAAATTTATTTTTGTGCTGAACTTTTCTCATGTCTGGCAACCAAATTTAAAACTAATCCCTTTGGAAAGTCCTAGATCTTCTCAGCATCTTAGCAACTTATCTAGAGGTAATGAAGGAGGAAGTGCCTTCAACTGTAAGGAACTGGGATGTTTTTCCTGTTCTACAACAATTCAGAAAGGACTTTGTGTTTAGTCTTGGCATGTACAGATCTGAATGAAGAATCGTGCCTTTGACAAGCTTGAAGACAGCTATTTAGAAATAACAATATAAGACAAGGTTAGTTAAGAACTTCCCCGTTTTGTCCCTATCTACAGAGATCATTTTCCTTTACCTGAGAATGAGTTCTCAGTAAAGCACTTGCTGGCAATAGCAGATTCTCATCTAACAAAGTGACACAGGTTAATTTTCCACTGATTCATTTTCCTTTGATCTGAGATACGGTGCTTCTCTTCCCAAGGGTGTCCATATTCATTTCCTCACGGAAGTAAAGCAGAATCCAGTGAAACCTTTGAAATGATACTGCCCAGGGTTGGGGAAACATTCAGCTTTCTCCTTCTAACTAAGAAATGAGACATATTCAAAGATGGTCCCAACGTCTATGAACATGATCATTTCTGCTGAGGGTCAGGGGTCTCTGACATGGATGGGAAATCATCATAGTAAATATCAGACAAGTGAGTTCTGTGTGTGAAAAGGTTACTTCCCAAAGCAATGGTGAACCCAAGCATGCCATCACCAGTGGGAAACCATCACAGTGTTGTAGATCGCAAAACCACAGCCAATAAACACACATAAAAATGTAAGGAAACCCATGCATTCCAAATAGACTGTTCCACATTTTATGACCAGTTTAGCCTTGCTTTTGAGACAAGTGCCAGTGGGCCCACCGGTTCCCCAACACAGTGCTCCTGAGGAGCCACTGAAACTGGGAGATGTTGTTGCTCTTCAGCTTTGTCAGGATCAGGAGCATACCCAAGGAAAGAGCAGCCAGAATCCACAATCAGACAAAACAGCCATCATCAACCCTCATTTCCCATCAGCATTTGATTCAGAATGAAAAAAACAGTCATCAGGGACCAGAGCGATAGTATGACAGGAGCACATGTGTATTGCACTTGGCTGACCTGAGTTTAATTCTGGGCACCCCATATGATGCCCTGAGTCTGTCAGAAGTGAACCCTAACTACAGAGCCAGGATTAAACCCTGAGTATTGCTGTGTGTGACCCTTGCCCCCACCCCACATCTGCAGCCCCCGCCCCACCAAAAGACAAGAAAACAGTCATCAGAGTGCCACAATAATGTGTGTTTCAAATTTCCACAATTCCAGCGTAGTGTTTGCTGGAACACTGTATTTCCTTCATTTCACACCCTCTAATTATGAAGAAACCATTGCAAAGACCTGAAAATAAGAAAAGGAACGGAAAGTGTAACTTCCCAAGACTATAAATTCTCAGTGACACCAGTGAAACTCAACCCCAGATCAGTCTGTCTGTCCTGCTTTGATTGCAACAGTAGTCCATGATTTGATCATGGTACCTAAAGACCAGGGATCTGATACTAGGTCCAAATTTAAGCAAATAAAATATTTTTATAACAGGTTCTGGGTTAAGTCTAAACATTACCACCATCCTTCACTCTCAAAGTCCCTTTTTAATTACTTGTAAATGTCTCAGATTTCTTTTTGTGCTGAAATTTTCTCATATCTGGCAACCAAATTTAAAATGAATTCCTTTGGGAAGGTCTCACAAGGCCGTTTTAACAACTTATCTAGATGTGGGAATGATGGGTTTCATTCCCCTGATCCTGAGGAGCCTCTAATGAGGCACCATTATGAAGGACGAGTAAAGAGAGGCTGCTGAAATCTCAGGACTGGGATGAAGGGAGATGTTGCTGGGCTCACTCGAGCAAATCAATGATCAATGGGATGACAGTGATACAGTGATCTAGATTTGGCCAAGGAGGAAGTACTCTCAACTGTAAAGAACTGGGGTATTTTTTCCTGTTCTGCAATAGTTCAAAAAGGACTTTGAAGAACAAGATTTAAAAAGAAAAAAGGTAAGAAAAGAAACCCTAGGCTGGGAGAAAGTACAGCTGATAAAGTGCTAGCTTGCATGTAATTGACCTGGGTTTGAGCCCCTGTATTGTATATGGTCCCCCAGATCAGTAGGAGTGACCCCTGAGCACAGCACTGTAGCAATCCCTAAGCACTGCTGGGTGTGACTCTGAAACAAAACAAAAACAAAATCCCTGGTAGAATGTAATGAAAGAATATCATTAGACAGAAAACGTTCTGTGGGTTGGATGCATTTGTCTTTTTTCACTACAACGTGCCTTGAAAGCTCTGGCTTGTGATGTGGGGAGAAGCTTCCTGAGGTTTGCAGAGGGGCCTGGAAGGAGAAAAGATTGAAGCAGGTCTCAGAAGCTTGAAAGTTGACTCTGAATTCTGAACTTGATACAAGCAGAGGGGAATTATTGTAGGTTCTTCTAGGAATAGATGTGATCAAAGATGTAGCTAAAGATGTGTCAGCCAAGAGAAGATGGAGCAGGACTAAAAGTAAATGACATTCTTTCCATTCTTTTGGTAGGGGTAGGAGAGAGCACTCAGTTATGAACTATTTCACATATAAAAGCTTCTGGTGGAAGCGGCAATAGTTTAGTTGTTTGCATACCCTACCAAGCCACTGAATATTCTATCTAACACATCTCAAGGTTGACATCATCTATGTCAACATACAAACTTCACTGGTAATGACCCTGATACCTCACCCCAAATTCATTCAGCAGGATTTGAAGGCATTACTTATCCACTTTAGTAATTTTATCTGCTAGATATACTGTGTGATGTCTTTTAATATTAGGTCTGTGGCAATGATCAGATCTCTTACATTTCTGGTAGGCAAGAGACAAAGAGAATAACATGTTCAAAGGAAAAGCCCTACTTTAGGACTGGAGTAGAAGAGGGGGTAAAGTGCTTTCTTCGCCTGAGGCCCACTCCACTTCAAACTGCATGTGCTCCCCTGAGCACCACTAGAAGTAGCTCAAGTGCTGACCAAGTGGCCCACAAACAAATAAACAAAAAAACAAACAAACCCAAAGAAGTTAAAACAAAAAACAAAGCCCTCTACTGTTGGATAACGCTGGGTTGTCCTTGCTCCCCCCTGCCACCCGCAGGGAGCTTAAGGTTTATTGAGCCACTCCCACAACTGTGCAACTGAGGCACACCCAATTCTACCAGGCACTAATAATCCCGAATTGCTTTCCTCTTCCCTTTATGTCATTTGCAGAGTTTATTTAGCAATGTCCTTTTTGTATAGACACAGGAAGACAGTTGATGCTACACTATATAACGTGGGAGTTAATTGACTCCCAAATAATATTCACTCCTGGGCATCCGTATTCACTTGACTTAAGCCTCAGCTACCCTTAGTTCCTAGCACTCCAAGAGCAGGGTCCCAACGAAGGACTGGATGGATCCAGGACAAAGAAAGCTATCCTGACTTCAAAATGGGCCAGGCCAAGTGCCATAATACTTAACTATAAGTTAAGAGCACAGTCATGGACAAACTCTCTCATGAGCCCAAAAGAAGTAACTGAATGAGAACCCTGCTGGGGTTAGGAAAGACTAAGTGGGCCTGAGGACTGTGGTCTGGAATATGTAGTGAGATATCCCCAGGAAGAGCCAAATTTTAAGCTTAATATATCTCTTACTGGGTTCATACAAAATGACATTGCTAGAAATATTATGAGAAGTAAATTTACTATGACTATTTAAATAAATTGCTAGCTGAGGAAAGGAGAAAGCAATATACCCTGGGTGGAATCCTGACCTTGGGTGGGTCTCCTGGTAGCACTGTCATCCCATTGTTCCTCGATTTGCTCGAGTGGGCACCAGTAACATCTCCATTGTGAGACTTGTTGTTACTGTTTTTGGCATATCAAATTCACCATGGGTAGCTTGCCAGGTCCTGCCGTGCGAGTGGGATACTCTTGGTAGCTTGCCAGGCTCTTCAAGAGGGATGGAGGAATTGAACCTGGGTCGGCAGCATGCAAGGCAAACGCCCTACCCACTGTGCTATCACTCCAATCCATATCAATGATAAATTGATAAAAATATTTTAAGCCATATGTCTTTTTACAGGTACATATATTTAAAAATTAATAACCCAACAGATTATTTAATTTTATTTTTTAATTTATTTTTTATTTTCTTTTAATTTTTTAAATTATTTTATTAAGAACCCAACAACTTATGAATTATCCAACAGATCTTCTAGTAATCTTGAGTTATCTCCTTAGATGAGATTTTGTCCTTGAGTTAATCTCCTGAAGGAGTGGCCTTTAACCCTCTTTGTTGTTATGATAATGTTCAACCCCACTGTGTCCCCACCCTACATAATTCCTATATAACTATTCTGTAAGGGGTAAGAAGGGGAACTGGGCTGGCAGAAGACTTGTAGGCTGGTAGAGAGAACCACACTGGCAGAGAGACTTGCAGGGGTGGAGAGACTTGTAGGAGTAGACTGGATTCTGGGAAGGAGTTGCTGAGAGGGAGATGCCGAGATGGAGATGCTGAGCTGGAGATACTGAGAGGGAGATGAAGACTTGATGCTGAGGGCTAGATGCTGAGGACTAGGTGGTGAGGATGAGAAAGTCGACTACAAGATATTGACGATGAGGAGAAGAATTGAGACCTTGGAGACTTTGAGGTCTGCGAGGAGACTAGGATGATGGAACTCTGATGACCGGGACTACGGCCAAGACGACGACTACGACTGTGCTGTAAAGAGATTGGATGACACCGGGAATGAGAGAAATAAACCGACTGCCGGCCAGCCTGGGGCTTGGTTCCTGTTCCCTCTCTGTCTCCCGGGTCTGGGGAGTGTGGCTCTCTCCACCACCAAATGCTCGAGTCCTGTGTGTCCAGCCTGTTCAGGCCCAACTGTTTCTACTTATTGGAAACTTACACCCTACCTTATCTATTGTTGTGATTATGAGTCTGGACAAACATGGTATGAAATTCTTCACTGACTGACTTTAAACACTTACAGACACTTGTAGTTACTTATAGTTTTCTGGCTTTTTCCTCTTGCCTCTTGAATTTCATCTCTTTTTTTTTCTTTTTCTTTTTTTATTTTATTGAATCACCGTGAGATAGTTACAAGCTTTCATGTTTGGGTTACAATCACACAATGATCATCCCTTCACCAGTGCACATTCCCCACCACCAATATCCCGGGTATACCTCCCCTTTCCCACTCTCCCTCTGCCTCCATGGCAGACAATATTTTCCCTATACTCTCTCCCTACTTTTGGGTATTATGGCTTGCAACACAGACACTGAGAGGTCATCATGTTTGGTCCATTATCTACTTTCAGCACACATCTCCCATCCCGACTGATTCCTCCAGCTATCACCTGATTCCTCCAGCTATCACTTTCTTAGTGATCCCTTCTCTATTCCATCTGCCTTCTCCCCTCTGCTCATGAGGCAGGCTTCCAACTATGGGGCAATCCTCCTGGCCCTTGTATCTACTGTCCTTGGGTGTCAGCCTCATGTGATGTTATTCTATTCTCCATAAATGAGTGCAGTCCTTCTATGTCTATCCCTCTCTTTCTGACTCATTTTACTTAGCATGATACTCTCCATGTCCATCCATTTATAAGCAAATTTCATGACTTGATCTCTCCTAACAGCTGCATAGTATTCCATTGTGTAGATGTACCAAAATTTCTTTAACCAGTCATCTGTTCTAGGGCACGTGGGTTCATCTCTTAATCCATCTTTTCCTTTCCACTCACATGCAACCACATTCATGTTGGGATCTGTGTTTTTTTCCTAGTGCTGCAATAGTCTTTTTGGAACTCTACTACTATTGTTCTTTAGTCCATTTGCCATATGATGACTGGCCAGAAAAAAAATTTAGGTACAGATAAAACTATTATTTTTATCCTTTGTCATTCTAATTTCAACTGCTTCTCATGACTTACTTTACAATTATGAATTGACTTGCTTATAAGTGGATAGACATGGAGAGTATCATAGTAAGTGAAATGAGTCAGAAAGAGAGGGACAGATATGGAAGGACTGCACTCCCTTTCTCCCCACATCCTCACCAAAAGTGGTTGCTTTTGTTCTTTTGAATGTGTGCCAGTCTCTGTGGTGTGAGGTGGTATCTCATGGTTGTTTTGATCTGCATCTCCCTGATGATTAGTGATGCAGAGCATTTTTTCATGTGCCTTTTGGTCATTCGTTTCTCTTCCTTCGAAAAATTTCTGTTCATTTCTTCGGCCCATTTTCTGATGCTGTTGGATGTTTTCTTCTTATAGAGTTCAACCAGTGCTTTATATACCCTTGCTATCAACCCCTTATTGGAGGGGTATTGGGTGAATATCCTTTCCCATTGTGTAGATTGTCTTTGTATTCTGGTTACTATCTTTTGCAATGCAGAAGCTTCTTAGTTTAATATAGTCCCATTTGTTTATTTCTGTTTCTACTTGATTGCTTAGTTCCGTGTCATCTTTGAAGAAACCTTTATCTTCAATATCGTGGAGGGTTTTGCTGACCTTGTCTTCAATGTACCTTACAGATTGTGGTCTGATGTTGAGGTCTTTAATCCATTTTAATCTGATTTTTGTGCATGGTGTCAGGTCGAGGTCTAAGCCCATTATCTTGCATGTGGTTGTCCAGTTGTGCCAGCACCATTTGTTAAAGAGGCTTTCCTTGCTCCACTTCACATTTCTTGTTCCCTTATCAAAGATTAGATGATCATACATTTGGGGTTGTGTGTAGGGATATTCCACCCTGTTCCATTGGTCTGCAGCTCTGCCTTTGTTTCAGTACCATGTTGTTTTAATTGTTACCGCTTTGTAACAATGTTTGAGGTTGAGGAGGGTGATGCCTCTCATCGTCTTTTCCCCAAGAATTGTTTTAGCTATCCCTGGGCATTTGTTGTTCCATATGAATTTCAGGATAGCTTGATCCATTTCTTTGAAGAATTTCATGGGCATCTTTATAGGGATCACATTGAATCTGTATAATGCTTTGGGGAGTATTTCCATTTTGACAATGTTGATTCTCCCTATCCATGAGCAGGGTATATGTTTCCATTTCCTCATGTCCTTTTTTATTTCATGAAGTAGCGTTTCATAGTTTTCTTTGTAGAGGTCCTTTACTTCCTTGGTTAAGTTGATTCCGAGGTACTTGATTTTCTGGGGTAAGATTGTGAATTGACATGTAGATTCTGGGCTCTGGCCCAGCCTAGTCTTTGGGATGCAAATTTCAGATGCTTGCTCAGTTGGCCTTTGGGATGTAGATTTCAGGTGCCACCCAGTTTGTCTTTGGGATGCAAACCCAAGAAAGCTTTCGGTTTTGGTTGTAGGTTTTGGTTTTGGTTGTGTATCTCTATCTTTAGGCCAAAATGCACTGGCCTGCGGATACAAGGAAACAATACATGCTTTGCCTGCCTCAACATTCTTTCTGTAACTTCTTTTGAAGGCATCACTGTATTGGGCCCTTTAGAGTATGAATAGTATCACTGTATCACTGTATCACTGTCATCCCATTACTCATCAATTTGCTTGAGTGGGCACCAGTAACGTCTCCATTGTGAGACTTGTTGTTACTGTTTTTCAAATATCAAATACACCACGGGTAGCTTGTCAGGCTCTGCTGTGCAGGCAGGATACTCTCAGTAGCTTGCTGCGCTGTCTGAGAGGGATGGAGGAATTGAACCTGAGTCGGGTGCGTGCAAGAAAAGCGCCCTACCCGCTGTGCTCTCGCTCCTAGTAGGATGGTAATGAAAGGAGATTTCAGGCTCTCTACCATTGTCACAGGTCTGAGGGAACCTGGCCCCTCCATGACATAAATTTCTTTCACGTTCCTGTCTCAGCACCTCCCACTGAATGAATATTCACGCAACACTGGGTATTTAAAGCTGATTCTTCACATGCTCCCTCTTTTTTTGTGAAGCAAAACTGCCAGCACTTGGAACAATAGGACCCTCCCAGGTCTCAGTTGGAGGGTATGATCTAACTTTTGATGTTCAGAATGCAGCACAGATGCTTAGTGCACCGTCTCCCCATCAGGGACGCTCTCCTTCTTGGGAATGGTGATTTCTAATGAGTCAAAACCTGAGACAGGGTGAAAGATGACGTCATCAGAGTTTGCTAGAAGCATTGACAGTACTACCCCCACCAGAGCTGATGGTTTGGGGAAAGGGTCCTCCCTGACTCATGGCTCAACCCTGGAGTCAACTGCAGCAACTTCACTAGTAGCTCCAGAGCGCCACATGCCTACTGCCAAGGCAGGCCATATGGGGGCCCAGCCTGCAAGCTTCCTTGCTTCCTTTTAATAAGATCACTGGGTCATTGTGCAAGTGTAAGAAAAAGGGGAAAGATCCATGTGCAAGAAGAAAGGATATCAAAATCAAATTGAGAACTAATGTGCATGAGAGGTGAAGAACAGAAAGTGTGTGTGTGCATCTGTGCCATGGTGTCTCTTTTCTAGGCTCTTGAACACCTCTGCTGTCTCCCTAACCTAGATTCAGTGGTTGTGTACCCTTGTGCTCAGGCACTCACCATTACCCTGTTAGGATCCACTTAGCCCGAGAACTGCCATGTGGCCTTCTAAGTGACCTAGGCTTCTTCCAGGAACAAGAAAAGCAGAAAAAACAGATGCTGTTGTCAAAGATGACATCTCTGGGATAAGATTAGGTCTCCAGAATGTAACAGTCAGGGAGGTTGGCTGGATGTTGTGGGCCAAAACAACAACAACAAAATAGATGTGTACTCTGTAGATAATAGAAAATTCCTGAGTAATGCTTACTTGCCAAAATGAAAGTGTAAGAACTTGCCGAACCTAATGCCTGGGGTCCTTGTTGAAGCCCACTGCTTCGGGCGGACTCTTGGACCCCAGCTAGCTGGAACAATAAACCTCACTATGTGATTTGCATTATCGGCTGTTCTCTGTCCGTGAGGGGTGGTCGACTCTGCACTCTAACAACCCAGACCCAGTTTTCAGCTGGTGCCTTTGTGTCAAAGGGAAGGACCCTGGGACCAGTAGAGCAATAAAAGAGACTGGGAGGACCTGTACAGAGGCCACAATCCCTCCCTGCCCTGGACACTGTGGATTTCTGTGAAGAAGACTTTGGACTCCTTAGACCCGAGAGTTCTATAGTGTGTGTCTCACAGGGGCCAGGGGCACCATGTGCTTTGTGGGGGAGAGTCAAGGACACCACTCCAGGGTGGGACAATCTTGGCATAAAAGAATATCTGATTAAAAGAGAAAAATTCAGGAGCTTTCAGAGAAAGACAAATAGGAGTGATGGGTGAGGGGATTGGGAACAAAACCCACTGGAGCCCCTGACTCAGAGACTGAAAAAATAAGTCATAACACGGAGGGTCAGAGATGGGAGGAATTATTACAGTGTCATTCTTAGGAAAAACATCTGATGTTTCCTTTATATATGACGAAGTTAAGATGGACTGGGTTTGCGTTAGAAGTTTAGGAAATAGGTCTTGTAGCTATTCAGATGAGACAGCTTTGTCTGTGACTAGAAATAATGGCATTGGGACTCAGTACTTATGAACTCATTTATGAGTGAGGGTGGTTGAGCCACCTACCCGATTCTAGTTTGTAAGAACTGCCCAGTGATTCCTCACAAGAACAATTTTTGGAGATAACTATGTTTTGTTGTTATTGTCCATATGTGCCACATGAAGAAACTAAGGCTGTATTTTGGTGCAATCAGTGATATTTTAATCCTTTTAATCTTCAATTTTATTCCTTGTATGGCTCTATTAGGCATGGCAGAGCCTGGCAAGCTCCCCGTGGTGTATTCAATATGCTAAACACAGTAACAATAAGGGGTCTCATTCCCCTGACTCTGAAGGAGCATCCAATATGGCACCGTTGGGAAGGATGAGTAAAGAGAGTGCTGCTAAAATCTCAGGGCTGGGATGAATGGAGACATTACTGGCACCCACTCGATGAACAATGGGATGACAGTGATAGTGATATTCAGTGATTGCTTATCTAAAACATTCAGGCAGTTCCAGCCCAAAGGCTATGTTGGTTCCCAATCACCAATGTGGTCTGTGATTTAAGAATTCTATTATTCAACAATAATCATCAGGTAAGTCTGGAGGAAATAAGCTTTATTATTTATAAGGATGGAACTTATAGATCATCCAGTGTCACTGTGAAGACACAGGCAGCTAGGAAGGATTGGGAGTCGGGGTTTTCTTTTACTGGGGCCGAGAGCAGTGGATGTGTTAGAGCATGGGGGTTATTCTTTACTTGTGCAGTCAAGTCAAGAGCAAATTCTGACTCTGCAACCAGAGTACTAGTTGACAAAAAGTAAAAGAGACTAAATAAGATACATAAGCAGAATAAAATTAAGACAGTAAAATAGCATAGAATTCCTTACAGAAAATAACAAGTCTCCAGTGGTCAAACTTAAAGACAGAATTGGAGGAAGTGATAGACAAAGAGCTAAGAAGAACTATCACAGTGCAACTTAATGGGGTTAGAGAATATTTTTATAGGGGATCATCATCAGCAGAGGTCAGGGGCCTCGCGCCCTGTGATGCAGTGACTGTGCATCAGTGACTGTGACTGCATCACAATGATGCAGGGCTGGTTCTTACCCAGGCATGCAGAACTGACGGTTTGGTACTTGGGCCAGAGACTGAGTGTTGCTTGGTTCTTGGAGGCTATTCAGACCGCAGTTGTAGTGCTCAGGAATAAAAGTGATACAACTTATTTTATCAGTCAATATTACCCAGATTCCAAAACCAGAATAAAAGGACAGAGATATAGTACAGGAGCTAAGGTGTAGTCTTGCATATGGTCAGCCCAAATTTGATCCTCTATACTATATAATCCTCCAAATACCTCTAGGTAAAGCCTTATAGTTCCTTCAGCACTGCTTGGTGAGCCCTTGAGAACCAGTGGGGTGGCCCAAATAATCTTCAGAACCACATTTTTCGGCCCTATCATTGAACCTTTTGGCCTGGTTGATTGAGAGTCCCAGGTCTCCTGAGCATAACTTGGTAAGCCTCCCACAAATAAAAATAAACCTAAAAATCTTGTAAAGGAAAAATAAGAAAATAATTGTGACCTTGAAATAATAAATGACTTCTTGTATTGGCCACCCCAAAAATCATTAAGGTAAAAATAAGCAATAATTTGGTATCATCAGATTTTGAGAGAATTTCTTGTGTTTTAAAATAGTCTACTAAGAAAATGAAAATAAAAACAACCATCTGTAATATTCATAATATATATTACAAAGGACTTGTATCAGAGTCATATAAAATATTCTAATATCTCAGCAAAAGATGATAGTGAGCATGAGTCAAATATTTCAACAGACATTACACAAAACTATAGAAACACAACAAGCACATGAAAAGATACTGAAAACCATTAGTGATCAGGAAAATTGAAGTGAAAATCTCAGTGAGACGTCACATCACACCAACTGGAATGATAAAAATTAAAATAACTGATATTTCTAAGAGTTTAAGTGCCTGTAAAATAGCCAAGCATCATTCATTGTTCTTTGTGGCTTTCTTGTTGTTGTTGTTGTTGGTTTTGGGTTATTTTTTGTTGTTGTTTATTTATTGTAGTGATGGTGGTTTGGGTTTGGGGCAACAACTGGATTGCTCAGAGCTTACTCCTGGCTCTACATTCAGGGATCATTCTGGCAATGCTTGGGGGACTGGTTGGGGTGATGGGGATTGAACCTGAGTTGGACTAATGCAAGGTAAATGCCTTTCCAACCTTTTTATCTCTCCAGGCCCGAACCTTCATTCACTGTTGATCAGAGAACAAAATGTTTAACCACTTGGAAACAGTTTTCAGTTACATATAGAGATCATATGCATGCCAATATGAGCCATCAATGCCACACAAGAGTTCTAGAAATGTAAGTCCACAAATGGAAATGTAGACAAATGTTCAGAGCTGCTTTACCAGAGTAACTCAAAAGAAGCAAATAAAATTCTGCATAACACGTGCACTAAAAAATTGTCACATAAAAAAAATTGTCACATAATTATATAATGGACTTTTACTTGACAATAAAAAACTAATAATAAATTATACTAACAACATCATGGAAGAATATCAGAATATAAAAAATATTATGCTGAACAATAAAAAAGGTGGTAAAGAATGTACACTACATGAGTTCATTTATATGAAGTGTTAGAACATGCAAACTATCTTTAATGATAAATATCAGGTCAGTATTTGCTTGGGTAAAAAATGAGCTACCAAAAGGCATGAAAAACTTTCTGAATGATGGAAATATTCAGATATTGACAGAGATGATGGCTACACAAGTTCACATATTTGTTAAAATATATTGAGCTATATACTTCAAGGGAACATGGTTTTTACTTATTACTTTTTATGAAGTTGATTTTAAAAAGTAGTATGGCATTAGGGTATAAACAAGTAAGCATGAGCAGAAGAATACAGAGAACTCAGAAATAGGCCCTAAATTATAAAAATTAATATAACAATTGTATATTAAATCAGTAGAAATATTAGAACTTTACAATGATTCTGGCACTATGAATTTTAATTCCTCTGAAAGGAAATATTGTAGGACCTCTGCTTTATCATCCTCAGAAGAGCAATTTCTAACTTGATTTCGACTTTAAATATACTGGATATGATCTTAAATCTGTAAATTTGTGGAAATGTGTTTTCAGCAATAAGAAATGAAGTAGGTGTGAAATGGAAAGGACAACTAGTAGATACTAGTCCTAGACTGTAGAGAAGGAATTTCTGGATACTGACTAGACTGAACAAGGTCTATTACTTTTTTATCTAGTCAGTTATCATGTACTAATGTGATCAGCTGCACACAGATATTGATACCAGAATGAAGCCTTGAGGAAGAAGGGACTGACACTTTATAGCAGGCAGCAATTTCATGAATTTGGTGTCATCCTAGGATTCAATGAAATCCTTGGATTCAATGAAAGAGATTCATGGTATCTAAATACATTATCTTATTTTATGTATACATATATGTATATGTATATATATATATATATATAGGCCACCGTCCAGAACTCATGGCTGCTTCTCCTAGAAGGAAGCATAAAATGAGGCCCCCATAGCCATGCCACCAGACTCCACGCCTGTTTTCACTCGGGGCATCCCAGAGAGGGCGGGTGAGAACCCTCCCTGCCCCAAGGGACCCAGCCCCAGCAGCCGACCTCCACTACCCAACCACCACCACACTCCAGGCCACTTTTCACACACTCAGGCTGAACTTCACATATGAGTGAACATAATCCTAAACATCATCACAAGACATCATCATAACACATCATAAGACACTCCCTACTCATTTTCCATACTTATCACACCATATTTGATTGGAGGCAATATGGCGCCAACGCTGCCTGAACCCCTCACACTCTCCCGAACCCAGCTCACTTTCTTACCTTAGACAATGCAAGGCTCAGCAGGGCAGGCATGGAACTCTACGTATGATCCCTGCTGGAACTCTATGCGTGATTCCTGATGGACATTGCCAGCTGTTTTGCAAGATTCAGACAGAATGGTGTTGGCAGGGTATGGAGAAATCATGGCGGTGCCATTACCAACTGCCCCCCCCCCCGCCCCAGGCCATAGAGTTGCAGCACCATCGGACATAGAGCATGGTGGCAGTGCGAGCAGTAAGTAGCTCATCCACTGTGGGGTGCTGTCAGCCAACCACTGGGTGACCTGGGACTCAGTGCAGGCATTTGACCTGGCACAGACCCCCTGTGATAGGGTTCTGCTCTGCCAGCTGTTCAACAACCTCCAGGCGCACTCTATCAACCTCAAGGAGATCAACCTGAGGCTGCAGATGTCCCAGGTGCTTCCCAGAAATGCAGCAGGTGCATGTTTGTCAATGTGCAGATGGTTACAACATGCCAGTCGACCAAAAGCTTACATTCAGTAGACTTGGAAGATCCATAAGAGTGATTAGAGGCCACCCCAAAAGCCTCTGTCCCTTGGGGGCTGGAGTGATAGCACAGCGGGTAGGCCTTGCACGCGGCCGACCCGGGTTCGATTCCCAGGATCCCATATGGTTCCCTGAGAAGTGCCAGGGATAATTCCTGAGTGCAGAGCCAGGAGTGACCCCTGTGCATCGCCGGGTGTGACCCAAAAAGAAAAAAAAAAAAAAGCCTTGGTCTCTCTTGGAGCACCTAGCAAGCTACTGAGAGTATCCCGCCCAAACGGCAGAGCCTGGCAAGCTATCCATGGCATACTGGATATGCCAAAAACAGTAACAACGACGGTCCTTATTCCCCTGATCCTGATAGAGTCCCCAATACACCATCAGGCTACAACTAGCATGGGTCAGGGACAAATGGAGACGTTACTGGCACCTGCTCAAGCAAATCGATGAACAATAGGATGACAGTGATATAGTGATATAAGTAATGAGCAGAAGCAAGACAGGTTGTGGAGGGAAAAAAGGTGAAAGTGGTGGCAAAAAACAATTTCTGTGTCCTTATGAATAATCATGAGCATTCTGCGGAAGGAAACAGTAGGAAGCTTACTCCCCCATGGACTAGGAATGAACCTGGGGCCATATCAGAAAGTCCTGGGTGCAGAACACATGAGCTGAGATTGCTGATTCATTATCGTCCCTGAAGTTGGAGGTGTGGGTCTACTAAAACCCAGAAAATCTATGCATTTTCTTTTCCCCAGTCATCCCGGGGTAGTCACTAGCAGTCATGGTGGTTGTGGCGGGTGGGAGACAAACAATCACAAGGCATCAGAGAAGGAGATGAAGACCAGATGCTGAGACCTAGACGTTGAGGACAGAAGGTCAACGAGGAGACGTTGAAGGTGAGGAGGAGAACTGAGACTTTGAAGACTTTGAGGTCTTCAAGGAGACTTGGATGATGGAACCCTGATAACCAGACTACAGCCAAAATGACGACTACGACTGTGCCGTAAAGGGAAAGATTGGACGACGCAGAGGAGTCTGCTCACTGCCCAGTTCCTGCTCCTTTGCTGTTTCCCCAGTCCTTCACTGGTCATCTGGAAGAGCCTGGCGAGGCAGATCTCGGCCACCAAACAGTGTCCTACCTGCGCCCTGGCCCACCATCGTAACCTTTTCAACCTTTTATCTTCTCTCTTGTGTTGTGAAAACTTACAGTAAGGAGTTCTTTTGAATTGCAAACTGGATGGTAGGTCTAACTATATATACAAAACCAGTAAATTGATGATAATAATGATGCTTAAGAGAGAAATATATAGGATAGTTAGATATATTGATAGAAAAATAAGAGAAAAAATAATTAGTTACCTTTATTTAAAATTTTGATTAATCTTTTTCTATGTATTTGAATACTGAAAAAGTGTGTTTAAAGTGAAAACTGGCAGTCTATTTGATTGGTTAGAAGCATAAAACTTTCAGCCAGGAAAATCTAAATTTAATTTCCAATTTGGACTGGAGCGATAGCACAGCGATTAGGGCATTTGCCTTACACGTGGCCGACCCAGGTTCGATTCCTCCGCCCCTCTTGGAGAGCCCAGCAAGCTACTGAGAGTATCCCGCCTGCACGGCAGAGCCTGGCAAGCTACCCGTGGAGTATTCAATATACCAAAAACAGTAATGACAAGTCTCACAGTGGAGATGTTACTGGTGCCCTCTCGAGCAAATCGATGAACAACAGGATGACAGTGATACAGTGATACAGTGATCCCAGGAAATGATATCAGTTTCCTCTGGAGAAAGATTTTCAGTACTTATTTGTGGCTTCTTTGTAGGGTTCATTCTTCCTAAAAAACAAGCAAACAAACAATAAACTTAATTTCCTTTAAAAAATTACAGATCACAAGTTACCACAACTTAGACAACTTTTTTTTTTCATCCACAACTTGGATGACTTGGACAACTTTTTTTTTTAAATGTTGTAGTAGGATTCTCATCTGTTTTCTTCCTAGGGACCTAATGATAATTACTCACTACCATCTTTGTGCCACCTAAGGCAATTACAGATCTCACTTTAAGATGGCTTCGTGCCATCACCCACCTTGCTCCCCCTGAGTACAGTTATTCCCACTGATATTAGGAAGTCACAGGCATGACCATGTGTCCCACCATTGCCTCCAGCCTGCAGGGGTTATTATGTTTCTGCAGGGCCTTTTCTAGGTGCTGGGACTCTCACTTATGCACGTCTTTATGCCTTGATGAAATTTAAGCCCTTTTTTTTGGTGGGAATCAAAGAGATGAGGATAAAAATGATGCTGTGAAGACCTACTGAGAAATGAGGTATGCAAGTAGGATGACTGAAATAATGAGAAGATGCAACCAACCTCCAGACACGCAATGCCAGAGCAGGGAGGGAAGAAACAGTGACCTTATTCTTTCCTCACTTTCCATTCTCTAGTCACTCCATCTGGCCAAACCTAAGATCCTAGAGTCGTGGAGCCAGGATATACGCTCTGGGGGAGACAAGCTCCCCACTCCCAGAAGTTGCGAATGGAGAGTGGATTGAATGTTGCCAGTGATGAGGTAAAGAAAAGCAAAGCGTCAGTTACAAACATTAGGTAAGGCTAGTATCATACCTACAAGGCACTGCTCTATGAATTTTATGTGTACAAAGTGGATTTAGTTATGATGAAAGCTTTGCCAGAAAAAACTATTATTATCCCTGGTATGTATGAGTAACCGAGACTCCTGCTGTCTGTTCACCTTCAGAAAAGAAAGTTTAGCATCAAAACCTAGAATCACGATAATGGCATTTTCAGCTCTCATTCCAACAGA
The DNA here is from genome assembly GCF_027595985.1 of Sorex araneus. NCBI lineage: Eukaryota > Metazoa > Chordata > Mammalia > Eulipotyphla > Soricidae > Sorex > Sorex araneus. The sequence continues at coordinate 149,109,322 of NC_073304.1, read as the reverse complement.
CACATGGTATAAAGTAAAATCATTTAGTGATTTTTAAGAAAGCGACCTAGAGGAAGAGGCTCTAGAGGAAGTGGCTACCAAGACGGCAGCCACGGTCAGCTATTTGTTGAGGAATGTACAGAGATCCAGGCAACAGGAAGAAGAAAGCAAAAATACTTCTTCAGTTATGGCATTATTTTATTTGATTAACCTTATCACTAAAGATTATTAAGCAGGCACAGAGAATGCATTTATCTATTAAGTAGGCACAAATGTAATGACTCACCATGAGGCACTTCCCTTCTGGGGAACTAGGACTTCCCATTCCCTGGTAACGTGTGGATCTGTGTGTCTGATGGTAACCCATACTGGCTCCAGCATTCCTGACACAAGTAAGCCATATCTTGAAACATAAGGTAGCAATGGTGGCAGACGTGTCCCTCTATTCCAGACAGGAAAAATGCCCGGGGGAGCCACACTGTATGCTCTGTCAGAGGCTCCTTGGCTACCAAATGCCTCTCACTTCCCGGGCACAGCACGGGTGGCCTAATGTTTTTCATTTCTGCAAGCTGCCTCCTTATCCCTTTAATTCATCCACTTGGATCTTAGCTGACTGAAATGATTTTCTCCTTGTCATAAATTCTCAACTTGAACAATTCTAAACCGATCCTCACGCATGAGCAAATCCCACAGAACCCAGGTAATGTGGAACTTTGTGATCTTGGACTCTGGGCTCAACGGGACCCAGGAGCAGAGATCCTCTGCCTGCTTCCCCCAATTCCAGCAACCCAGGGGTCACACCCATAAGCCACCTCCTGCCAGTGCCAGATAATCTCCTCATGGGCCACCCTCCAGAATTTACAGCTGCTGCTCCTGGAAGGGAGCATAAGATGAGGCCCCCATAACCATACCACCAGACTCCATGCCAAGGGTGCCCTAGAGGGGGGCAGGTGAGAGCCCTCCCTGCCCCAAAGGACCCAGCCCTGGCAGCTGACCTCCACTACCCTATGCTGCAATGCTCCAGGCCGCTTTTCCACACGCTCGGGCCGAGCCCCACGCACGAATGAACATATTCCTGGACACATCATCATAAAGGGACTTTGCTCATGTGCTCATGCTTCTCAGAGAGCCCGGCAAGCTACCAAGAGTATCCCACCCACATGGAAGAGCCTGGCAAGCTCCCCGTGGCATATTTGATAAGCCAAATATAGTAATAATAACAGGTCTCATTCCCCTGACCCTGAAAAGAGCCTCCAATCATTGGAAAAAACGAATAAGGAAGAGGCTGCTAAAATCTCAGGGCTGGGACAAATGAAGATGTTACTAGTGCCTGCTCAAGTAAATCGATGAACAACAGGATGACAGTGATACAGTGATACAGTGAAACTGTGGCAAATAGATCAGACTATCCTGGCTTTCATTATGCTATCTATCTCCCATATGAAATCAGGAGGAGGTAATGATGGCTTCTAAATTCTCTGGCCCTGATGTGTGATTTTGTTTCTGTTCAAATGACTTTGTTTGGGGAGCACATAATGTCCAATTGCCAGTTGAATATCTTCTGTATACTTGGACCAGGTTTCCTGGGTCACTTAAGAGGCTCATGCTCTCTCTCTGCCTCTCCTTCTCCCTCTGTCTCTCCCCCCTCTCTCTCCTTCTCTCTCCTCCTTTCTCTCTCCTTTTCTCTCTCTCCCTCTCCCTCTCCCTCTCTCTCCCTCTCTCTCCTTCTCTCTCCCTCTTTCTCTCTCCCTCTCTCTCTCCTTCTCTCTCCTCTCTCTCTCCCTCTCTCTCTTGCCTCTCTCACTTTCTCCCTCTCTCTCTTCGCCCCTCCTCTCTCTCCCATTGCTGAACTCGCAAACATTGAACTCTGTGGCCATCTGTGCTATACCGAATGTTTGCTTATTTCATGTGTGCAGAAAGGGAGGAGACAGAAGGCAACCTTGCCATCTTTAGAAAGGAAAAGCAAGACTTTGCAATAAAACCATAAGATTTATTCATTTTCAGCCAAACCCCAAAAAGGATGCCCATAAAACTCTTATCTAAAAAATGTTTAGAGATTTGTTGAGCAATGGACATCATCAGTCAAAGAGATATGACGAAACTCTCTCAGCTAAGCATATGGGCTATATTAGGGGGAGATAAAGAGGTCATCTTTATTACCTCAGAGCCTGCACCTGGTGGCTTCTTTCAAAGAACTCTGTGTTCTTGACTCCACACTTCCACATTTTGATTCACAAATTCAAATCTGATGTTCCCTGGTTAAATTGATTTTTTTTGTGTGGCATCATTTTTGTGGCATTCGTTCAGCCTTTGTCTCTTTACCAAGACTTATAGAAACTTACCAAGACTTATCAAGCTTCTTCAGTTACAGCATTATTTTATTTGATTAACCTTATCACTAAAGATTGTTGAGCAGGCACAAAGAATGCATTTACCTGTTAAGTGGGTCCTACCTTCCAGAACCTTCCAGAAGATTGCCTGGGAAGTGCAGGGGTTGGAGGATTGCTCTATGCCCTAACCATCTTTTTTTTAAATTTTTTTTATTATTATTTTTTAATTTTATTGAATTACCATGTGGAGGGTTACATAGTTCTCAGGATTATGTCGGTTATACAATTCTCAAACACCCTTCCCTTCACCAGTGCCCATCTTCCATCACCAACCCCCCCAGTATACCTGCCGCCCCCTCCCACCTCCCCAGTCCCCACCCTTGTACATGATAAGTTTCACTTCGTTTACACCTTATCTCGATTACATTCCATGTTTCAACACACAACTCACTACCGTTGTTGGGGTTTCCCCCAAAAAAGAAAAGCAGTCCTATTGCCAAGGAGGCATTTGATAGTTCTCCACTGCTAAGAATATAGAGATATTAAGTCCCGCTGTTTGTTACATAACTTTTCTTTTTCCCCCTTGCCCCGCGCCACCGAGTTCACGCCTGTTTAGTAATCACCTTGCTGCCTGACAAGGGAAAAAAAACCGAAAAGGATGGCCTAACCAACTTTTTTATGAACTGTTTTTCTCCCATGTTGGGGCTGAGTGACAAGCACCGCCAGAGTGACTGTACAAGTTAATGAGCACTTCCTTACTGACTCATTTCCTCTCTTTGGTGGATAGAGTTTGCTCAAGTATCAAAGGATGTCACAGGCTTGCTTGCATCAATGCTCATAGTCAACATCTTTGTCAAATATAAAAGGGCAAAGTATAAGATGGTAAAAATTAAGACCTAATGGGAGCAGGGAATAATTCAATAATTTTCATTTAAAAAATGAGTAGTTTATTATTTTTAGGATCAAGAGTTAGAAAAAATTCCAAGACTCCCTTTCTCATTATATGGTCACTTCGTCACTTCTGATTATTTTTCCTGAGAACCTTTAGCAGTTTTGTTTGTTTGTTTGTTTGTTTTTACTGTTTTCCCAAAATCCTTTCTTTGATCTCTTTGGCTTTCCACTTGGTGATCCCAACCGGCTGCCCCTGTCTTGATAAAGTTCTTTTTTTTTTTGCGTCTAATATGTAGAAGTGTTTAAATTTCAAATCATAATTAACCCTTTTAGAAAACTTTCAACTGCATGTAGCTGTCCAGTTTTGCCAGTTTTGCATGTTTAACAAATTGTTAAACATGCTTTCCTTGCTCCACTTCGCCTTTTTTGCTCCCTTATCAAAGATTAGATGGTCATATATTTGGGGGGACGTGTCAGAGTATTCAACCCTGTTCCATTGGTCTGCCGCTCTGCCTTTGTTCCAGTACCAAGCTGTTTTAATGACTACCGCTTTGTAGTAGAGTTGGAAGTTGGGGAGGTTGATTCCTCCCATTTTCTTTTTCCCAAGAATTGCTTTAGCTATTCGTGGGGGCTTATTGTTCCATATGAATTTCAGGAGCACTTGCTCCATTTCTTTGAAGAATGACAAGGGTATCCCTATAGGGATCGCATTGAATTTGTACAATGCTTTGGGGAGAATTGCCATCTTGACAATATTAATTCTTCCAATCCATGAGCAGGGGATATTTTTCCATTTCCTCATGTCTTCTTTTATTTCCTGAAGTAGCGTTTTGTAGTTTTCATTATACAAGTCCTTTACCTCCTTAGTTAAGCTGATTCCGAGGTATTTGATTTTTTGAGGCACAAATGTGAACGGGATAGCTTTTATCATGTCGCTTTCTTCTCTCTCACTATTTGCATATAAGAAAGCCATGGACTTTTGGGTATTGATTTTATAGCCTGCAACTTTACTATACGAGTCTATTGTTTCTAGGAGTTTCTTGGTAGAAGTTTTAGGGTTTTCTAAGTATAATATCATATCATCTAATGCTTCCTTTTCAACAGGTCTGACTTTAGGGGAGAGACTCTCCAAACAATAATAGTGAGTTTTGTTGAAATATTTTATGCAATCAAAGTGAAAGTAAAGTGAAATTTATTAGTTACACAGGCGGGGGGGGCTTAGGGTGGGGGGATAGGGGCGTGGGGGGGTTAGGGGTGTGAGGGGGTGGGGTGGAGCTATACTGGGATTCTTGGTGGTGGAATATGAGCACTGGTGAAGGGATGGGTATTCGAGCATTGTATAACTGAGATTTAAACCTGAAAACTTTGTAACTTTCCACATGGTGACTCAATAAAAAATTAAAAAAAAAAAAAGAAGAAAACTTTCAACTGCCGGGGCGGGGGGGGGGGGGAACTTTCAACTGACCCAAGGATAGAGTAAGTTGGTTACATTGGTTTACTGGTTAATACGAGTACTAATTGAACCAGGAAGATAATTAAGTGGCCAGGGACCCAAGTTTGAATCCCAGCAGTGTGCAGTCCGCAAGCACCACTGACTGTGGCCCTGGATGTCCCAGACATCTCGAGCAACACCACATCATCTGCTTGAGTGTTGAACTGCCCAGTGACTGAATTAACAGCGGATTGTCATGAGGGAGCCTTCTGAGCACTGCTTAGGAGGCGCGCCCTGTTCCCTTCCCAAAATAGAGGTGGTGGTGGTGGTGGTGGTGGGATAATAACAGAGTTATTCTCATACCAAAGCTGGAGATGATTATATCCTTGATCTCATCAGAAAGCTATGAGAATTTCCACTATTTTATGAAAATGGAATGTTTTTTGAATCACAGTGAGATACACAGTTATAAAGTTGTTCATGTTGGGTTTCAGTCATATAATGTTCCAGCACCCATCCCTTCACCAGGGTACATTTTCCCCACTTCCCACCACCAGTTGTTCCCAGTTTTCCTCCTTCCCCAACCCACCCACCACCTCTCTCCCTCCCTTCCTCTTTCCTTTTGGACATTATGGTTTAAAATGCAGATACTGAAAGGTTATCTTGTATATTCCCTTACTACTTTCAACACAGTTATTGTCCAGAAGTGATCATTTTTATGATTGTCATACTGGTCCCTTCTCTGTTCTAACTGCCTTTTGCGTACCACACACTTGTGGCAAGCTTCCAACCATTGACCAATCCCCATGGCCCCTATTTTTCCTTGCCTTAGATATTAGCCCCATGCAATTTTTTATATCCCACAAATGAGTGCAATCATTCTGTATCTGTCCCTTGAAGATTACTCCTCTCTCTGTGTTCAGGGTTCACTTCTGATGGTGCTCAGGGGATAAGATGTGGTTCTGGGGTTTGAACCTGAGTGGTTTGTGTTCAAGGCAAGTGCCCTGTTCACTATACCATCTCTCCAGTCCAAGCACGCAACTTTTATGTGGATTCTGTAAGTGTCCGTTTATGAATATCTAATTATAAAAATCTAATCCCCTTGTCTAGCCTCTTTCTCTCTCTTATATCTCTTTATTTGGTGTGTCATGGGGGAAAACATAACAAGGACATGAGAATGTGTCAAAATGATTCTTTTGTCAAACATTTTCTCTTTGACTAATGATCTTGAATTTCAAAAGCTTGGAGTTAGTGTCTTTGTCCTCTGATATAATGTGAAGCAATTTAACTGCTCAAAGGAAAAGTGATTTGGGTTAAATAAATTTGGGTATTTGGCAGAGGGTATAAAATGGGGGAGCATGCCCTACACCACCTGTTTGTAGCTCATCTTTTATGACTGGCGAAAATATTTTATTGTAAATAAGTAATAATGCATTTGGTAACACTCTGTGACATACAGTTAGGAAAGGGCACACAGAGGCTCTGGGGCAGGACTGATGTGATACAACTTTTGGGTAACAGAATTAGTACCTGAACCAAGATTCATCCAAAGTTGATCCTTATACTCTTTCCTCAGTGTATAATGTACATGGCAGAGGTCCTCTAAAATATGTTTTGTAAGTCATAAAAGCATTACTTTCTCCTGTTCTGGAATTTTTACGCAAGTTGGGAAAATTCAATGGCAAAGGGTATACTGGATTACACATCAAAACTAATGAAAAAGTCTGGCTCATGTATTCAGCTTCACTTGTAACCAGGTGTGAGTTGAGCCTGCCATAGACCCTCGGGCCTCAAGTTCTTAACATCAGAGTGAAAGGGTTAACTCCTCGGTCATCCCCATGACTATTTTCAGTCTTAAAGTCCTAAGTCTACAATTGACAGTTGATTCTTTTCTGTCACCTACCAAAATACTCTAACCATTTCCTATCTGCACTAGAAAAGAAAATCTTATTACCCTTCCCAAATAGACTATTTTAATAAGATGTAGTAAAATAAACAGCTAGATTTGGAGTCAGATTGTCTAGTTCTGTTACTAACCAGGTTTTTGAACCCAGGAAGGTTTCCTGATATTTTAATACTCAGGGTATTTGGCAGAGAGTATGAAATGGGGGAGCATGCCCTACATCATCTGTTTATAGCTCATCTTTTATGACTGGCGAAAATACTTTATTGCAAAGTACACCAGTGTGAGCTATTTCAGTATAATCTCCCATGTTTGAATGGGACTAAGATTTAAGTGCCTTGTTCCATAAGAGGAGCCCAAGCAAATATGAGAGGCATTAGGTGCATGCTAAGGTGATGAATTTTGTTTTTAAAAAATCTCTACTTCCTTAAGCAACAGCATGGCTACACTGACCCCCCCATGGGAAATTCTTGCCACTACAGAAGAAGCATCATAACTCTGCAGAGTTGAAACGGGGCATTTTTATAGGAAGGAAGGAGAAATAAAGGAAATCAACTCTTTGTAAGAAAAAGGTAGGCAAGACGAAAAATAAATAAGGGGAAATGGAAGATGGGTTTATAACCGTGACAGGATGTTGTCAGGCTTGAATGACATGTGATATAAAGAAAGGTATCTGTTTGCAAATAGGGAGAGGCTCTTTCCTCAGGTTGGACTTGATGGCTGAGAGATATTCCTAAGCCAACTCACAAAGTTTTCTCTGATTGTAGATAAAACTTTTATGGTTAGATTATTACTTGTAAATAAAATTATTGATCTATGATAAAAAAGAAAGGTCCTGAGGAGAGAAGATATAAAGGTCTGGACACTGACCAGGACCTCTCAGGACGCCGAGGAAGTCAGGACTCATCAGAGCCTTAAAACAAACCAGGTAATCTTTCCTGCTGTGAAGGGAGAAGGTTTTCTTTGAATATCCACTTTCCCCTGCTATAAAATTAGGGCCAGAAATGACCAGCTCAATCTAATACTTCTAGTCTGTCAGGCTTTCAGTTGCTGTTTTATTTGATTGTGATTCTATAAAGAGACTGGTTGTAGTGTCAAGTAGTGTTGAGTCAACTGAGGCTTTGCAGTTGAACAGCTGTGCAACTTTGGGATCATTGCTTAATCTCCACATTAACAAAAATTAGGAAGAAAAAAATGTAGACAAAATTAAGAATCTGTTGAAGCTTAGGAAGCTACATTCCAGTGCACTCTTGGTAGAACAGACCATACTGCTCATTTGAAGGATGGTTTAGCCATGTGTATCAACGTAACAGTGAGCATCCATGAAGCTGCAACCTGCAGGTGAGATTTATTCCAAAAGCATTAAAGATTCAAATGGCATTAAAAGTTCGGCAGTGAAGAGAGGTTCATTTCCACCTTCTGTTTCTGATTTTGAAAACAGGTTGTAGAAATACATAATCCTATTGCATGTAGCTATATACAAAAATGTGCATAGAAAGATATCTCTTGTCTACTACAGAAAGATATCTCTTGTCTACTACAATATTTATCTCAGAGAATTTGGATTTGCTACTTATTTTCAAGGTTTTAAAGAAAAAGATCGTGTACTGTTTGGTTACAAGAAATATAACAGGGCTGGAGAGATAGTACAGCTGGTAGGGCGTTTGCCTTGCATGCGGCTGACCCAGGTTCAATTTCCAGCATCCCTGAGCACCGCCAGGAGTTAATTCCTGAGTGCAGAGCCAGGAGGAACCCCATGTGCAACACCAGGTGTGACCCAAAAAGCAAAAAAAAAACAAAAAAAAAACCAACAAGAAATATAACAGTTTCTTTCGTAAAAAAAGGTGGATCATAAAAAAATAATTAAAAATAAAAATATAAGTTAAGGGGCTGGAGCAATAGCATAGCAAATAGGGCATTTGCCTTGCATGCGGCCAAACCAGTTTTGATTCCCAGTATCCCATATGGTCCCCCAAGCACCACCAGGACTAATTCCTGAGTGCATGAGCTAGGAGTGACCCCATGCATTGCCGGATGTGACCCAAAAAGCAAAAAAAAAAAAAAAAATTTAAAAAAATAAACAAAAAAAGTTAAGAATGCTGATCCCTAAAGTGTAAAGAGAAGAGTCCAAGTTAAGTTCCATCTAGCTGTAGCCTTAGTAACAGCTGACAAATGACTTCATACCCATCAACCCAAGATTTTCTCAATTGTGGGATGCAGATATCGAACCAAATATTAAAGTTAATTCTTGATTTTTAAAAATTCACTGTTGTGATTGATCTGACTTGATTCGATCTGGGCTGCAGTGATAGCATGGTGGTAGGACGGTTGCCTTGCATGCAGCCAACTCAGGTTCAATTCCTCTGCCTCTCTCAGAGAGCCGGGCAAGCTACCAAGAGTATCTCGCCTGCACGGCAGAGCCTGGCAAGCTACCCATGGCGTAGTCGATATGCCAAAAATAGTAACAAAAGTCTAACAGTGGAGACTTTACTGGTGCCGGTTAGAGCAAATCGATGAGCAACCAATGGGGATGACAGTGATACAGTGATACAGTGAATCGATTTGATTTGATTGACCTGGCTGCAGCAGCTTCATCTGGGCGGAAAAACTTGCCTTGCGCGCCCTCTTCTGGCTTTCTGGGAATAGCCCGAGAGCAGGGACTCAATTTCCCCTGAGGACCGATTCAGACACCAGTTGCTAGAGTATCATCACCTCTACTGCTGGCCCAGAGGCGTTGCATGTGAGGATGAAACCTAATGGGTTAAGTTTCACTCCTCTCTACCTTTAGTGTTAGATCCCTTTTATTGCATAATCTGGGGGTAGCCACAACCCCCTCTCCGGCCAGGACTTGTGTCTTGGCATCTGGTCCTTCTCACACGGCGCGAATGTGTTCAGATTGCGGATCTAGGTGAATCCAGACGACCCGCGGGAAAACTAGCAAGGCCTCTGCGTGTCTCGCAGCGAACGTTTCCGAAGCAGTTTTGTCCGAGGAGACAGCGATGGCTCCTAAAAGCACATGGTTGTTCGTGCTGCTGAGCTGCGCAGCCTGCACTCAGGTTCTGGGAGGTGAGTATCGGTCCTGGGTCCGGGCGGGCTCACATTGCCGACTCATACGCACACTGACACCGCCTTCCAGCCGCTGCAGCACACGGAACGCACCACCTGAAATAGACACAAAGACGGGAATGATAGATAACGTGATGTGGTAAGGATGCAGCGTGCTTTGCGCGCGCCAACCCAGGGTGGATCCCCACATCACATATGATACCCCAAACCCTACCAGGACTGATCCCTGAGTAGCACTGGGTGTGACCCAAACATAAACAAGCAAGGAGAAGTGTAAGGGCTGGGGTCGGGGCAGTAGTGCACCTGCTTGCCTCAGGTAGAGTGCTTGCCTACATGTGGCAAAACCAGGTTTGATTCCTGGCATCACATGTGGTCCTCTGAGCCCGCTAGGAATGATTCCTGAGGTCGAAGTCAAGAGCAAGAACTTGAGAACCACTGGGTGTGGACCAAAACCAGCCCCCCCAAAAAAACCAAAAAGTGCAAGGGCAGGTGACTCAAATCTCAACCTTGGCTACTTGTGAGTCACAGCCACGTCATCAATGAAATAAAACTGCATATGCGAGCTCAGAATAAATATCAGGGACTATCTGAAATAAAAAGGAATGAAATATGGCTCAGCAGATATAGCCTCTGTTCTACTTCTGAGGAAAATGGAGCCCAAAGAAGGGTTGACTCACCCAGGGATCACAGAGCAAGCTTGTCTGAGGCTCTGGTAAGTTTCAGGTGCTTTTCATAATTCTCTGCAGCCCGCTGGGTCCTGCACTGTGACAGAAGAGGAAAGAAAGTATGGACTTGAGGAAGTTCAGTGCTGCGTATCACCTAGTGTCTCTCCCACTGGGACTGTCCCAGCAGAGTGATGCTCACTGGAAGGGAATACCAAGAGGAGGGTTCTTTGGGCATTTTATTGGCACAGCTGTATTCTGTGGCGTGAGACCTCTGCACATCCCTGTACTCTAAGGTTCTCTGCCGTCTGCCCCACGCTGATTTCCAGAGGCTGCTTCTCCCATCCATCTGTGGTAGCTCAAGCACCTGGGGAATTCAGAATTCCCCTAGAATTATGTTGTGCGCTAAACAGCTCCGGGAGACTGGTTTTTATGCCCCTCCCTGCCCCCATATGCATTTCATGGCCATTTAAAACCAACTAACCAAAAAGTTTCTTCCCTATCACTCCACTCCTGGCTTCGATGCGGGGCTTACAAGCTGCCCAGCTATATCCCCGGAAGCTCCCCGACCCCCAGGTCCCTCCAAACCTCTCTAGTTTCTCTTTCCAGAAAGTAGGACCAGAACATGCCCCACTGGTCCTCCTGCTGTTCCTCCCCAGATCCTTGTCCTGCTATAACGACTTTCTAATTACTTTTTAAAAAAATATTTTCACTGAACCACAGTGAGATAGACCTTTCCAAAGCTGTTCATGATTCAGTCTCAGTCATACAGTGTTCCAATACCCGTCCCTCCACCAGTGTACGTTTCCCAGCACCAGTGTCCCCAGGTTTCCTCCTGCCATCCCCAACTCCCCCGCCCAGCCTGCCTCTATGACAGGCTCTTCTCTCTCTCTTTCTCTCCCTCCCCCTTCTCTCTCTCTGTCTCCTCCTCTCTCTCTCCCTTCCTCCCTCCATCTCTCCCTTCCTCCCCTCCCCACCCCTCTCTGGACAATTGTGGTTTGCAATACAGATACTGAAAGATCGCCATGTATATCCCTTTACCTACTTTCAACACTCAGTTCTCGTATAGCATGATCATTTCTAATTATTAATATCATTCTGGTCCCTTTTCTATCTTATCTACCCTCTGCACCTCCCTCCAACCCCCCCAACACACTTGTGGTAGATTCCAACCACTTGTTGCTGGAGAGAATGCCAAGTGGTCCAATCTTTTGGGAAAACAATATGGACATTCCTCAAAAAAACTAGAAATTGACCTTTCATTTGACCCAGCACACAGCAGACATGCCATCTGCACTGCTAGGTTCATTGCAGCATTATTCATACTAGCTGGAATCTGGAAATGACCTGAGTGACTGAGAACAGATAACTGGATAAAGACTTTTTAATTAACTTTTACTCTCTTGGGAAACCTGCTCTTTTAACACATTCATCATGTTCTTTGTCTAATGAATTATGGGGAAAGCCTAATTTCACCATGCCCTCCCTGACCCCCCAAGTTGTGGCCAGGAGACCCAGGATTGACATTTTTTGTCATCATAACTTAAAATTGACATTTTTTATGTGCAGAAATCATCATGAGACCCAGCTGTGCTACCGGATGGTTTTACCATAATTCCAACTGCTATGGGTATTTCCGGAAGTCAAGGAACTGGCATGAGGCTGAGGTAAGAAATATGGCTCTTGCTTCACTGGAAAAACACGAGGGATCATTCACAGCATTGGATCTTATTTGACTCAGAACCCAGGATCTTCCCATAACATTCTGAGGAAAGCTGCCTGGAATGAAAAATGGATATAAAAGAATCGTGTGTTCTCTCAGTTTTGGAAGTGTTGATTGAGCAGGTGCTGTATGCCCAGACCCTAGAACACTGATATAGGCTCACTGATATAGACTCAAAGGCTCTATCAATAAGAAATAGACTTTTCTCACAGGGAGCCACCCCAGTAAGGAACACAGAATGGCATCAATGAAAGGAGGGAGCAAGATAAGCAACTTAGAGAAAGTTTTATTACATTGCTATATAAGACTTACTGTCCCGACCTGCAGGACTGGACAATGGGGTTCACGAGGAGATGGTGCGAGAGTAATAGGGAGAGGAGACACACACACACACACACACACACACACACACACACACACACACATAGAGGTGAACAAAAGCTACTTTAGTGTAACTCCATAGCACTTATGTATGCTTAGGTTTCAATCTACCTGCATCATGGCCTTAAGGCAAAACTAAAAGTAACTAATGGCACCTGGGGCAACTAGGGAAGATAACAATAGATATCCAAAAGGCTGATCATTAAATCACAAGCCTATCCCAAGAATGTCAAGTCCTGTCTATCTGTTCCTGTTGGCTAACCATCCTGCTCTTGTAAAAATGTCCCAGTCCTCCGGTTCTTGAAAAATGGCTTTCTCAACATGTTTATGCGAATGTTTGACCGTAAATGTTTGTGCAAGCTATATGCTTTATGGCCCACTCACCAGAACTTAGCAGAGAGGAAATGTATATATAAAGGCCTAAAGCATAGGCTTCAGAAACACCTGACTATCCAAGCTATCCAAGCAAATTGATATTTTCATTGAGTTGCACAACACACAAATGCTGTTTTTATTTCATGGTACTTGTTTACAGATACTCAAATAGGCAGTTGCAATTGGTTCTTTCTCTTTTTTGTATATTGTTCTATTTGTTTTGGAGCCACACCTAGCGATACTCAGGGCTTATTCCCGGCTCAGTATACAGGAATCACTCCTGGCAGAGCTTGTGGGACTTTATGGGTTGCTGGGGACCAAGCCAGGTCAGCCACATGTGAAGTGAATGCCCTACCCACTCCAGCCTGCAATTGCTTCTTCTGAGGAGAGTGAGAACCCTTTGTTGCTCTTTAAACATGACTATTTGATATTTTTATGTTAAAATTATAATTATCATAGTTTAGTGCTCATGGTTACAATAGTGTTAACATATATTGTTTTCAGGAATATAGTTACTATAACTCTCCACCACCAGAGTGCCCAAGATCCTTGTCCTTACATCATTTCTAGGCCAACTCTTCATTCCTCCTATCTCCCTCTCCTCACTTGGTTTTCTCCATTCTGTAATCCAGGCTCTAGGCTTTGCTGTCATTTTCTACTGCCTATGTGGTTGTTTTATTGAAGTGACTTCTTGGGGAAACCAGAAGAGCATGATCTGTGACAGAAGGGCCTCAGAGTTCCCATCTATATGTTACTCAACAATAAGGAAGTTAAGGATGCAAGTCTCCTCTGGCCTTAAAGCATTCTGAGTTAGTGCAAGATTGTGACACTGAAACAGAAAACTACAAGCAGCATAAGTCATTTCCCCAAGCGATTACACCAAGAGGTGTAAGTAGCAGAAAATATCTCAAGAAAGTCTACCCTCATGTAATGGCCTCCTGAGCTGATGTGTGAATATAATATAGCTTTTATTATTTTTTATTTTATTTTATTTTATTTGGTTTTGGGGCCACACTGGCAGTACTCAGGGCTTACTTCTTGATCTGAACTCAGGGATTGCTACTGGCGAGGTTTAGGAGACCCCATGGTGTGTGGGGGGTCAAATCTGGTCAGTCACATGCAAGGCAAACACTGCCCACTGGACTCTCTCTCTGGCCTCTATAATATAGCTTTAAAGAAAATAGAAGATGGAGGGTTAGCTCAAATGACTGGAGCAGACAATAATCCCTAGAACTGCACCGGGCCCCAAACACTGCTGGGGTAACTCTGGTGACCCCCAGCACCGCCGAACTGCAACAGCACCAAATCTTGGGCCCGACACTAAACTGTCAGGCCCCACAGCTGAGCCAGCATGACAGGGAGGGGCCTAAGGGACGCTGAACACAACAATGCAGTCCTCTGCTCCACACACACAGCTACATAAAGGGCTTCCCCATGTCTGGCCACTGAAAGAAGAAGAGCTCACAGGCTCGGAGAGAGCATATAACTGACTGCTCCTGTGGGTCCTGACACTAAGTTGGAAGAACCCTAGAGGACACTGTCGTGACAGAGACCTGAATCTGTAAACCACAGGTCTGCCCTCCATTGTTACTCCAGCTCATTTTAATCACGTTCCTTGCTACAAAATGAGAAATAACACTTCTAGCTTGTGGGATTGCTGAATATATTGAAGTAACTTGCAATAAAAATAACAGTGGCAGGGTTGGAGAGATAATGCAAAGGAACTGAGCACACAGTCTGCATGTGCTAGGTGCTGAGACGGGTTCCCAGCACTGTATTGTCTCCTTGAGCACCAGAAGCCATCATTAATAGTATTGTAAGCCAATAAATAAATATTTTTAAAAATTAAAAAAGTAAAATGTGTGAAAAAACTTGAGTTTGGAGCTGCAAGTTTTAAGAGTGGCAACAGAGAATGTAGTTGCATCTCAGTTCATACCCTAGCTTCTCTGGGAGGGGAAAATGGAAATTCCAATGGGATGAAACTCTAAGGCGACTGCAAGTGAGAAATGACACACAGGCGCATTTGTCTTGGAACATACACATCCTTCAGTTCTTTTTTTTTTTTTTTGCCTTTTTGGGTCACACACACCCCACGATGCTCAAGGGTTGCTCCTGGCTCTACACTCAGGAATGACTCCTGGCAGTGCTCAGGGGCCGTAGGATGCCGGGAATCGGCAAGGCCAGCGGCCTCCCCAGTTTCTACCACTCTGGCCCGCCTTCAGTTCAGTGAACACATCCTCTCTCCTTCAGGAAACCAACTCAGGTTTTTAGAGAATTCACATGGTTTGGTATTTAAAAGGACATGTTTTGTTTAAAACTTACAGCATGTCACTCTTGTGCAGTATACGCAATTAATAATTTTAAGTTAAAAAGACATAGACTTTGAAGATAAACAGGCCTGAGCTCTTGACCTAGGTTGGATCCCCAGTGACTCACCTGAAGGCTGGTCCTGCTTCCTAAGCCTGTCGGTGGGGTTCAGCGTGTTAGCACTGCAGGTGCCATGAGAGGCCTCTTGAGAACCCCACTGCCAAGATCCGCGTGGTGTCCAGGTTCTGACAACCCGAACTCAAGCACATGCAACTGACAACAGTGTTCTTCCTTAAGTAGTAATGATTCTTTCCATAATTTTCCTTTTTTTTTGCATACTTTTTTCTTTTCTATTATCTTTTCCTTTGATTTATCATTAGTTTAAAATATTATGAATTTTCAGAGGCTTAACTTCATGTCTTTACATGTATGTCATTGTCGCCTTTCCCCTTATTACATTTCCAGAACCACCCACCACCAGGAAGGACCCTCAACTGATTCTGCTTCCCCCACCCCAGATTTCTCTCTGCCGATGGCTGTCATTCTCTAAGTCCAGGAGTTAGATTTTTCCTCCATTTTGTTTGCTTTAGTGATTTATATTCCACACGTGAGTGAAGCAATCTGATGATATGATGTAATTGATTTTCTTCAGTCATAAGCTCGAGCTGATCAAAACTTAGTTCTGGCCCTCAGTGGAAAATATGATTTCAGTGTTCAGCGGCATCTTTTCATAACCTCCTTAATTAGAATAGTCCCCTAAAGAGCCATCTATTTTGTCTGAAAAGACACATTTCAACTTGGTCAGGGACAGAATAGTCCCTCACTGAGTATACATCCCATAGGTCTTTGTTCTGTTGATGGACATTTCGGCTGATTCCATGCTTTGGCGCTCATGAACAATGGCTCTATGACATAGGGGTGCAAATATTTGCATCTTTTGGGTAAGATACCTATGAATGTTATTTATCCACTATATAGAGTTTCCATTTTAACTACTTGAAGGATTTTTCACATCATTTTCTGTAAAGGTTGCACCATTTTACCTTACCACCAACAATGTTCTTTTTCCCAGATCTTCACCAACATTTTCCCACTATTCTCCTGGTGTGAAGTCTATTTCATTGTGATTTTGATTTACCTTTGCATAATGATTAGTGATGCTAGCATAATATCTCCATGAGTTTCATCTTTTAGTTCCCCTCGGAGAAGTGTCTAATTTGACATTGTGTCCATTTTGATTGGATTGACTTTTTGGGTTTTTCAGTTTTTGTTTTGCTTTGCTGAGCTGTATAAATTCTTTGTATTTTTGTGGGTCAGCCTTTTGTCAAACATATATCATGCAAAAATCCTCCAATTACCCGATTGCCTCTTTTGTGTGTGTGTGTGGTGATGCCTTTTGCTACGTGAACGTTCCTTAATTTTACATAATTTGGTATGTTTATTTCTGTTTATCTTTCTTTTTTGGTGAGACACAAGATCCAAATAATGACACATTTTAGAATCAGCAGTTACAGTCAGTGAAATACAGGTATCATTATGGTATATAGTCACCTCTATTATATCTTCATAACAATTTTCTGAGTAGCAGTCATTATTTTGTCCACTGTAGAGATAAGAAAACAGCCTCAGGAGGTGAAGTGACTTATCAAGGCCTCATAAACTAATGAGAAACTAGGACCCTAAGCCCCTTTTCCAGAGCGCAAGCATATGCCTTAACCTGCACTCCTTCTTCCTCGGAGCCTGATATTTGAGTAATTGTTTCTCCTATGTGGGCAACACTTTCTGAGGGTTCAGATCACATCCAGAGGAGGAGGGACTGCGTGTGACCATGGACCAGGTGTTGTGGAATCCTGGGGGCGGGTTGTGCCTTCAACTTCAGTTCATGATTAATATGACTTCTCCCTGCCTTCCTGCAGCTCGAGTGCCAATCACATGGAAACGGAGCCCACCTGGCATCTGTTCTGAGTGCAAAGGAAGCCAGCACTATAGCAGGATACATAGCTGGCTATCAAAAAGTCAAGTCTGTCTGGATCGGCCTGCATGACCCACAGAAGGTGACCTGAGACTTGGATAGCAATTTACCCCCGAGAGAGCAAGAGATTGAGCCCATGTTTGAGAACACCTCTAGGCTACTGATCAGGGCTACGTTTATAATGACCTTCTAGCCAGTTAAGGGCTCCTAAATCTTCAAACACAAACTCAACGACTTTTCAGAATCTTTAAGATCTGTGCAAACTACATCTATATAGTTTGCATATATATGTATATATGCATGTATATATAGATGTAACAGTTGACCCTTGAAAAACTTGAGTACTCCATGATTGCTGTTGATCAGGAACTTTACAATAAAGTAACCTAGAGAAAATGGAAGGAAGGAAGACACAAGAAAGAGAAAAATACACTTACCGCAGTGTCTTATAGTCACTGATCTACAAATGATCAATGCGTACATTAATATTGTTTAGTAATATTAAACTGTATATGTTATATATATATTATGGATACTCGAGATAACAATTAATAAAGAAATGTAGGTACCCTAGGGGTAGATCAGTGGCTAAGCACATATTTCATTTTCAGGAGACCGGTTCTGTCGGTTGTACTGTACGACCCCCTAAGCTCTGCTGGGAGCAGCTCCCAGCACACAGAGACTTGAGATAAGATTGAGCTTGACTAAACTTTCAGCTATTTTTTTCTACAATTATTTACTTTTTATATCGCATTTCACTTTTTCCATGGGATCTTTCCCCCACTTTTTTTTTTAGTCTGTCATTGTGAGGAATGGCACAGGGGTCTTTAGGCTGGTGGCTCAGTTCTTACATGCGGGAATCTAGAGTTTGCAGATTTCTTTTCATGGGGTTTCTATACTTTACCCAAACAAATACAAGGAGAGAACTCCCAAACTTTCTGTTTACTGTAACATCTGTAGACGTTATATATATCTTATTTAATTATTTTTACTTTCTTATGTGTTTGTATTCCCATAAATCAGAATTTTCATTTAGAGACAGAATAGTAATTCACATACATTTTCATGAGATAGTTCAGTAATATTGTATCTTTGCATTCAGATCTGAGGATAGTGAATTGTTAATTAATATACTAGACTTTTAAAAAATACAGTAAATTAAATTATTTTGCTCATCAAATTACTAAGCTTTTGTCTATTTTAATGAGTAATAATTTTAAGAATTCAAATAAGGCCAGGAGACAGTATAGCAGTGCTCATTCCAGACCTGGGTTCCATTCCTGGTGTCATATGGTCTCCCTGGGATCCACGAGTGCAGACTGAAGGCACCCACCTCGCCCCACCCCTGCACTTGTCATGCTCGGTGCTTCACATTGACCTGCTCTCTGACTGGCTGAGAATCACTGGTGGGGACCCACGTCCCCCTTAGGGCCACGTGGGAAACCCTCTCTCCCTAAAAATGGATATAAGCAAAATTTAATTAGGTAGAAATGTAAATCCCTATTACTGAACTTCTTTTGGAAAATACTTTGGCAACATTTCAAAGTCTTCCTATATTTTTGACAATTAGTTACAATTTTCTATCTTAAAAACTATTTTAAGTAGGAATATATCTATAAACAAAGTTGTTGCTATATCGGTTTTCTTTATAATAGGTGGTAATTGGAAATAATATAGATTAATAATATAGTCAATCATGGAACATCTTTACCATTTGAGAAATACTTGCAAAGTTATATACAAATTTACATATATACATATATATGTATATATATATTTAAAAGCAACACATTTTCAGTACATATTGTGACAGACACCAGAAGCAAATATGCCAAAGTATTGGTAATGTTTTCTCTTAGGGCTAAATGGGATGTTTTTCTATTTTTTCTTTGCTACATACTTCCTTGTTTTCCCAAATTTTCCATTAAAATTACTTTTTGAAAGGGTCTGAGGGAACCACCTGGGCAAAGAGCAGTGGATCAGTCGCCAACTGGTCTGTCAGTGCCATCCGTCTCCTGTCGTTACAGAGGCAGCAGTGGAAGTGGATCGATGGGGCCATGTATTTGTACAGGACCTGGTCTGGCAAGTTTGCGCGTGGGGACAAGTACTGTGCTGAAATGAACTACCACAATAGTAAGTGCAACAGTAAATGCATCTCCCCTCCTCTTACACCACACCACTCACAGCTCCCTCCCTTTCTTCAGCAAGGGAAGCAGTGGACATTTCTCCCCTTCTCTCCATTGGCCATGCCGCCACACTGTTGCTTTGTTGGCCAACCTTCGTTGTCTGATCATTTTACATTCTGTCTTATCAATGTACCAACTATTTAGTTATTTATGAAGTTTTTCTTTAAATCTTCCTTTTTCTGACCTTTTTCCACTCTAGAGAAGCCTGTGTTTTCTCTGGAACATTTCTCTCTCTCTCTCTCTCTCTCTCTCTCTCTCTCTCTCTCTCTCACTTCTCTCTCCCTCTTTCTCTCTCTCTGTCTCTCTCTCTCTTTCTTCCTCCTTCTCCTTCTCCTCTTCCTCATGTCTTTAAATTTTCCAATAAAAACTATTTTACCTCATTAAATAAATCTTGGATTTTTTTCTTATACATTTATTTCTAAATTCAGTTTCTATACCTGTCAGGAGACAGATGTCACATGTTAAGTAACACAGACTGCAAAGGGCAAATACGTGTAGTGAAATCAGAATTCTTTCTGGATGCTTTTTAATGAGGAATCCCCAGGAGTGCTGGAATCCTGGCCTTTGCCTGAGTTCTTACATAGTTTTCTTTTCTGCTTTTCCTTCTTAGAATTTGGTGTCATTAACCTCAGCTACAAGGGGCACACAGACATTGAGGCCTCCTTATGTCATTTCAAGTTAAGGTTTTCAACCTTAATACTAAGGATATTTTGGGCTGAATAGTTCTCTGTTGTAAGAACTGTTTGGATCACTGTAGGTTTAACATATCCTGCTATTCAATCAGTAGAGGTCAGTAACACCCCCACCACACACACACACACACACACACACACACACACACACAAACTGTGACCACCAAAAATGTCACTAGATATTGCTAAATATCTCCTAGTTGAACACCTTGGCTAATTGATGTATATTTCAGTTGTAAACATGAAAAGAAAAGTATGAATAGTGAAAAGGATATTCCAGGCCAAAAAGAACATGCCACCAACTCTAAAAGGCCACAGCCATGAAGTAGCCTGGGTCATGATCCAGGCTGAAGACACCGGTAGTATTAATATTTGGGTGGAGTAAGGTAGGCTATTGTTCGAGGAATAAAGCTTATATAACTGAGTGAAATGAGTGAGAAGGAGAAGGACAGATATAAAATGACTGCATTCATTTGTGGGATATAATACATATTAAATGTATATTAAAATATAATATATGTAGTATGATACTACTATCCAAGGCCAGGGAAAACAGGGGCCAGGATGACTAGTCAGAGGTTGGACGCTTGCCATAGGGTGCCTGGGGGCAAAGGGCAGTTAGAATAGAGAGGGGACCAGTATGACAATAATAGATGTGAATAATCATTTTGGACAGAAACTGAGTGTTGAAAGTAGATAAAGGACTATACCTGATAACCTTTTGTTATCTGTATTGCAAACCACAGGCCCAAAAGGAAAGAGAGAGAGAGAGACAGAGAGAGACAGAGACAGAGACAGAGAGAGACAGAGAGAGACAGAGGGTGGGGAGTGGGGGAGGGATGGAAAGGAAACTGGGGACATTGGTAGTGGAGAAATGTACACTGTTGAAAGGACTGGTGTTGGAACATTGTATGAAATGTAATGTACCATGTAATATGAAATGTAAATGAAACCCAACATGAACAACTTTGTAGCTGTGTATCTCACTGAGATTCAATTAAAATAAAATAAATCTTATATAGGAAAAAAGAAATCAGGAAACTTTTTAACACCAAAAAAATTAATGGAAGACATGAAGAGATGAATTTTGAGTCTATGCCTAGGGAGGATTGCAGAAAGAACAGAGTCTTATCGCAGGTGAAGGAGAGATTTCATAAACCCTCACAGATCACAGCTGATATGGTTAAATAGATGGAAGGACTGTAGCCGAGACTGAGAGGTAGAAGCCACTGAAATTTGGATTTCTACCCAAGTTAAGAGGCAGGAGGAATTGAAAATTCATATGTCAGAAAAGTGGGCTACCTAGAAAGCAATAAGAAACTTATTAGAATTAACCAAATAAAGTAGACATTGTAGTTAAAGGAGTAGAAAATAGTCTCAGTGGTAGAGGAGGGTCAACTGAGAAACATTTTATTTTATTTTATTATTTTTTTAACTCCTTCACAGCATCCTGTTTTAAAACATGAAAGAATCCTTCATTTCAGCTCATTTAAGTCAGAACATGCCTTTCTTCAAAAAATGATGCTGGTGTATAGCTTTTGCAATTGTGGATGATGTTGAAATTATTTTCACTACTGCTAACAAAATTATAAGATGTATTTGTAAGGGTTCTAAAGAAATGGGGGAGGCAATAGGTTGTATAGAGAGAATAGATATATAAAATTTTGTCTCATGCAATTCTATAGGGCAGTAATCTAAATCCATAAGGGAGGCCAGGAGACTTGAAATTTCTTTATTTAAAAAAAAATTTTTATTGAGCCACCGTGAGATACAGTTACAAAGCTTTCATGTTTGATATTCAGCTATACAATGATCGATCACCCATCCCTCCACCAGTGCAAATTTTCCACCACCAATATCTCCATTATCCCCTCCACTTCCATCCCAGTCCTTACCCTGCCTCTATGGCAGACAATTGCCCAGATAATAATGCTCTCTAGTTTGGGGCATTATATTTTGCTCGGATATTCTCACCACCATTCAAGCCTGACTTCCAGGGGCAGACACTAGATCATTTATTTCCCATTGCTCACTTTGCATATCAGGAAAGGTTGGAGAAATAGTCCTGATACCCACATACCAGAGCCATGTTTATAGAAGCTCATGGTCGCCGGGATGAGCTGGAGAAGGTGGGGAGACTGCACCTGCTCCATCTAGGGAATCCTGGTGATACCGGCTCAGTGTGGGGCCTGGAGAATTCTCCACTGTTGTGGTGTCCGCCGGGACTCTTTACTGCTGTGTGCCTTGAAGTTCCTTTCAAAGTAGAATGCTGCAAAGCTTGAGACTCAAAGTAACCTGGAAGTAGAGTTTCTTCCTCTTCCGGGGTTCTTCAACTTTGTTCTCTCTTTAAACCTTCAGTAATTAGGTGGTGACCCACACTGTGGAAATGAACTTGCTTTGTTCCAAGTAGTCAGTTGATTTAAACATGAATTCTATCTTTAAACATGAGTTCCATCTAAAAAATACCTTCACAAAGGGCTTGTGTACAGTGGGTAGGGCACTTGCCTTACACGTGGCTGACCAGGGTTCAATCCCTAGAATCTCATATGGTACCTGAGCACTGCCAGGACACGAAAGCAGAGCCAGGAGTAAGTCCTGAGCACTTCTGAAGTGTAGCCCAACTGTTGGATGTAGCCCAACAACTAAATTATTTAATTAATTAACTAAAAATACCTTCACAGCACCATTTAGACTTCTGCTTAATCAACCTCTGCTTAGCCAAGTTGACATGTAATTAACCATCAATTAACCCACAATTTCAAGCAAAATTCCTAGATAACAGTAAATTCAATATGAAGCCACATGGATTTAAAATTTTCTTTATTCTTTTCAGATTTTTTAAGTTGGACCAGCAATGACTGCAGCAAACGCCAACACTTCCTGTGCAAATACCGACCATAGAGCAAGAATCAAGATCTGTCCAAGAATCAAGATCTCATACAAATCCTGCAGAACTGCCTCTTAGCCATGCAGCCTCAATCTGATCATTGATTTGGACAGTAAATATAGATACTAAGGCTGAAACACCCTCATTGTATTGACATTGTTAGGTGCAGAGGCAAAGACCTTAATATTGGTATGAAAGTAATTTCTAGTTATATATTCCTGCCCCTTCCCCAAATCCTTCCAGATTACTCTGATCTAATATAATCTGCTGCCTCAAACAGGGCGAATTTATCCATCACTTACCCAATTCTTTGTCCTTGAGGTATTAAGATTTGAATACAGAAGAAAAAAAACTCAGGAATAAATCTCTAGATCTCTTCAGCTTCTGCTCTTTGTTTATTGTTCATTCCTCTTTAGCTTCCAAATAACTTCCCTTTAGCCATAGGGAACATTTGCCATTACTATTCCTACTAGGTCAACATGGACCATATATTCCAGGGCCACCTTTTAATCAAGAGTTGTATCTTGAGAACAGCTTTTGCTTCTATTCCAATTCAGTAGCCATGAGAGGTGAAAAGTAACTTAGGACTTAGAAGGCTGGAGTACAGTAGGTAAGGCTCTTGCCTTGCATAAGGCTGACCTAGGTTCACTTCCTGGCATCCCACATGGTCCCCTGAGCCTGCCAGGAGTAATTTCTCAGTGCAGAGTCAGGAGCGAGACCTGAGCACCATCAGGTGTGGCCTGAAAACCAAAAGGAAAAAAGGAAAGAAAAGACTCAGAAAATACACCAAGATATTTATTCGTTGCCTTCTTCTTGGTCCTCCTTCTACCTACCAGATTAGCTTCTCCACAACCACAGTGCCTGAGGAGAAGACAGAGGTGACTTTCCTTGCAACCTCTGACAACCTCTGAGCAAGAAAAGTTGGGGAGGGGAGCTGCACCTAACTGTAATTATTGCAAAATAAGGGGAAATGACTATCACAGTTGATTCAATGCAGCTGACCTGGAGCTGGGGGCTTGGCTTTTCCCTGCCACTAACAACACACATGGCCTTGTATAGACTGAGACTGTTTATGAGGTGATTGCTCCAATGAGGAGATAATTTTTCCCACATGCCAATCTTATGAGTCAGGACTCTACTTGGCAATGCAAGAAGAAGTAATATGACCTAGGCAATTGCAGAAAGTGTGGCTTTGGTCTGATCACTTTTCCTGAGGTATACAGCACTGGAGAGGAGTGGTCACGTGGCTGGGCGTATCTGAGTACATCCCTCATGCCCTACTCCCAACCAGTAGACACACAGTCATAAAGCCTAATCTGAGGAGGTTCCTTAGCTATGGAGAGCTGGCTGAAAGAGGAGTGCCAGAAGTAAGGGGAAATAAAGACTTGGCCTTAACTATTTCCCTCATTTTTACCTTCATTTCCTGTTTTCTTCCTTCCTCCCACCACACCCTTGTTACTTTTTTTTTCTTTTTTTTGAGTCACACCCGGCGATGCACAGGGGTTACTCCTAGCTCTGCACTCAGGAATTACTCCTGGCGGTACTCGAAGGAACATATGGGATGCTAGGAATTGAAGCAGGGCCAGCCGCATGCAAGGCAAATGCCCTAACCTGACCCTTGTCACTCTTAAAGTTGTCAGAGGGAAAAGTATCAGAAATATTTCCTTGCTCCACTCAGGAATTAAAAAACTCGTATGTGTAAAGGATAAATATCTTAGAGTGAAATTTCAATGAGATAGCAGGCAGACAGGATCAAATCGTTTTCTTTTCTTTTTTATTGAATCACTGTGAATTACAAAGTTACAAAGATATTTATGGCTGAGTTCCAGGTGCAGAGTGTTCCCACATCAATCCCTTCCCCAATGTCCACAAGGATCATTTTTTTCCTGTAACGCAAAAAGTTAACTTCTGCAAAACAGCAACCACCCAACCCTAAGAGGGTTCTAGACAAATAACTGTCAGAGAAACACCAAAATAACACATTTTTAGAATGAGTTTGTAGTTATTGAAAGAATGCCTACTTGACATAAGCATTGTGAAAACCTGTGGGCCAGATTCTATAAAAAAAGAGCATGGAATAAACACGGATGAAGGCCAGGGAGACCACCAAAACGGTGCATACTTTGCAAGCAGAAGCCAGGTTTGATCCCAGATACCATACTGCCACAGTGAGCCCCTCTCGAATCGCCTGAGAATTTGGGTGTGGCCAAAGTCAAAATCAAAGTCAAGGAGACATGGATGAAAATGTCTCCAGAAAATAGAGCTGCTCCTTTTTTATTTTCTGCCAATGATACATAAGAGAAATAAAAGACATCATACCCCACCTACAATCTCCAAAGAAAAACTATCTGTCTCAATCTTAGTGGTAAAACTATGGTAACACATCTTCTTTGGTCTTGTGGGAACACCAGCATTCTGCATTGTCATAGTGGATGTCCCCAAACATGGACAAGCAGATTTCTCTTATTAGAAGAGTACGGTAGTCTTTGAAAAACCCTGGAACTGTGCCTATTTTAATTTAAGCATGTGGAATTACAGTAATCCTTAATAATAATTAAACTAGGCATATCATTCAACAAAATTTTACTAAAAGCATGTTATATTTAAAAATTCATTTCAGGAAATGAGAATCTGTCAATGAAGACAGATGAAATTCCTTGTCATTATGAACCATACAGTTCAGGAACAGTGTGGGGTTGATGTATAAAAAGAGTTGACTAGGGTCTAGAGAGATTGTGTAGTAAGTAAGGCATTTGTCTTGAATGTGGCCATCCTGGTTTGATCCCTGCCATCACTTACAATTCACCAGGAGTGACCCTCGAGCATAGAGCCAGGAATAAACCCTGTGCACCATATGGCCCAAGAAACAAAACAAAAAAAAGTGAACTAAATAATGCAGTAGGATTAAACTCTAAAATGACAGAAAAGGGTATAGGGAGCAGGTTTGCGTAGGGTCTATACAGATACCTTAGATCACAACTGACATAAAGTTTCAATGTAAAGAGAATGTGCTGGTTTATTTTACTCCATAGTCTATGAGTAGATTTAAACTTTTAGTATGACTTGACCGGTTGACCAAAGTCCCCAGGATAAGGGTTAGGAATCCATTTCATTCTCATGTCTCATGTAATTCAAGACAACAATGATAGCTCTAATCTTCACTCGAATAAGAAAAAGTCAGAGCCCACAAACAAAAGCCTCGAAATTTGCCCCCAATAGCCAGAAATAATCCTTTGGGAGTTGGGCATCCATCCCTCAGGCACTCATGATGGCCAGGAAGGTGGTCCTGAGAACTAACTTGGACAAGAAACATCACATGCAACTCACTGTAAAGCCTCAGGCCTAGGAAACATCTCATAAGGGAAAGGGTCGCTGCCAGCCCATATTATACCTGTGTGAAAAAATTTTAAGAAGCCATTCTGAAAAACAAAGGCCCTGAACCCACAGAATCTGTGGAGAGCCTCCACGGGACCGTGCTTCGTGGACACCTGTTTCTTGTTAATTGCACTGTGCTTCGTAGACAACACCTGATAAGGAATCAGGATGTCTTGTCACGCCACGAGCTGTAACTAGTCTATCAGCTGCAGACACTTGGGTGTAATCAAGCAGCGAGGGGTATATAAGGAGGGAAGCTGCCTAGCCAGGGGTTCCTCCTCATTCATCCCTCCTTCCTCCTCTTTTCCGTTTGCATGAGAAGGTCTCTGAATAAATCGCTGCAAGAAGAATCTCCGGGTTGCGTGTTTTTTACAAGAATCAAAGCAGGCTGGATTTCAACCCAACTTTCCCTATGAGTGACATTCTCTGGTAGCCAACTAGAGATTAAAATTAAAAAGACTGATAACAAGTGCTGATGAAGAAACAGCTACAATAACCCTCAAATATTGTTATTGGATGCAAAATGTTGTTGGCCTTTTGAAAAACAATTTGGCAGTTATTTTTATGATCCTAATCATAAAGTTAAACATACTTAAAATACAGAAAGCACATACATAAAGTCCCTTCCCGGACATTTACTGAGAGTAATCAGAGCATATACCCACACACAGAATATATACCCACTCACAATTACTGATAGCAGTCTTATTTGTGGGAGTTTAAGTTTTGCTAACACAAAACTAGAAATGATTCGCCACCTCCTGCAAAACAAAACAAAAAAACAATCCACAACTGTGGCTTGTCCAGATAATGGGAAATTGTTCAATGATAAAAGAAAATAAATTACTCACACATAGATATAGACAAATCTAAAGATCAGTATACATGTGAATGAAACCAAGAAACAAAAGACTATGTAAAAATCCTTTTGTCTGAAGCTTTAGTTAAAACAACACTATGGCGACAGAAATCAAAGCAGTGCTTGTCAGATCACAGGAGTAATAGAGGGCTGAGTGCAAGGAAATGAGAAATGTTGGGGAATGCTATTTTTTATCATAGTTTTGGTATTTACCCAACTGTATACAATTGTCACCCATCACACTGTACTTTTTAAAGGGTGAATTTAATAGTGTAAATTAGGTCTCAACTAATTTGTTTAAAAGCTACTTAAAAAAAAAAAACTTTTTCAAAATGGATGGGAAAAATTTCAGCTAGAAAACATCTTTTTCAATCTACTCTGCTCAAGAGATCACCAGAGCAGATTTACTCATTAATTAGTACTCACAAAAGCTCACTTTTGGTCAATAAAAAATATTTAAAGCAAAACCTATTTATTTATGAAAACCATCATTTTCAGGGCCTTTCCCTCAATCTCTTCTCCCAACCTCACTCCTCATAAAATTATTAACTTTTGATCCTCGTATCCCTGCTCCATCTCCATTGTTGAAACCCCTTTACCCATTCTCTTAGTAATGGCAACTACCTTCTTTGAATATCAAGTCATCTAGCCTAGTGTTACCTTTTAACACTTCTGCAGACCCCAGTAAGTTGGGAGGCCAGGGAATTAATCACTCTCCCTCCCCTCAAACATATCTTAACCCCTGTACTCTGTTAGGAATGCTAATAAAGCCTTCATTTGCTGATTAATAATTGCACATATCTCTCATCCACATTTTTGATTCTTTATAAAGTGTGGCCTTTAGACTTCACTCAAATGTTTAAGGTGTCTAGTTAGATTAAAAAAAAAACAAAGCTGACATCAGTAAGTGAAATGGTCTGATATAAGGCAATTAGGATTGGAAAACAGCACTCATGAATTTCTTTCAACCATGTGTGGACCATGCAAAGCAGGTCTATTAACCTTTGTCCACAGGGATCGTTTGGCAATACTGGTACAAACAATTCCTGCCAACTTCAACATTACCTTGTTCTTGTTGTGTCTGGATCATGTAGTTCCGTGGATCAGGCGTCAATCTCTAAAGTCCCTAGAAACTTTTACAAAAGTTACAGTGAGCACATAAGACAAAACACAACACTGATTTGTGTCCTAGTTGAGGATACTTATTCCAGGCTAAACTGAAAGCAAGAAACAGTAGATACATATGTATAAACAGGTTGTGAAAGCAAAAGTCAAGACCTTTGTCCTGAAATCCTCTGGAGGCTGCAGGGAAGAATTTTCAGAGCCAGAGACAGTACAGAGGGCAGGGCACTTGCCTTGCACATGGTCAATGGAATTTGATCACCAGTACCCAATGGTCCCGTGAGCCCCACCAGGAGATATCACTGAGCACAGAGCCTGGTGTAAGCCCTAGCACTGCAAATTTTGGCACCCTTCCACCCTCCCAAAAGAAGTTTCAGGAAAAATGGTAAATTGAAAAGGAATCTTCAGATGGAAGCCTTGTTTCTGAAGTACTGCTTGGGATCTAAGCCTTTTTAATTGTCTAGCATATGGTTATATGTTCATATGCACATGTAACATGTGCATATGTTCATATGCACATGTTCATATGCCTCATGCACACGTGATTAACTGATCAGAATTAGTTGAAAAATGTCATTACTCAACAAAAATTTTTAAACGAATATCAAATCCAGGAAGTTTCTCTATAAGATTTTCTCGGGGAAAAAAATAAATGTGCTGGGGCTGGAGCTATACAGCCGGTAGGGCATTTGCCTTGCATGTGGCTGACCCGGGTTTGATTTCCAGCATCCCATATGGTCCCCCGAGCACTGCCAGGAGTAATTCCTGAGTGCAGAGTCAGGAGTAACCCCTGAGCACTGATGGGTGTGACCCAAAAAGGAAAAAAAATGTGCAAACAATACCAGACTTTGCTTTAACCTAAAAAAGTTTAATGCAGTAGACTTCCTATGTACAACCCATTACTCCAGATCTTTACTAAATGAGAATCATAATGCTGTCTTAAACATATTACACTTAGTATTTTTTATAATTACCTTACAGAAAGTCTCTAAAATTGTAGGCAATCTGCTCTTCATAGTAAGTGTAAGAACCCGCATTTGAACTCAGGAATGACCAATGTCCATGCTTTAAAACTGGTGTTAGTACTGCAAATTAAACATATTAACTCTTTCTAGACTGAACCTTAATGAGAATCCGCTGACAGGTCTCCAGAGGCTGACCACTGAGCCAAGAGAAGCGTTACAATGAAATGTCAGCATTGCTTATTCAGAGTGACAGAGATCTCATGACAGCACTACTAATGTATGTTGTTGCAGAACTGGGCACCCTGGCCTCCTGAAGCACAA
The DNA here is from genome assembly GCF_027595985.1 of Sorex araneus. Taxonomy (NCBI): domain Eukaryota; kingdom Metazoa; phylum Chordata; class Mammalia; order Eulipotyphla; family Soricidae; genus Sorex; species Sorex araneus. Next base: position 149,079,894 of record NC_073304.1, on the reverse strand, counting down.
CGACAAACAGGGATCAAGGGAACATGCTTAGAATGGCTGACTGAGTTCTTCCAACAAGTGAAATTAAGAGAGATGAAGGCGGCAGAGTGGAGGGCCCATGTCTGTCAGGAATAATTTCCATGAGTATCGGTTGTGTGGAAGCACCACTGGGTTACCATTGGGCCACTTCAGTTTTTATTACTCACTCTTAGTCGTAAAGTCCTCGAAGAATTAGATAAGAATAGTAGGAGCTGGAGGGGCAGTACGCAGGGTAAGGCGCTTGCCTTACACGTGACTGACCTCAGCTCAAGCAGCAGCACTGCACAAACTTCCTGGAACAATCTCTGAGCCCTGCCAAATGTGGCCCCAATCTGACTGTGCTTTGGTGTTGGATATCAACCCTAAGTGTTTCAGGCGTCACCGGTGAAGTGCCCCTTTCCTCCTCCCAGAGACGCTTACCATAGGTACCCTTGCTAACATCCCTAACTTGGTGAAAGTCTATCTTCAACCCTTCCTTTGTGCTGGGTATTAACCCCAAGTGCTTTAGGCTTCACTGGTGAATTGCCCCCTTTACTCCTCCCAGAGAGATTTACCATGCTCTTGCTAGCATCCCTAATTTGGCTAAAGTTTATCCTTAACCTTGTATTTTACCTCTCATTGTCACAGTTCCCCAAGTCAGTCTTGATTACTTATAAGCCAAAACTTTCTGGTAATTCTGAACTTTGTATTTGTACTACTCTGTGCTTGAAATGCTGTGTATTTGTACCTGCTTTTCGATTTCCCCTATAGCCTTTTTATATTTTACTATAGAGCAATGTTCTTGGTTAAACACAGGAAGACCGTTAATGCTATGCTCCTAATATTTGGGAGTTGATTGACTCTGAAATATGTCTGCTTCTGGGCACGATTACTTGGTCATAAATACTTGACTCAGGCTTCAGTTGCTGTAGTTCCTAACACCCCAAAAGGGAGGTCCCACCATGGGACTGGAATGGACCCAGGTTGAGTGGCAAAGCTACCTGGTGTCAAAATGGGACATTCTAGAAAGCATAAATGCATGGTCTTGATGCAAGCTGTTACAACCTAAGAGACAGGACCCCCAGGGGGAAGGACAAGCTGAACTGGCCTGAGGACTTAGTCTGGGATTTACGGTAAAAGACTTCCTTGCTCTTAGCCCAGAGAACTAAGTGTTGGGATCTTTGTCTTTACTGTGTTTATCCAAACAACTGCAAGTATTGATAATAAACAGCTAGAGGGAAAGATAAAAGCAATGTAGATGTCCCTGGGAGACAGAGTGTCTTCTTGAGTTGATCTCCCCAAGCAAATTTCCTCTGCCAAATGTTTATCTATGTAAATGATCAACCACATCTATGTCCTTACCTTAAGCCCCCTATTAGATGTTCTCTAAGTATACTAGCAGCTCTGCATTGAAGGGACTATATTTTTACCATCAGGCTGTGGTCCCCATCTCCCTGTCTCTCAATCTCTCTGTTGGGGAGTCCTGGGGAGGTGGGGAGGCAGGGAGGCAGCTCTGGGCCACCAAACGCACGCACACAGTGCAGCAGCAGCAGCCCCCGCGATTTGTCTTATGAACTCACACTTGGGAACTGATAAACAGAAACGTATTATGTGCACTGACACATTTCTTTTTTTTTTTAATTTTTTTTAATTAATAGTTTATTTTTAATTAGTGAGTCAACGTGAGGGTACAGTTACAGATTTATACATTTTTGTGCTCATGTTTCTCCCTTACAAAGTTTGATAACCCATACCTTCACCAGTGCCCATTCTCCACCACCAGTAAACCCAACATCCCTCCCCCACTCCCCAGTCCCGTCTCCCCCCACACCACACTGCCACTATGGCAGGGTATTCCCTTTTGTTCTCTCTCTCTGATTAGGTGTTGTGGTTTGCAATAAAGGTGTTGAGTGGCCATTGTGTTGTCTCTAGTCTATATTCGGCCCGCATCATCTTTCCCCCACATGACCAACAACCACATTTTACTTGGTGTTCCCTTCTCTGAGTTGCCCAGAGTGAGAGAACAGCCTCCAAGCCATGGTGACAACCTCCTGGTACTTATTTCTACTATTCTTGGGTGTTAGTCTTATAGTCTATTATTCTATATTCCACAGATGAGTGCAATCTTTCTATGTCTGTCTCTCTCTTTCTGACTCATTTCACTTAACATGATACTTTCCATGTTGATCCATTTATATGCAAACGTCATGACCTCATTTTTTCGAACAGCTGCATAGTATTCCATTGTATAGATGTACCAGAGTTTCTTCAACCAGTCATCTGTTCTAGGGCACTCTTTTTTTTTTTTTCAGATTCTGGCTATTGTAAACAGTGCTGCGATGAACATATAAGTGCAGATGTCATTTCGACTATACTTTTTGGCTTTTCTGGGATATATTCCCAGCAGTGGTATTGCTGGGTCAAATGGGAGCTCAACCTCTAGTTTTTTGAGAATCGTCCATATTGTTTTCCAAAAGGGCTGAACTAGCCAACATTCCCACCAGCAGTGTAGAAGGGTCCCTTTCTCCCCACATCCTCTCCAACAGCGGTTGCTTTTGTTCTTTTGGATGTGTGCTAGCCTCTGTGGTGTGAGGTGGTATCTCATGGTTGTTTTGATCTCCATCTCTCTGATGATTAGTGATGTAGAGCACTTTTTCATGTGTCTTTTGGCCATTCGTATCTCTTCCTTGGTAAAGTTTCTGTTCATTTCTTCACCCCATTTTTTGATGGGGTTGGATGTTTTCTTCTTGTAGAGTTCAACCAGTGCTTTATATACCCTTGATATCAACCCCTTATCTGATGGGTATTGTGTAAATATCCTTTCCCATTCTGTAGATAGTCTTTGTAGTCTGGTCGCTGTATCTTTTGCGGTGCAGAAGCTTTTTAGTTTAATGTAGTCCCATTTGTTGATCTCTGTTTTTACTAGATTGCTTAGTTCCGTGTCATCTTTGAAGATACCTTTATCTTCAATATCCTGGAGGGTTTTGCCTACCTTGTCTTCAATGTACCTTATGGTTTGTGGTCTGATGTTGAGGTCTTTAATCCATTTTGATCTGACTTTTGTGCATGGTGTCAGATCGAGTTCTAAGCCCATTTTTTTGAATGTGGTTGTCCAGTTGTGCCAGCACCATTTGTTAAAGAGACTTTCCTTGCTCCACTTCACATCTCTTGCACCTTTATCAAAGATTAGATGATCATACATTTGAGGTTGTGTGTGGGGATATTCCACCCTGTTCCATTGGTCTGCAGTTCTGCTTTTGTTCCAGTACCATGCTGTTTTAATTGTTACCACTTTGTAGTAGAGTTTAAGGTTGGGGAGGGTGATGCCTCCCATCATCTTTTTCCCAAGAATTGTTTTAGCTATCCGTGGGCGTTTATAGTTCCATATAAATTTCAGGATTGCTTGCTCCGTTTCTTTGAAGAATGCCATGGGTATCCCTATAGGGATTGCGTTAAATCTGTATAATGCTTTTGGGAGTATTGCCATTTTGACAATGTTTATTCTCCCTATCCATGAGCAGGGGATATTTTTCCATTTCCTCATGTCCTCTTTTATTTCATGAAGTAGCGTTTTATAGTTTTCTTTGTAGAAGTCCTTTACTTCTTTAGTTAAGCTGATTCCAAGGTATTTGATTTTCTGGGGCACAATTGTGAACGGGATTGCTTTTTTCATGTCCCTTTCCTCTGTCTCATTGTTTGCATATAGGAAGGCCATGGATTTTTGGGTATTGATTTTATAGCCTGCAACTTTACTGTATAGGTCAATTGTTTCTAAGAGTTTCTTACTAGAGCTTTTAGGTTTCTCTAGGTATAGTATCATATCGTCTGCGAATAGTGAGAGCTTGATTTCTTCCTTTCCAATCTGAATCCCCTTAATATCTTTTTCTTGCCTGATGGCTATTGCTAATACTTCCAGTACTATATTAAAGAGAAGTGGTGAGAGTGGACATCCTTGTCTTGTCCCCGATCTTAGAGGAAAAGCCCTTAGTTTTTCTCCATTGATGATAATGCTCGCCATAGGTTCATGGTAGATGGCTTTGACTATCTTGAGAAAAGTTCCTCCAAAACCCATTTTGGTGAGAGTTTTTATCATGAATGGGTGCTGGATCTTGTCAAATGCTTTTTCTACATCTATGGATATGATCATATGGTTTTTATCTTTACTTTTGTTGATGTGATGGATTATGTTGATTGATTTCCGAATGTTAAACCAACCTTGCATCCCTGGGATGAATCCCACTTGGTCATGGTGTATGATCTTTTTGATGAGTTGTTGGATTCTATTTGCTAGTATTTTGTTGAGAATCTTCGCATCGGTATTCATCAAGGATATTGGTCTATAGTTTTCTTTGTTAGTGGTGTCTTTGTTTGCTTTTGGTATTAGGGAGATATGTGCCTCATAGAAACTATTCGGAAGGGTTCCTGTCTTTTCGATTTCCTGGAAAAGCTTGAGGAGAACTGGCAACCAGTCTTCTTTGAATGTTTGGAAGAATTCGCCGCACTGACACATTTCTAGAAGTAACAATTTCTTCATGTAAACATAACCTAGGAAAGTCTATGCATCTCTGTTTATTAAAATGCATGCAATTTATCAGTTGTAGTTATTTATCATAGTTACTTATCAAATAAATTTAACTATTAGCAAGGAAAAGGAAAAAAATTGTCATTTCCTATGGGATCTTTGGGAAATCTTGAAGATAGCTTAGATACAAAGACATCCCAAAAGTTCTACTTTGAAATCTTATTCTTTAATTTTTTTTTATAAATTAGCTCACAATATTTGATTATGTATGATATTCGAACACCAATCCCACCACCATTACACCTACCCACCACCATATTTCAGATGTTTCCATCCCAAACCCCAACCCCTAGCCCAAAGCAAAACCAAAATAATTTATTTTGTATTGTTTGTTATGAATAAACCACTAAAAATGATTTTTAAAAAGTGTTTTTAGAGGAACTTGTGTTAAGATTATTGCATTTCACCCAGGGGCCATTAAGTCCTTCTATAAGAGATTAATAATATGCTGTTAAAGGTTGACCCTTGTGTGCTTATATATATGTATATAAATGTAAAATATATTTCCCTCTAAGATTGGTTGCTTTATACTTTAAACGCCATCAAATGCGGTGTATTACTCTTGGAATATTAGTTGTGTGAGGTATGAGGTGTCATACAGCTGCAAATGCTGCCATGTGGTCCAGGAATAGGTTCACTCGTGGCTGAGGATCAGCCTGAGTGTGTGGAGAGCAGTCATGAGCATGGCAGTGGTTGAGTTCTGGAGGTTTTTGCCTGCTAGGGCTGGCTCTTTGGGGCAGGGAGGGGAACTCACACCCCCCACCCCCACCCCCGCTGAAGGTTGCCCTGAATAAAAGAACCTCGCCCAGAGGCATGGCTCTGGCATGTCGTTTTATGCTCTCTACTGAGAGATTTATAATGAGTCTCTGGATCATGGCCATTGATGAGATTATAGGGCACCAGCCAGAGGTGGTTTGTGGGCAAGACTGCCAAGTTGCTAGAAACAGGGGGACATGGGGGGAAGTCACCCATTCCTGGTTCTGTTGAACTGGGAGTTGAAATCTTATTCTTGAATTTAGAATACAATTGTAGGAAGGCAGAAATCAAGTTGTGATAAAATTCTAATTTAATAAGAAACATCATGATACCTGAGAAATAATAGTTGGCTTACTCATTTCAAATAAAATAAAATCAGCTTTTAAAAATTAACAAAATATATTAAAATCATTAGTTTAGAGGCTAGTATTACTATCACTTTTTGTTGTAACTCTATAAATTGTTTTTGTTTTAAGTGGCATACATTTATTGTAAAATTATTTGGTAATAAGTTTCAGCAAAGAGGAAACTATGGGGGTCATTTCTTTTTATATAATCTATCCAGAAATATGGAACTGGTCATTTCAGAATGCCAAAATCATGATCATTAAAGTCTCTTGGCCCTTCCCTTGGATCTCCAGAAAACTATAACAGCTCTAATAGATCTGTGATAAAAGGAAGGAGGAGGGCATGTAGAGCAGGACAATGGGAGCAGAAACTTTATCAGAAAAGACAAAGCTCTTGATACCCAAATAAGAATTCTATAGATGGGGCCAAAGAAGTAATGCAATGGGTAAGGTGCTTGTCTTGCTCATGCCTTACCTGCGTTTGATCCCAAACACCACTCATGGGTCACTGGATTTAATTGTGCCATCAATAGAAACTCCCAAGTAGCCTCTGGGACCCTTCAGTTTCCCCCATTAAATTTGATGACATTTGTCTGCTCCATACAACTTCTAAATTTCTCTTGGCTTCCTGGTCACTGATCATTCAACAGTGTAAGCATAATAAAAATGAAACAGCTTGAAATCTTTAATTCCTCATGGATAGTTTCTTTCTCTCTTTTTTCTTTTTTCCTCTTTTGAACTTCCTTCTCCAGAAGAGAAGTTTCCGAACACATGGTCAGTAAATGTCTTGTCAAAAATAGCAAGACATTTGACAATGAGATGGCTCAAAAGGGTGGCATGAATGCTTCATATGTCTGAGCTTCAGATTTAATCCTCAGCAGCACTGAGTGTTGCTCCCACAAATAAATTTAACGTTAGTTCTTCACTTTGAAAATAACAATTATCTATAGAACTGGACTAGGCAGAGGAAGAAGGAACTTTAAACACTGTGGAAATTACATGAAATGTAACCTCAAATGATTAAATGCTTCGATGTATCAATTACTGTAGAGTTGGGATTCTCCAGAGAAACATTGTAAGGATATATATATATAAAAATTAATAAATACACATTATTAGATACTATTTATTCAATAAATCTATAGAGAAAGATATTTATTACAAAGAACTGGATTACTAAACAACTTGAGATCTTATAACAGGTAAATAGCACTTTACTTAGTAAATAAAAAGTAAATCCAAATCTAGGAGTTTGCACCCTCTCTCCCTCCCTTCCTTCTGCCTTCCTTCCACTCCTTCCCCACTTTCTTACTTTCTTTTCTTTCTCATTATTTTGTTCCTTTCTTCCATAAAAAATTGCTGCCTGAGGAAATTGGCAGACCCAAATTTGTGTAAAGAAAAAGTGCTTTGTTAAGTGAAGTAAGTTAAAAAATAAACAAAACTTCCACACAAAAAAATAAACAAAAACTGGACAACACAGGATAATCTCACCTAAATGTGGTTTATAGAATAACTGGATGAGGGGATGCTGGTATTAAAGTGGGGAAAGTGCAATCATCCCTGACCCCAAAATAACAGGAAAGAACAGAACAGAGAGAGAAAGAAATTGAGGTGGGTAGCAAGAAGAAGCAGATGGGAAGTAAGGGGGGCTGGGGGGCATCAAGGGTCTCGGGTCCATTGGTGATGTAGAGGGGTGGTATAGCCAAGTATCCAAACCACAGAGTCAGCAACACTGAAAGTAGGAGAGCGGGAGATCTAAACTACAACAACCAAACGTGACTGTGCCTGTCGAATAAGCAGGATGGGGAAGGGGACCTGAGGATATTGGTGGAAAGAACTTGACACTGGCGGTGAACCGTGCTAGACCATTTATTCCTAAAACACAACAATTAATAACTTTGTAAATCAAGATACCTTAATAAAACATTTAAATTAGAAAATTAAGAAGCTGTGATTTGTTTATTGATTTCTATATGGCAGCCATCTGTATCTATTGGCTCAATAAAAGATGAATGAAAATCTCTGATATGATAATGATACAAGTTTCTGGATCATCCTTCCTTTAGCTATTGTGTGTCTAGCAATAGGGTGAGAGGAACTGAGGGAGAGAGTGCTTACTTCTGAAGAAACGTAGTGTGAGATATAAAATTGATAAATGGGCCTAAGGACAACTGAGGAATAGACTTCTGCCTTGAGTGGTCAGTTCTGAAGAGTCATGCCAACATGAACTGCGGTGAACCATGTGTCTTATGAGAAATAGTCAGCTTGGGGAATTGGTATCTTTGGGCAGATAAGAAATAAACACCCGCTTATTTGGGGTGCTTATTAGAAACTAGGAGATATATAGAAACCGACTAGGATAAAATAAAGCCAGTGAGGAAATGGAGCAATTGGATGTGTGTGTGTGTGTGTGTGTGTGTGTGTGTGTGTGTGTGTGTGTGTGTGTGTGTGTGTGTGTATGGGCACGCATTAGACTCTAGGAGCTGGAAAGATAAAACAGCAAGTAAGGTTTACCTGAGTTCTATCCCTGGTACCATGATGGTCTTCTGAGTCTTGCCAATAGTTATTCCTGAGCACAGAGCCAGGAGTAATTCCTGAACATTATTGAGTGTGGTCCAAAACACTGAAATAAAGAAAGAAAGAAACTGCAGTCTTTTCTCCACAGATGTTTATTTCTTCATCTTTACCATATCTTTATCATCTTATCTCCTCAGAAACCTTTTCTTGATTTTTAAATTTTTTTTCTTTTTTGGGAGGGAGGGGGTCACACCCGGCGATGCACAGAGGTTATTCCTGGCTCTGCACTCAGGAATTACTCCTGGCGGTGCTAAGGGGACCATATGGGATGCTGGGAATCAAACCAGGGTCAGCTACGTGCAAGGCAAATGCCCTACCCACTGTGCTATCGCTCCAGCCCTGAAACCTTTTCTTATCTCCTCAGAAACCATCCTTAAGGCTACATATAAAAGTGTTAGTCATGAGAGGACTTGAACCGTGGTATGTTTCTATCTGCTTACTTACATTTTTCTAAAATAAGTTTTATTTTTATATAAAGAAGAGAAAATTAAGAAAAGTAATTAAGAAAACAACTTTTGTGGAGAAAAAAATTACATTTTTTTACCCAGTGTTTTTTCTAAGAATCAGAAAAAAAATCTGACATGCAATCATAATTTGCAGGCACCAAGAGATTTTTACATATGCAGGAGTCTAAAGTCCTCTGCAATAATGACTGAACAAAACCGTGTTTTTTTAATTCTGTTTACTTTGCTGAGTGGATTTCATACCTGACTTTTCCTCTAGATTTTGCCTCCCCATAGCCAAATATAAACCGATTTCAAAAGGCAGGGGGGAGTGAACAAATATCTCTGTGTTTTTTTTTTATATGCATGGGCGGAAGGGAGAGAGAAAAACATGTTCTTCCCTCTCATAATGGGGAGAATATTTTCTCTCCACCTTTAGCTCTGTCTCACCCACAGCAACTATTGCTGGTTTGTGAGTATTTAGCTCTTACTTACCTAAATATTACTTTGCACTATTTCAAGATAGCCTTTTGAATGCATCTGCTGTTTATAACCTTTTCATAACACTTAGTTTTATATCTCTAACTGCTTCTTACCAATCCTCTCTCCAATAAAGGATACCCAAATTATCTCAGTTCTTTTTGATTCAGTTTTATGATCATTTGATAAAGTATACTATTTATTAAATAATCTATTCTTTCCCAATTGATTCATCAGACATTAATATCTATACTACATTTATATATTTATCAATAGTTGTACAATATGTTTTATTTCAACCATCCACTTTCACTTTCAGCTCTTATATGAATTTTGTTTAGCAGGAATTTTTTTAGGTGACATAGTGTTAAATAGTATTTTACTCCAATCAGGTACCTGATATGTTTTCATCAATAAATTTATGAATTTATAGTTATTGCTATTATTATAGGGGAAGTGTTTAATTCACCAGTTGAAAGGTGTATAGTTGCTATTTGTGCTGTAGGCAGATAGGTAAAGCCCCCACCAAAGCCATTATGTACTTTTAGGAAATAATAAAACTTAAGAAGAAATGGTCTAGCCCTGAAGTCGCCCAAAGGCATGAAGATGACATCCATTTGAAATGGATGAGAAATTTGGAGGGGAGAAACTGAGACACCAACCTGATGTAGAAATGTAGAAATCTAAGACCCCACCCAGAGTAAGGTGGACCCCTCAGCAAAAAAGGAGCTACAGAAGAATCTATGAAAAGACCATCAACAATGTATGGATAAGAAGATGAAGAAGCCATCAGCAATGCAAGGAATGAGATTACAAGAAGACCATTAAAGTACAGGCTTTCCTAGGATAATGCCTGGATTAACTTTTATGTAAGCAAAACTCCAGAAAAAAAACATTTGAAAGGATTGACTCAAGGCTCCTATTGGAGTCATTCTGGGCTTGCCTCCCAGCTTGTATTTCCCCTTGAACAAGTATCTTGTTTGCTTGTTTCTGTGTATCTTTGCTTATTTTTTCCACCCTTGAGTATGCCATGTTGTTTCTTGAACACATATTTCCTTTTTTTTTCTCCCTTTTATTGCACAAGTTTTATGCAATAAAAACTATCTTTCTTCACAATTTTTGCTTCCTCCTGAAATTCTTTTCTGTGAGGGAAAATTGATGGGCCCAGAACGCCTGTGCCAAGGTTGAAATTGACTTTCCTTTCCTGCGAAGAGCAGTTCCTCGCTGCAGCCCCTCCCTGAGAAGCAGGGTGGCAGGGTGATCTCCCACAACATGCAGGACAGCTGGACTCAGTGCAGTTTACAGTTGTCTCCTGGGGCTAGTGGGATGTGAGTGTCCGTGCTGTGTAGGTGTAGGTGCTCATGGAAAACCTGACCAGACCTGAGCTAAGCCAGGCACTTCAGCAAATGTTGGCGGCTGAGTTGGGTTGAGCAGAGAGGTGGAAATACTTCTTCGGCTCAACTTTCTTTGCTCCCCAGGTTCCTTAGCCACCAGGGACATGGTCATATTTTTGGAACTTAACCATTTTGGGTACTGAATACCCATTCATGACATCACTGGAAGTACCAGACATGTAGTTTGTTGAGAGGTAAGTATACTCCTAAGTGCTGGGGAAGTCAAGCACACGCCCTTGCATGCCTTCTTCATAAGAGAACTAGCCAAAATAGGTAGTCCTCTCCTGGAGAGTTTGTCCCTTTCATACTCTCCGCAGCAGGTTTTTAATCAGCCTCACCCCTTTTCCACTTTTTTCACAAAAAAAGAGGAACTCTCATGGAGCAGAGCTCCTCCAGTATAGAAAACAGGCAATAATGAACAAGACTCTTCTCGGTGCTGCGTTAGTTCACAATGTCATTGGATGTCTGAGTCAGAGTCAGGGTCACTGCTGCAGGGTGACGGGGGTCCCTGATGCGTTCAGAGCCCATAGACATTCCCGGGTTGATAGATGAGGAATGGGTTGCAGACAGATCATCAGACAATAATCAACGACCTTCATTCCCAATACCTCAGGCTAGATATAGGGGAGAGCAGCCACCAGAGAGAAGAGGGGGACAGTGATACACAGGGAACAGTGCAGGGTCAGTGCAGCACAAAGAAGTCTAACACTGGCACAGGAAAAGTGAGTCCCTGAGCCATGGAAGCACTGTAAGGGTGAGACAAAGGGTGGCTAGGAACTCAATTAGCATAACCTCCTAGTAAGAGGAGCCAAGCCTAACAGTTCACAATAGGAGAGCAATGACCACAGCTTTGGGGAAAATGGCTCCCCTTCTGACTCTGTCCTTTGCCTCTGAGGCAAAGTCTCCAAAGCTCTCTTGCCTCGAGGAGAACCCCTTGAGGTTGATACACAATCAACAGGGCAACGTCACTCAATGGTTCAGGAGCAGTGCCAGCAGGGTATTCAGCAGCTGGTGTTTTAAATCAGTGACTTTGGGGTCCAAACTACAAAATAAAAATAAACTTACAATTGTTCCTGTTAAGAAAACAGGCTGGTGTTGGGGGTGAAAGGGGAATGTGGGCACACTGGTGGTGGGGCTGATGTTGGAACATTGCAGCCTGAAATCCTATTACAAACATACTGATCCAGCAGGAGTGTGTGTGTGGGGGAGCACCAGGTCACTTTAAGTCTAGCCACGAAACAAGTGACAATCAGAATGGATTAACTGGATGGTTCCTACTCCCCCTTCTCCCTCTCCACCTCCCCTCTCCCTCTTCCTCTCCATCTCCTTCTCCCTCTCCTTTCCCAGAGTTCCAGGACCAGGTAGGCCTGCATGCTTGGGGGCCACCCAGGCCACATAGGCCCAGACAGGGCCAGAATACAGGCCAGGTTCAGATACCCAGGAAAGTTCCATTTCAGGCAAGGCTCTGAGCACAGGAGTCTCACACATGTGTATGTGGCTGTGGCCGAAGAAGAAAGCTGAGACAGGGTAAGAGGAACTTCTGGGGTACAGTCAGGAGACCTGGAGACAGGAGACAAAGCACGGGATCTCACCCATGTGCATGTGGCTGTGGACAGAGTCTGAGGAAAGTGTACACAGGATAGAGGGTGACACAGGGACAAGACCTGGCCATCATTCACAGGAGGTAAGGAGACTTCATGGGATCAAAGAGGGAGGTCATTCAAGGGATGAGGCAGTGTCAGGAATAAGCAGTGATGTCCTTCACAGGTAAAGGAGAGGCCTGGACAACTGGGGGATCCAGACCCATCTATCTATACATTTACCTCTATCTGTACAATAAACTCTAACTTTTATTTTACATTTATTTATTTATTTATTTATTTATTTATTTATTTATTTTTGGCTTTTTGAGTCACACCTGGCAATGTTCAGGGGTTATTCCTGGCTCTGCACTCAGGAATTACTCCTGGTGGTGCTAAGGGGACCATATGGGATGCTGGGAATCAAACCCGGGTCGGCGGTGTGCAAGGCAAACGCCCTCCTCACTGTGCTATCACTTCAGCCCCTAAACTCTAACTTTTAATCTTCCAAGTTTTGTATGCAAATCTTTCATACAATTCTCAATCTCTTTCCACTAGTGCAGGGAAATTTGCTTCATGATAATATATGTAAACCACAGCGCGTAAATTTTTTTTTTTAAATAAGGTCTGAAAAGTAAATGAAACAAAAGACTTAGGTAATTGTGTGCTTAAAAAAAGACAAAACTAGATTGGGAAACTGTTAAACACGGATGTTTGTTACTTAGCAAGATGGGAATCTCCCTGGGGCCAGTACTCTGTTCCTATTAATATTGATTCTGAATAACTTTGTTTCATAGCCTCATTTTATTTCATTTAAAAAATTGTTCCTGCTTTTCATTAAGTCTATTAACCTTTATTCTTCTAGTTAAATTACATATTCTATTTTTTTCCTAGGGTAGTTTCCCTAAAGGTCAACATATTTATTTGTTCTTATTTCCTTATTTTTTTAATTAATTAATTAATTATTTTTACAAATTTGTTCATGATTGGGTTTCAGTCATACAATGTTCCAACACCCATTGCTCCACCAGTGTAATTTCCCAGCATCAGTGCCCCCAGTTTCCCTTCCGCCCTTCCAAGCCCCATGTATTTTTAAAATTTTACCAGTATTTACATCTTTGGTCACTTTCTTCCCACACCAAATCGTGTAGCCCTATCTATATTTTTAACTTAGCTTGTTATAATTACTGGGTTGACACTTGGGTGAAGGATGTGGGCTGGAAATAGTTTATGTGTGAAACTCTACTAATTATGGTTTATAAACCCTGGTGCCTGAAATAAAATTACCAGAAAAAAGATGTTACAATTATATTTTCTCATGCTCTTTATTTTGGCTTTAATTTTTCCACAGACTACAATGGAATTACCAAAATATTTAACAATGTAGGTCCGGGAGCACCCGCACTTACCTCCCCTGCAGACTGCCGGCCAAGTGGCCGGCATGCCGACCCCAAGCGCCGCCATTCTGTCTTCCCGCAAAGGTCTGTGACGCTCCCTCCACCCGCCCTTCCGGACCCAGCCTGCTCCGCGGCCCTGAGCACCCCGCGCTTTCACTGCTGCTGGGTTGTGGGAAAGGGGCGTGGCATAATCGACAGGGGCGTGGTCTAAGAAAAGTGGGCGTGGCCTCATCACCGCCAGCGGCCCCTAACGTAGCTGCAGATAGTTTCCTCGACATCCTATCCAAGACTAACATCCTAGCTATTCGCAAGCAGTAGGACAATAAAACACAAGACTTCACAGAAGGATTGAAGGAAACATCTCAGTAGGAGACCAGGTTCTACAAACGGCAAGTAAAAAGGCAACCACTATTAACTGAGCCTATCCACAATCTTTTTTTGCAACAAAAGGAAACAGGGATACTCATCTTCAAGGGCCCTCTTTCATACCACAACAATAACATGAAGAAACAGCGAAAATCCCCAGTGCAAGCAGAGGACGATCAAAGGAGTCCGGAAACCTCAAGGGGCGTTTCCTACAAACTTGACCTCTCTGAGAAAGAATTCAGAGTTGAAATCCTCAACATGTTCAATGAACTCAATGCAAAGATAGACAACTTCAAGGAAGACCTGTCAGAAACAATACAACAGACAGCCGACAAAATACAGGAAGAAATGAGAGCAGAAATAAAAAACCTTCAAAAAGAAATGAAGGATTCGGTACATGAAATCAAAAACTCTCTGGCTGCCCTCAACAATAGGATGACTGCAGCCGAAGACAGAATCAATATGCTTGAAGATGAGCTGCAAGAGGCCTACAGGCAACAACAAACTATGGCAAGAGACCTCAAAATAGCTCTAGCCAGAATCAGAGTCCTAGGGGATGATTTCAAGAGGAACAACATTAGAATCATTGGACTACCAGAACCACAGGGAACCAACCCCAACGAAAAAGACACAGTCAAACAAATCATTGTGGAAAACTTCCCACAGCTGGACAATGTGGGCATCCAGATTCAAGGCACCCGAAGAGTGCCAGCTAAAAGAGATCCTAACAGAAAAACCCCAAGACATATCATAGTTACAATGATGGACATCGCTCAGAGAGACACAATACTGCAAGCAGCAAGGTCCAAAAAGGAAATCGCATACAAAGGAGCACCCCTTAGACTCACAGCAGATCTATCAGAGGAAACCCTCCAAGCTCGAAGGCAATGGTGGGATATAGTGAAAAAACTCAATGAAATCAACGCTTCACCAAGAATACTTTATCCGGCTAAACTCTCATTCAAACTAAAAGGAATCATACACTACTTTGGGGATAAACAACAGCTCAGGAACTTCATAGACTCAAAACCAAATCTAAAAGAAGCACTAAAGGGGCTATTGTAAGACAAGAACAACCCCTACAAGCACAACAAACGCTTGCACAAAAATGGCGCAAAATCCCATAACAATAATCTCCCTTAATGTCAATGGTCTGAATTCACCAATTAAGAGACACAGACTGGCAAAATGGATTCAAAGACTGAACCCAACATTCTGTTGCCTGCAAGAAACACATCTGAATAGCCAGAACAAACACAGACTCAAAGTCAAAGGATGGAAAACAATCCTGCAAGCAAACAACTCCCTCAAGAAAGCTGGAGTGGCGTTACTAGTATCGGACAACATAGACTTCAGGTTGAAAAAGATTAGAAGGGATAGTGAAGGCCACTTTTTATTAATCACGGGATGTGTACATCAGGAAGAAATCACACTCCTAAATGTCTACGCACCCAATGAGGGACCAGCTAAATACCTACAACAGCTGCTAAGAGACCTTAAGAAGGACATCTCGAGCAACACAATAGTAGTTGGAGACTTCAACACCGCACTGTCTCCTCTGGACAGATCAAGAAGATTAAAACTCACCAAGGAAATACTGGCTTTGAAGGAAGAAATAGAAGAGAGAGGGCTAATAGATCTATACAGGGCTTTATATCCCCCCAAAAAGGAATACACATTCTTTTCCAGTGCACATGGAACATTTTCCAGAATAGACCATGCGCTAGGCCACACAGCCTACCTCAACAGAATCAAAAAGATAGACATTGTACCAGCTATCTTTTAAGACCATGATGCACTGAAGATAAAACTTAATCTTGGACAGATGCAGAAAACCAAATCAAACACCTGGAAATTAAATAGCTCGATATTGAACAATGAGTGGGTCAGGAAGGAAATCAAGGAAGAAATCAAAAGGTACCTAGAAACAAATGAGAATGAAGACACGAGCTACCAGAACCTGTGGGACGCAGCTAAAGCCATTTTAAGGGGAAAATTTATAGCTCTGCAAGCATATCTCAGGAAGGAAGAAAGGGCCCACATAAATAACTTGACTTCACAGCTCAAGACGTTAGAAAAGGACCAACAAAAGGAGCCCAAACCAGGCAGAAGGAAAGAGATAATAAAACTTAGAGCAGAAATTAATGACATGGAAACCCAAAAGACAATCCGAAAGATCAATGAAACCAAGAGCTGGTTCTTCGAGAAAATAAACAAGATTGATAAACCACTGGCAAGACTCACAAAGAAAGAGAGAGAGAGAACCCTTATAAGCGGAATCAGAAATGAAAAGAGGGACATCACAACAGAAACCAATGAAATTCAAAAGAACATCAGAGACTACTTTGAAAATCTCTATGCCACGAAACAAGAGAACCTAGAAGAAATGGATAAATTCCTCGACTCCTATAATCTCCCAAGGCTGAACCAAGAAGACCTGGAGTACCTGAATAGTCCAATTAACATAAAGGAAATTGAAATGGTAATCAAAAGTCTTCCCAAAAACAAAAGCCCTGGAACAGATGGATTCACTAGCGAGTTCTTCCAAACATTTAAAGAGGACCTTTTGCCAGTCCTTCTCAAGCTTTTCCAGGAAATTGAAGAAACAGAAACCCTCCCAAACAGTTTCTTTGAGGCTCATATCTCCCTAATACCAAAAGCAAACAAAGACACCACAAAAAAAGAAAACTACAGGCCAATATCCCTGATGAACACCGATGCGAAGATCCTCAACAAAGTATTAGCAAATAGAATTCAACAACTCATTAAAAAGATCATACACCAAGACCAAGTGGGATTCATCCCGGGGATGCAAGGATGGTTTAACATCCGGAAATCAATCAACATAATCCATCATATCAACAAAAGAAAAGATAAAAATCATATAATCATATCAATAAATGCAGAGAAAGCATTTGACAAGATCCAGCATCCGTTTATGATGAAAACACTCGCCAAAATGGGTATAGAAGGGACCTTCCTCAATATAGTCAAAGCCATTTATCACAAGCCTATGGCAAGCATTGTCCTCAATGGGGAAAAACTAAGAGCCTTCCCTCTGAGAACAGTGACGAGACAAGGATGCCCACTCTCTCCACTTCTGTTCAATATAGTACTGGAAGTACTTGCAACAGCGATTAGGCAAGAAAAAGATATTAAGGGCATTCAGGTAGGAAAGGAAGAAATCAAGCTCTCACTATTCGCAGATGATATGATACTATACCTAGAGAATCCTAAAACCTCTACCAAGAAACTCCTAGAAACAATAGACTCGTATAGTAAAGTTGCAGGCTATAGAATCAATACTCAAAAGTCCATGGCTTTCCTATATGCAAATAATGAGAGAGAAGAAAGTGACCTGAGTAAAGCAATCCCATTCACAATTGCGCCTCAAAAAATCAAGTATCTCGGAATCAGCTTAACAAAGGAGATAAAGGGCTTGTATAATGAAAACTATAAAACACTACTGCAGGAAATAAAAGAGGACACGAGGAAATGGAAAGACATCCCCTGCTCATGGATTGGGAGAATTAATATTGTCAAAATGGCAATTCTCCCCAAAGCATTGTACAAATTCAATGCGATTCCTATAGGAATACCCTTGACATTCTTCAAAGAAATGGAGCAAGCGCTCCTGAAATTCATATGGAACAATAAGCCCCCACGAATAGCTAAAGCAATCCCTGGGAAAAAGAAAATGGGAGGAATCAACCTCCCCAACTTCCAACTCTACTACAAAGCGGTTGTCATTAAAACAGCATGGTATTGGAACAAAGGCAGAGCTGCTGACCAATGGAATAGGGTTGAATACTCTGACATACACCCCCAAATATATGATCATTTAATCTTTGATAAGGGAGCAAGAAATGTGAAGTGGAGCAAGGAAAGCATGTTTAACAAATTGTGCTGGCAAAACTGGACGGCTACATGCAAAAAAATGGGCTTAGAGTAACAATTAAAACAGCATGGTACTGGAACAAAGGCAGAGCCGTAGACCAGTGGAACAGGGTGGAATACCCTTACACACAACCCCAAATGTATGATCATCTAATCTTTGATAAGGGAGCAAGTGATGTGAAGTGGAGCAAGGAAAGCCTCTTTAACAAATGGTGCTGGCACAACTGGACAACCACATGCAAAAAAATGGGCTTAGAACTCGACCTGACACCATGCACAAAAGTCAGATCAAAATGGATTAAAGACCTCAACATTAGACCACAAACCATAAGGTACATTGAAGACAAGGTCGGCAAAACCCTCCACGATATTGAAGATAAAGGTATCTTCAAAGGTGACACAGAACTAAGCAATCTAGTAAAAACAGAGATCAACAAATGGGACTACATTAAACTAAAAAGCTTTTGCACCGCAAAAGATACAGTGACCAGAACCCAAAGACTATCTACAGAATGGGAAAGGATATTTACACAATACCCATCAGATAAGGGGTTGATATCAATGGTATATAAAGCACTGGTTGAACTCTACAAGAAGAAAACATCCAACCCCATCAAAAAATGGGGCGAAGAAATGAACAGAAACTTTACCAAAGAAGAAATACGAATGGCCAAAAGGCACCTGAAAAAGTGCTCTACATCACTAATCATCAGAGAGATGCAGATCAAAACAACCACAAGATACCACCTCACACCACAGAGACTAGCACACATCCAAAAGAACAAAAGCAACCGCTGTTGGAGAGGATGTGGCGAGAAAGGGACCCTTCTACACTGCTGGTGGGAATGCCGACTGGTTCAACCCTTCTGGAAAACAATATGGACGATTCTCAAAAAATTAGAAATTGAGCTCCCATTTGACCCAGCAATACCACTGCTGGGAATATATCCCAGAGAGGCAAAAAAGTATAATCGAAATGGCATCTGCACATGTATGTTCATCGCAGCACTGTTTACAATAGCCAGAATCTGGAAAAAACCCGAATGCCCTAGAACGGATGACTGGTTGAGGAAACTTTGGTACATCTATACAATGGAATACTATGCAGCTGTTAGAAAAAAGGAGGTCACAAATTTTTTATTTAAGTGGATCGGCATGAAAAGTTTCATGCTAAGTGAAATGAGTCAGAAAGAGAGAGACAGACATAGAAAGATTGCACTCATCTATGACATATAGATTAACAGAGTGGGAGACTAACACCCAAGAATTGTAGAAATAACTACCAGGAGGTTGACTCCATGGCTAGGAGGCTGGCCTCACATTCTGGGGAAAGGGCAACTCAGAGAAGGGATCACCAACTATAATGTAGTCGAAGGCCATGTGGGAGAAGGGAGTTGCGGGCTGAATGAGGGCTAGAGACTGAGCACAGTGGCCACTCAACACCTTTATTGCGAACCACAATAGCTAATTAGAGGGAGAGAACAGAAGGGAATGCCCTGCCACAGTGATAGGGTGGGGTGGGGGGGATATGGGATTGGGGAGGATGGGAGGGATGCTGAGTTTACTGGTGGTGGAATATGGGCACTGGTGAAGGGATGGTTTCCCGAACTTTGTATGGGGGAAGCATAAGCACAGATGTGTATAAATCTGTAACTGTACCCTCATGGTGATTCATTAATTAAAAATAAATAAATTTATTAAAAAAATGGGCTTAGACCTCCATCTATCACCATGTACAAAAATCAGATCAAAATGGATTAAAGACCTCAACATCAGACCAGAATCCCTAAGGTACATTGAAGATAAGGTCAGCAAAACCCTCCACGACATTGAAGCCAAAGGTATCCTCAAAGCTGACACGCCACTGGCCAAGCAAGTGAAAACAAAGATAAATAAATGGGACTATCTCAAACTAAGAAGCTTCTGCAACTCAAAAGAAACAGTGACCAAAATACAAAGACAATCTACAGAATGGGAAAGGATATTTATGCAGTATCCATCCGATAAAGGGTTGATAACAAGGGTATACAATAAACTGGTTGAACGCCACAAGAAGAAAACTGCCAACCCGATCAAAAAATGGGGTGATGAAATGAACAGAAACTTTTCCAAAGAAGAAATCCGAATGGCTGAGAGGCACATGAGAAAATGTTCAACATCACTAATTATCAGGGAGATGCAGATCAAAACAACAATGAGATATCATCTCACACCACAGAGACTGGCCCACATCCCAAAGATCAAAAGAAACTGGTGTTGGCGTGGATGTGGGGAGAAAGGGACTCTCCTTCACTGCTGGTGAGAATGCCGACTGGTTCAGCCCTTTTGGAAAACAATATGGACAATTCTCAAAAAGTTAGAAATTGATCTCCCATTTGACCCAGCAATACCACTCCTGGGTATATATCCCGGAGAGGCAAAAAGGTATAGTAGAGATGACATCTGCATTTCCATGTTCATTGCCGCTCTGTTTACAATTGCCACAATATGGAAAAAACCAGAGTGCCCGAAAACAGATGATTGGCTAAAGAAACTCTGGTATATTTACACAATGGAATACTACGTAGCTGTCAGAAAACATGAAGTCATGAAATTTGCATATAAGTGGATCAACATGGAAAGTATCATGCTGAGTGAAATGAGTCAGAAAGAAAGAGACAGACATAGAAAGATCGCACTCATATGTGGAATATAAAGTAGCTAAGAGGTACAAGCTTACAATGTTGCGATTCCTGGCAGACATTTCTCTGGACTTAGTTACTAAAATACTAAAATACAGAAATCCAAAACTATGCTGCTGCTGGTGCGGCCTCCTGACCTCATATCTCTTCATTCTCACCAATAGAAAACAAATTACCAAATGCTTTCTTTTCAGCAGATCGACCTTAGGGGGGAGAAACTCCAAATCAATAATAGTGAATTTTTTGTTTAAATATTGAATGTAATCAAAGTAAAGTGAAAGTAAAGTGAAATTTACGAGTTACACATGCGGGGTGGGGGGCTGGGGAGGTGGGGGGAAGAGGGGAGGTATATCGTGATTCTTGGTGGTGGAATATGTGCACTGGTGAAGGGATGGGTGTTTGAGCATTGTATAACTGAGACTTTAACCTGAACGCTTTGTAAGTTTCCACATGGTGACTTAATAAAAGAATTAAAAAAAAAAACAATGTAGGTCCATCCATTTAAGGCCAGTAGGTTGGAAGAGAGCAGACTCATGTTCTCAAAGCAATCATCTTGTTTACAGGGGCCCAAGAAGAGGTCTTTCCAGAGAAAAGTAACAGGGAACCAGGTGTTTTTGAAAGTTGCGGGCTGATAGGCTCTAGAATGATAAACCCCCTCTTTGACTAGTCCTGAAGGCCACACTCCACCGAATCTGCAAACAACGCAAGATTTAGGCTTTAGGGGAAGGGTTATAATGAAATCTATTTTAAGGCTTTGGGAAGGAGAGCTGGACGTCACTCAAATGCTAGAGCACATGTCTCTCTTGTGCAAGGTTGTAATAAGTTCCCAGCACAGCATACCAAGAATTGCAGGGAAGGACCTATAGCAGCAGGTAGGGCATTTGTGTTGCACAAAGCCAACCCCGGTTTGATCTCTGACACACTATACAGTCCCTGAGTCCTGTGAACAGGTCCCTGAGCACAGATCCAAGAGTAGACCCTGAATGCCACGGGGTATTGCCCCCAACAAAATGAAACAAAACAAGACAGGAAAAAAGAAGAAATTACTTACACAGATTGTGAGAGGATTGCTCAAATCCTGTTGATACCCTGGGCCAACAGGACCATACCCAACAACGGTGTTTGGAAGCTGACATGACATAATCTTCGTTCACACTCACTGTTTAAATGTTTGTAACAATACATGTTAGACATTAAATCTGAGGTGGGAAATTCAGGGTTTGTTCACTGAGATTCAAGGGCAGGTGGATAGGGAAGGGACCCCCATGGCAATGAGTCCTTGGAAAGTAATCCCTAAGCTGCTAAGAAACCCACCCTCTGGGCACAGGAACAAAGGCCTGATAACACCTTTACCTGGCACCAGCACAGATACAGGAAGGCTGGCTCCCTTTGAGAGATGCTCCAGCAGGAAGAAAGAAAAGGAATTTCGAAGAAGACCATCAATTACTCCCAACTCTGGTCCTTAGCAACCACCCTAGCAATGATTCCTACCTAGGTAGAAAGCCCCACGTGGGGCGGCTTGAGAGAAACCCTATAAAACCCAATTGAACAAAGGAAGTGTGGACAAACGCTGCCTGAGCCCATTAATGCCTGTTGCTGCTGAGTGCGTGTGGTACCCAACCACGAGCTCCCTGCGACACCTCTCTTGAAAGATTCGTGCTTTCATGCCTTCATATCTAATGCCGGGATGTGTATGGCAGCTTCCTCTCCACTCTGGAGAAGCCCATGTTCTCTCTCTTGAACACAGTAGTGGATTTGTGTTTCTGTTTAGTTTTGTCTCTTTCCATGCTTAAAACCTCCTTTTTCAGCATTTCCAATCACCTATAAAAATGAGCTGAGGGGGGCCGGAGCCATAGCACAGCGGGTAGGGCATTTGCCTTGCACGCGGCCGACCCGGGTTCGATCCCCGGCATCCCATATGGTCCCCCAAGCACCGCCAGGAGTAATTCCTGAGTGCAAAGCCAGGAGTAACCTCTGAGCATCGCTGGGTGTGACCCAAAAAGCAAAAAAAAAAAAATGAGCTGAGGAAACCCTTGACACCAATAAAATCAGAACCCTGAGTTTACTGTGTATTCTCTCTCTCTCTCTCTCTCTCTCGCTCTCGCTCTCGCTCTCTCTCTCTCTCTCTCTCGTAGAGACCTGAAAGGCCTGAGTAAGTAAGGCCTGACACTGACTTGCCTTTGTTGCAAGGAGAAAGCGCTCATCCCAGATGTCCCCAGCAATTCCCCTGGTCGCAGAGGTGAACAGAGAGATATCATATAATAGTTCGCTTCTTCCCTTCCTGAGGCTGCCACCTCTCTCCTACCCACTTCACAGGAGTCACCAGCTTCACCACCTACACACTTTGCTTCTCTTTGTGAATATCGAATCTTTTCACTGGAGATTCCATCTCATCTTATAATGAGCATGCAATGTTTTTTTCTCCTGAGAAACCTGATATCCCATTCCTCTTCCTGAACTGTTCCCTGGGCCTCTCACCTAGTTAGATAATGCTCTAAAAACACACCCTAGGCCTCTGCACATCTCCCTGGCAAGACTTGTGAAGCTTCAGAATCAAGATTCTAAATGCTACCCCCAGGCAGTCACAAGCCAAGACCTGACAGTAGAGTTCGTTAACAAGAGTATAGAGTTGGTTCATCCCGTTCCATGTCAGAGTCTACACGAGAAGAAACCCTAGATCATTTCTCCACTCATCTACTCTCAGTTCCTGCCACAAAGAACCCCCTCAGCACCAGCTAGATCACCCTCCCCCACTCCTGCCCCCCTAAAGCTACATTGTCTAAATCAACTTGGTAAAATTGCCATGACTTCTATGAGTAAAAGCTCTTCAAAATGGATAAATCCCCAGCTATTATTGAATTTTATTAGCATTATTATAAAATAAATAGTGATTGTTTCTAAACAGATAAAGACTTGTTCTTAGATCTACATTAGAGATTTCTAAATCATTTTAGAAAAGAAAAGCTCTTCAGTGCTCCCCACCCAAATCTTCCTTCTTTAAGTGAACAAAAAATGCCGGCCTCCCCTCTACCCCACTACAAATGCACCCAAGGCTGTTACTGGCTCCCTGGAAAGAAGAGTGTGGAATCACCTACTTTGGGAAATAATGCTAGACTTTACACAGAAATAACTTTCCCACTCATTGTCCAATGCCTAGAATTTTGAAATTTTCTTTCATTTAGGTTGATACATAAGGCATGAATCTTCATGGACAGGAATAAACTTCAATTTATCAGTCAATGGTGAGCCAGTAGGGTCCCTGGGTGACTTTTGTGAAGTGGAGAGGAAAGAGGGGGACCTCAAGAAGGAAACCTGCAACTTTCTATCTGTTTCTGCGAGAAGGAAGGATGGAGGAGATCTAGGGCTGATAAGAGTCTGCAGAGGGCCTTGCTCCTTGCAGGAGAGTCAATCCTAACCTTTCCCAGGCCTTGCAGCTCCATTTCCCTGGCCTTTCAGAAAAGAATTTCTGAGGAGAAAAGAATCTTCCGGAGAAGAAGAGCAGTGAAATATAACAGATTTTATTTGGAAATTCTGAGGAAGGAGAGAGACAGACACACACATACACATACACACACACACAGAGACAGACAGAGACAGAGACAGTGAGAAAGAGTTACACACTAGAGAGAGAGAGCAAGAGAGAGAGACAGAGAAGAGAGAGAGCGCATGAAACTCAGTACCCATCCCAGCATTAGATATGAAAGCCCACATCTCAAATCACAAGAGGGGAGGCGCAGGCGTCACGTGCTCAGGCACAATAAGCACATGGCAGCAACACGCGGGCACTAGCAGAACATGGGCTGAGGTGGCATATGCGTGCACGTCTTTGTTCCATGTTGGGTTTATCCCAGGCTGCCCCTCTTACTTAGGTAAGAGTCCATTGCTTGGTACCATATCATCTGCAAATAATGATAACTTGATCTCTTCCTTTTCTATCTGTATGCCCTTGATATCTTTTTCTTGTCTAACTGCTATGGACAGGACTTCCAGTACTATATTGAGTAGGAGTGGCGAAAGCAGGCAAACTTGCCTTGTGCCCGATCTTAGAGGAAAGGCTTTCAGTTTTTCCCCATTGAGAATGATACTTGCCGTGGGCTTTTGGTAGATGGCTTTGACTATATTGAGGAAAGTTCCTTCGATGCCCATTCTGCTGAGAGTTTTCATCATAAACGGGTGCTGAATCTTGTCAAATGCTTTCTCTGCATCTATTGATATGATCATATGGTTTTTATTATTTCTTTTATTAATATGATGAATTATGTTGATTGACATGCAAATATTAAACCATCCTTGCATCCTTGGGATGAATCCTACTTGGTCATGGTGTATGATCTTTTTGATGAGTTGTTGGATTCTGTTTGCAAATATTTTGTTGAGGATCCTTGCATCTGTGTTCATCAGAGATATCAATCTGTAATTCTCTTTCTTTGTGATATCTTTGTCTGTTTTTGGTATCATGGTGATATTTGCTTCATAGAAACTGTTTGGAAGTGTTTTTAATACTTCAATTTCCTGGAAAAGCTTAAAGAGGATTGGGAATAAGTCCTCTTTAAAGGTTTGGAAGAATTCACTAGTAAATCCATCTGGGCCAGGACTTTTGTGCTTGGGGAGACTTTTTATTACCATTTCAATTTCTTTGATGGTGATAGGTATATTCAGGTATACTTGGAAAACCCTAAAGACTCTACAGAAAAGCTCCTAGAAACAATAAGTCGATATAGTAAAGTGGCAGGCTACAAAATCAACACCCAAATGTGCATGGCTTTATTATATACAAATAATGAAAGAGAAGAAAGAGACATTAAAAAAAACAATCCTGTTCACAATAGTACCTCAGAAAATCAAGTACCTTGGAATCATCTTAACCAAAGAGGTAGGGAGCTATACAAGGAAAATTACAAAACACTACTTCAATAAATAAAGGAGGACACTAGGAAATGGAGACAGATCCCCTGCTCATAGATAGGGAGAATTAACATTATCAAAATGGCAATACTGCCCAAAGCACTATACATTTAATATATTAATATATATTAATATATATTTAATGCAGTCCCTATCAGGATACCCATGACATTTTTCAAAGAAATAGAAAAAACACTCCCGAAATTTATATGGAACAATAAACCTCCACGAATAGCTAAAGCAATCCTTGGAAAAAAGAAGATGGGTGGCGTCACCTTCCCCAACTTCAAACTCTACTACAAAGCAGTACTAATTAAAACAGCATGGTATTTGGATAAAAACAGACCTGCAGACCAATGGAACAGAGTTGAATATCCTGTCACAGACCCCCAAATATATGGCCACTTAATCTTTGACAAAAGAGCAAGAAATGCAAAGTGGAACAAGAAAAGCCTCTTCAACAAGTGGTGCTGGGAAAGCTGGATAGCTACCTGCAAAAAAAATGAACTCTGACCTCTGTCTAATGCCAGGCACAAAAGTCAGATCAAAGTGGATTAAAGACCTCAATTTCAGACATGAATCTATAAGGTTCATAGAAAAAAAATGTAGGCAGAACTCTCCATGACATTGAAGCTAAAAGCATCTTTAAGAACGAAGCAGCACTGACCATGCAAGTGTAAGCAAACATAAACAAATGGGACTACATCAAACTAAGAAGCTCCCACACTTCAAAAGAAACAGTGACCAAAATACAGAAAGAGCCCACAGAATGGAAAGAATATTTGCCCAATATCTATCTAATAAGGGATTAATATCCAGGAAAATACAAGAC
Source organism: Sorex araneus (assembly GCF_027595985.1). NCBI lineage: Eukaryota > Metazoa > Chordata > Mammalia > Eulipotyphla > Soricidae > Sorex > Sorex araneus. The sequence goes on along the minus strand of NC_073304.1, from coordinate 149,053,660 downwards.
ACTAGTAGAATTGTATAAGGGACAAACCTCCAAACCCATCAAAAAATGGGGTGATGAAATGAACAGAAATTTTCTCAAAAAAGAAATACAAATGACTAAAAATCACATGAAAAAATGCTCCATATCCCTAGTCATCAGGAAGATGCAAATCAAAACAACAATGAGCTATCATCTCACACCACAGAGACTGGCACACATTCAAAAAAACAAAAGCAGCCAGTCTTGGCATCGATGTGGGGAAAAAGGGACACTCCTTCACTGTTGGTGGGAATGTCAACTGGTCCAGCCTTTCTGGAAAACAATATGGACAGTCCTTCAAAAACTAGAAATTGAACTTCCATATGACCCCGCAATACCACTTTTGGGAATATATCCCGAGGATGCAAAAGAGCACAGGAGAAATGACATCTGTACCTATATATTCATTGCAGCACTGTTCACAATAGCCAAAATATGGAAACAACCCGAGTGCCCTAAAACAGATGACTGGTTAAAGAAACTTTGGTACATCTACACAATGGAATACTCTGCAGCTGTTAGGAGAGATCAAGTCATGAAATTTGCTTATAAATGGATAAATATGGAGAGTATCATGCTATGTAAAATGAGTCAGAAAGAGAGGGAGAGACATAGAGGGATTGCACTCATTTGTGGAGTTAGGATAGCATCACATGAGGCTGACACTCAAGGACAGTAGATACAAGGGCCAGGGGGATTGCCCATAGCTGGAAGACTGCTTCATGAGCAGAGGGGAGAAGGCAGATGGAATTGAGAAGGGATCACTAAGAAAATGATGGCTGGAGGAACCAGTTGGGATGGGAGATGCATGCCGAAAGTAGATAATGGACCAAACATAATGACCTCTCAGTGTCTGTGTTGCAAGCCATAATGCCCAAAAGTAGAGAGAGAGTATGGGGAATATTGTCTGCCTTAGAGGCAAGGGGAGGGTGAGTAAGGGGGGGGGCGTATACCTGGGATATTGGTGGGAATGTGCACTGGTGGAGGGATGGGTGTTTGATCATTGTGAGATTATAACCCAAACATGAAATCTTGTAACTATCTCATGGTGATTCAATAAAAGTAAAAAAAAAAAAGTACATTGTTTGGGTGGTTGCCAACAGGGAGAGTTGGGAGTGGTTTATTGTCTTCTTGGCTATTTCTCTCTAGGTCTGTACTGGTGTCAGGTTAGTGTCTTATCAGTTCTTAGTTCTTGTGACCACAGGGTAGATCCTGACATCCTTAGGGCTGGTTGGATTTATCACTTTCCAGGAATTCATGCCATCTGCAGCAGGAGTCAGGGGTCCTTTCCCCTATCTTCCTCCTACCTCAATGGGAACCTGTGATAAATGTGTATGTGTATGCATTTCAGGCCATCTATTTGCTTGGTGTTTGTTTGTTTGTTTTGGAGCCAGAGCCTGCAGTGTTTGGTATTTACTGCAGACTCTGGCAGAGATCCCTTCCCCTGGTGCTCACAGACCACATGCAGTGCTGGGGATCAAACTGGGGTTGACCATGGGGAAGACAAGAACCCTAATCCCTGTACCATCTCTTCAGCCCCTAAAATTATGAATTTCTGATGGAGAAAAGAGTCAGATTTTATATGGGCTAAAAAGGTAAATCCAGATGCCTAAAACCTGTTTATAATTTTGCTCTAATAAATCAGGAAAATTTGCTTAAATAACAAACACTGTTTTTGCACACTTCAGACTAGGTGTTTAAACTTTTTAATCTGCACTAATCACTTTCTCTAATTGTTAATGTTTACCTAGTAACTGACACACATTTGGGACTAATGAGCCTTTCATCAACACTCCCAGCTGTAAAACATGTCCCAGAAGTTGAAAGACTAATCCCAAAATCTCATAGTAAAAATTATCCCATCTACTTTAATTTAAAAAGTAACAAAATGTGAGCTCACTTTAGTGTTAGAGAGGTGTCTTCTATAAGCACAACAACCAAATGCTGTAATCCATTTTCTTCAACACTTTGGATAATAAATAAGAAAATCTATCACTAGATTTTCCTAAGTATTTTGTATTTTGGTCAACTTTCTCTTCATTGTGTAAAGCTACCACTTGCATATGATTTTGTTATCATTTCTCAAAATTATTCTTCACTTAATTTTTTACTTAATATTGAGTTTTGGCAGTCTAATTCGTCCCCAAGATTTTTTCAGCCTCTCTTTGCTCATCTTTCTTAATGCTGCCGTATTGGGGGCTCTTTTGGTGACAGGTGAATGAGGCCAACTGTTGTTACTGTTGTTGGCATATTGAATACGAGACGGGTAGCTTGCTAGGCTCTGCCATGGGTACTCAATACTCTCTGTAGCTTGCCGGGCTCTCCAAGAGGGAGTGGCCTCCAATCGCCCTTAGAGGTGTTACCATGGTTCACACTAAATTTGAACCCTATCAAATATGGTATGGGAATAATAGGTATTAAGTGTTTTATTGTGCTTCTCGGCTGCGTGGTCCGGAGAGCAACCTGGAGGTGACAGTGGATGGGTATTGGATGTAGTGGGGGTCGGCCAGTGAGGTATTTATCTTGGGTAGGGTGGGGCGTCTGAGTTGGACCCCTCCCTCAGATGCCGGGGATTGGAGGAGGCAGACAGAGGATCTTGTTTCCAGGTCTCATTGAACCTAGAGCTAAGGTCGCAAAGTTCTGCCTACCTGGCTTTGCGGGGCTTCACTCGTGCGTGAGGTTTGGCCCAAGTGTCCAGAGAGCAACCTGGAGGGTGGCGGTGTCTGGGTAGTGGATGCTCTTTGGCACTATTGCAGCAATGTGGGAAGATGCCGTCCTTGACAACATCGACGAGGAATAAAATCGACTGGTTCAGCACCTCCATGTCTGTGTGAAGAATGCCGAGAGTGAGAAAGCCACAGAGGCCTGTCTTCGGAAACTCTCGAGCTCATTCGTCAACGTGGTTTGGCACGAGCCTCAGGCAACTACAAGCTAATGTCCGAGCTCACAAAGCTGTGCAGAGATGCGATAAAGGAAGACCTCAAAGAGAGAAGAGCAGCAGTTTTGGCCAGTGCAGCAGAAGCCAGGAAAAGTATTTGCAACGCCTCGCCTGTCCTTCGCCAACTACAAGACCAAGATGACTGCCCTCTGACATCCCGATGGATCTATCACATCCTCCAGAAAGGCAATGGAGAAAATTATTCACTACTTCTACTCGGATCTCTTTGACAGCCATGTCCACCTGCCCACATACCAAATTCCGCAGGATGGATATATTGTTCCCAACGTTCTCCCTTCTGAAATCCGACATGCCATTTCGCTGGTAAAGATGCGAACAGCACCTGGTCCGGACAAGGTCAGACCCGAACACCTGAAGAATCTGCCGCCAGTACTCATCAATACACTGGCCTGACTCTTCACACGCTACCTGTCTGAATGCAAGGTTCCGTCCCAGTGGAAAACCAGTAGGACCGTTCTGTTGTACAAGAAGGGAGACATCCATTCGGCAACTATCGCCCAATCTGCCTGTTGTCTGTCGCCTACAAGTTGTTCACTCGTGTCATCCTTAATAGAATAGGCAGAACACTAGACAAAGGAAAACCATGCGAGCAAGCCGGGTTCTGAAGAGGATTCAGCACGATAGACCATATCCACACAGTGACCAAACTCATTGAAGTTTCGAGAGAGTTCAAGATGCCGCTCTGTCTAACATTCATTGACCTAAAGAAGGCCTTTGATTCTGTTGAGACTGAGGCGGTCATCAAAGCCCTGGCCAAACAGGGCGTTCAAACTCAGTATATCAAAATCCTCTGCCAGTTTTCTTGTGGATTCACCACCAGGATCTCACCATTCTACAAGGAAGTGATCATTGATGTAAAGAGAGGGGTGCGGCAAGGTGATACCATTTCACCAAAACTCTTCAGTGCTGCCCTTGAGAACATCATGCAACGACTGGAATGGGAAGGAATGGGAGTGAAGATAGATGGTGGGCAATTACACCACCTCCACTTCGCTGATGATATCATTCTCATAACACCAAACATTAGCCAAGCGGCACAAATGCTGGCCAACTTCAACCGCGAGTGTGGAAAGGTCGGATTGCGGCTGAATCTCAACAAGAAGATGTTCATGAAAAACGAACTGGTCCCTGAAGCTCCATTTGCTCTCAATGGAACGAACATCTCCGAATGCAGCAGCTATGTGTACCTGGGTCGAGAAATCAACATGAGGAATGACTTGGTGCCAGAACTGCACAGGAGGAAGAGAGCAGCGTGGAATGCATTCAAGAGCGTCGAAGAGGTGGTTAAGAGAACGAAGAACCTCTGACTCCGGGCACATCTTTTTGATTCCACTGTTCTTCCTGAACTAACATAGGCCTCAGAGACCTGGGCCCTATGCAAGCAAGAAGAGAATGCTATTAGGGTATCCCAAAGAGGAATTGAAAGAGCTATGCTGGGAATATCATGTCTCACTCAAGTGAGAGAAGGAATCTGAAGTCCTGACCTCCGTTGATGGTCAAAAATCAGGGATGCTTCCTCATTTGCCAAGGCATCAAAAATCAGTTGGCCTGGTCATGTAATGCAATTCAAAGATGACCGTTGGACTAGAGCTGTTGCAGACTGGATTCCACGGGACGTCAGAAGACCTCGTGGCTTCCCTCCAACTAGATGGTCAGATTTCTTCGTCAAATCTCTGAATGAATGATTTGAGGCTCTTTCTGTTCCTGGAGCGAGCAGGTATCATTGGGCTACACTAGCTCGCGACAGGGACAAATGGAGATGTTACTGGCGCCCGCTCAAGCAAATCAAAGATCAACAGGACTACAAGTGATACAAGTGATTGAGTAAAATTTCACTTACTATTGAGGCTTTCTCAACCAATAAATCTTCCTTTTATTAAACTATCAACTTAATATTACCTTCTATTACATTAAAATGCTACTTTTTCAGGTCAACAATGGTTGACAATTGGCTCAGATAATGTGTAGGTTTAGAAAACTTTGAGTCAAAATTTATTCCAGCCTTTATTAATCTAAAACCGCCGTTATATGGGTATAGAAGGGACCTTCCTCAATATAGTCAAAGCCATCTACCACAAGCCTACGGCAAGCATCATCCTCAATGGGAAAAAACTAAGACCCTTCCCTCTGAGAACAGGGACGAGACAAGGATGCCCGCTCTCTCCTCTTTTGTTCAATATAGTACTGGAAGTACTTGCAATAGTGATTAGGCAAGAAAAAGATATTAAGGGCATTTAGGTAGGAAAGGAAGAAATCAAGCTCTCACTATTCGCTGATGATATGATATTATACTTAGAAAACCATAAAGCCTCTACCAAGAAACTCCTAGAAACAATAGACTTGTACCGTAAAGTTGCAGGCTATAAAATTAGTACCCAAAAGTCCATGGCTTTCTTATATGCAAATAATGAGAGGAAGAAAGCAACATGATAAAAGCAATCCTGTTCACAATTGTGCCTCAAAAAATCAAATACCTCAGAATCAGCTTAACTAAGGAGGTAAAGGACTTGTATAATGAAAACTACAAAACAAAACTTCAGGAAATAAAAGAAGACACGAGGAAATGGAAAAATATCCCCTGCTCATGGATTGGAAGAATTAATATTGTCAAAATGGCAATTCTCCCCAAAGCATTGTACAAATTCAATGCAATCCCTATAGGGATACTCTTGTCATTCTTCAAAGAAATGGAGCAGGTGCTCCTGAAATTCATATGGAACAATAAGCCCCCACGAATAGCTAAAGCAATTCTTGGGAAAAAGAAAATGGGAGGAATCAACCTCCCCAACTTCCAACTCTACTATAAAGCGGTAGTCATTAAAACAGCTTGGTACTGGAACAAAGGCAGAGCGGCAGACCAATGGAACAGGGTTGAATACTCTGACACACCCCTCCAAATATATGACCATCTAATCTTTGATAAGGGAGCAAGAAATGTGAAATGGAGCACGGAAAGCATGTTTAATAAATTGTGCTGGCAAAACTGGATAGCTACATGCAAAAAAAAAGGGCTTAGACCTCCACCTATCATCATGTACAAAAGTCAGATCAAAATGGATTAAAGACCTCAACATCAGACCAGAATCCCTAAGGTACATTGAAGACATGGTCAGCAAAACTGTATACAACATTGAAGACACTGGTTTCTTCAAAGCTGACACGCCACTGGCCAAGCAAGTGGAAACAGAGAAAAATAAATGGGACTATCTCAAACTAAGAAGCTTCTGCACCTAAAGAGAAACAGTGACCAAAGAACAAAGACAATCTACAGAATGGGAAAGGATATATACGCAGTACCCATCCAATACAGGGTTGATATCAAGGATATACAATGCACTGGTTGAACTCCACAAGAAGAAAACTGCCAACCCGATCAAAAAATGGGGTGATGAAATGAACAGAAACTTTCCCAAAGAAGAAATCCGAATGGCTCAGAGGCACATGAGAAAATGTTCAACATCACTAATCATCAGGGAGATGCAGATCAAAACAACAATGAGATATCATCTCACACCACAGAGACTGGCCCATATCCCAAAAAACAAAAACAACCAGTGTTGGCATGGATGTGGGGAGAAAGGGACTCCTCTTCACTGCTGGTGGGAATGCCGACTGGTTCAGCCCTTTTGGAAATCAATATGGATGGTTCTCAAAAAATTAGAAATTGAGCTTCCATTTGACCCAGCAATACCACTTCTGGGAATATATCCCGGAGAGGCAAAAAGGTATGGTAGAGATGGCATCTGCATTTCTATGTTCATTGCCGCACTGTTTACAATAGCCAGAATCTGGAAAAAAACAGAGTGCCCCCAAACAGATGACTGGTTAAAGAAACTCTGGTACATCTACACAATGGAATACTGTGTAGCTGTCAGAAAACACGAAGTCATGAAATTTGCATATAAATGGATCAACATGGAAAGTATCATGTAGGGGTGTGGGGAGACGGGGTGGAGCTATACTGTGATTCTTGGTGGTGGAATATGTGCACTGGTGAAGGGATGGGTGTTTGAGCATTGTATAACTGAGACTTAAACCTGAAAACTTTGTAATTTTCCACATGGTGACTCAATAAAAATATTTTTTTAAAAAAGAAAAAAATAAAACCACCAGTATATAATTATTCTAATCCTCAGTTTCCTCATCTGTAAAATTAGTATGATAAGAGCACCAACTTCAGCTGAAAAATTTTATAAGATAATGCAGAGGACGTGGTACCTATGGCACAGTTTCTGCTTAATTCATGCCAGCTTAAAAGAGAGAAAGAAATGAAATTTATTCATTTGTTTTCCTAGTGCTTGAATAATGCCTAGTTTGTTATATACACTAAATAAAGATTATACTTGATTGATTTTTTTCAACTTACTCAAAACAGTCTACTATATGTTCACAATCATATGTGATTATGTATTATTGTATCTTTATCAAAAGCCTAATTTTATAATCATTTTTAATTTGTTTTTTAAATAAGATATGAAATTTATGAGAAGCACTTAGAGAACTCCAAAATTGAGAGGTAAGAGAGGGAAGGATTTACTGGAAACAGGGATCTGTGATTTGGATAAGAAACACAGAATTTTCGGGGCTGGAGCGATAGCACAGCGGGTAGGGCGTTTGCCTTGCACGCGGCCGACCTGGGTTCAAATCCCAGCATCCCATATGGTCCCCTGAGCACCGCCAGAGGTGATTCCTGAGTGCAGAGCCAGGAGTAACCCCTGTGCATTGCCGGGTGTGACCCAAAAAGCAAAAAAAAAAAAAAAAAAAAGAAACACAGAATTTTCAAGTTCTGTAAAGCAAATTAAAAATAAAGAAGTTTTTAAGAAGGCACAAGAAACCTTGCTATGCTATTTTCAAAACAGCAATAAATTTCAAAGTCACTGAAGGTGTCACACTAAGTACAGTACAAAGTAAAAAGTAGAAAGGAGAAAGGCAAATATTGGATGATCATACTCATATATGGTAAAGAAATAAGTCAAGGACTAACAATGCCCAACAAAAACAAACTCTTGTCTGAGAACAGTACTGGTTTGGGGGTGGGGAGTGACATGTGGTAGAGAAATGTGAACACTTTTGTGGTGAATGCGGTGTAGTAACACTGTACCTCTAAAAAATATCTTTGCATTCTTTGTAAGGCAAAGCTTTACAATAAAGCAATAACCTTAATAAAAATAATTTGAGTGCAAAGTTGAGGACAAACACCTGAATGATCAGTTAAGACATAATGAGAGGCAAACATGCAAAACACAGAGACTATACTACTTTTTAAAATGACCTTTGCTATAGATTTAGTGACGCACCTAGGAAGACATGAAGGACCAACTGGAAGTCTTGGGATAAACTTAAACAGTTGCTTTTTTCTATGATGCAAGTTCTTGACTTAATCTTTGAGGCCAAAGCTTCAATCTCAATGAGGGATAATTCCAGTAGATACATTTCCAGCCATAGGACTAGATGGAAACTAGGCTCCATTCCTCTACAAATATTCATTAGTTTTACAGATCCCAATTGATTTAAGATAGCTTGAACACAGTAGTGGATTTGTGTTTCATTTAGTTTTGTCTCTTCCCATGCTTAAAATCTCCACTTTCAGCATTTACAGTCACCTATAAAAATGAGTTCAGGAAACCCTCGACACTAGACAATAAAATCAGAACCCTGAGTTTAATGTGTATTCTCTGTCTTTCTGTCTGTCTGCCTCTCTCCTCCACCTTCCTGTGGACCACACTGATACATATTTCTAAGTTTTGTACACAATAAACTTCTATATTTTCTAAGTTTTCTGAGGGCTGCTGCTGAAGGGTATTTTACAATCATATAACTGCACTAGTCCAAGAACTAGTCCAGTTACATTTTCTAAGAAGGGAGAAACATCTATGAGAAACTCACTCAGGCCCAGAATAGGCCCCAGGCATTTATGGTAAATAACACTATTATCAACAGAAAGAGATCAAAGGAAAGAGTCCTAAACCAGGAAATTTTCTGTTTCTTTGCTGTTTACTCATGAGTCATGTTATAGAGAAGTTAACTAAATCAAAGAGGGAAGTTAATTAAGCAATATAATAAACACAGGATCCACGTCGACAAAAATAGAGTTCCACCAGTGCCCTGTGAGCAGGTAAAGGGAGGAATTTGTTGGAAGATCAGGTGACAGGAATAATTTTATTGAGAAGTAAAAGAGCAAAATGGAAAGACCAGTACTGTAGTTGAAAGACATGGTTGCATTCCCCCACAGTCACTTAGTAGGCGTTGGTCTTTAGGAAGTCTCTATCAACTACTACCTAGCTGTAGGAATGATTAGATCATTGGCCTGATCTTCAAACAGATAATATCAGGAGAGCTAGAGCTTCAAATGACAGACACCTGTACTTCAATTGAGGCAATTAGGTCATTCTTCTTGGGAAGTCTGCAGGACTCCCTGAATACAAGGCTGAGAACAAAAGCAGGAGGCACATAGTAGGTCACATCTCTGCTCCAATATCCAGATTTTTGCCTAGATGCCAGTATGTACTCTAAACTAAGAATACTACTCTTAAAAGATACATCTCATTCCCCTTTGTGTTGTAATAAGCAATATGAAGTAAACTTGCTTGTACCAACTGAAAGGGTCAGGCTTGAGGGGTGGGTGGGCAACTGGGAGTTAGTGGAGGGGAGGTCACACTGGCAGTGGGATTGTGTTGGAACAATGAATACGTGAAACAACTATACTGTGAACAATTTGCTAAATCACTGTTACAATACTTAAAAAAATTAAAGAGACACTACCTTGGTTTTGAAAGATTTTTATTATGGTATATATGTCAATACAGATAATGCCCAGAGAGTATTCTAGACCACTGAGCAAGAGTGACTCAGATGAGTAGCTGGAATCTAAGAGAGGTCAAGAGACACGTTACAATCATGAATATGAAGCAGCCTGTGAAAGAAATCAGAGCCCTGCGTTCCTTCACACATGCTCAGGGTCAGGCAGCCTACATGCATGTTGGAGAGATATTGTTTTTCTTTAACTCACTCATATTCAGAGGGGAACCTTTGGCCCAGTTTTTGAAGCTGACTGAGAGATATTGTTTTTCTTTAACTCACCCATATTCAGAGGGAACCTTTGGCCCAGTTTTTGAAGCTGACTGAGTCTTGATAAGCAGAGGCGGGGCTTTCAGAGGTACAAGTCTCTGGGCTCTATAAAGTCTGACAGGGCTCCTCTGGGCAGCTCTTTCAAGGACTGTGAACTGTTGACTCTGCTGACCTGTAGCTGATTTGAAAATGCAGCGGCTTTTGACTCCCGTGAAAAGGGTGATGCAGGTAAAGCGAGTGATGCAGGAAGCTTCACTCGTGCCTGCTCGCCTTCTTCCAGCTGCTCATCAAAAGTAAGTCCCATTGTTCCCAGGGCCTGGGGACAGGTCAGCAATTAAGTAGTGTCATGGCACTAGTGTAGCGGAGGCAGAGGGTCAGCTGTAAGGACAACCTCAGAAGAATCCCAGCCTTGTTGGCAAGGCTGTGTACCTGGGGTCTACCTTATCACCAGACAGCCCCTCTCAGATTAGGGGTCCTCAAAATTCCAGGATCCCAAACCTCTAACATCTGCTCATCTCCCGCTTCCCACAGAAGCAGGGAGCCACAGAGCTTTCCCCACCAGGGCCAGAGACTTCCCCCTCTCCATTGCTTCGTGAAGTCTTTTAGGATTCTGTGCCAATTGCAGTTTCAGTAAAATAGACTGCTTCAAATCACTGCAGATCCTAAATGCGCTGAGAAATAAGATGTGGATTTCCTTACCCACTGACTTCCTAAGAACGGTAAATTGATGTAAAGATAAGTGTGTATGTGTGGCCTCATTGTGTTTGTACATAGAAGTGCTCTTGTGTGCACACATACACACACATACTCCTTTCTATTTTATTATATTATTTTTCAGACTCTCTAAGGCTGGCATGAGTCTGGAGACTGGTTTCCTGGCTTTGATGGTAGCACAGTTATGGCTAGCATCACCAGATTCCTAAACCAGCTACTTCACTCAAAGGGCTTTCCCTTTAGTCTCGTTTCTGCACCACTTCCTACTAATGCTTAAAAGAATTATTCTGACTCTCAGCTGGGTTATGGATACGTGTGAGTATTTATCTCATTCCTCCCACTGGTTGAGGAGGTCTTGAAAAAACTTGACTTCCTCTTTTCTTCCTCTTTTCCTCCTTCTGCATAACCCTACTCTCCACCTCCCATAACAGTGGCTGGCGTTTAATAGATAATTTTGAAACAAAGGTGCAGTAGAGAAATAAAAGCCTGATGCTTGTTCTTGAACCAAGAAGCTCCAAGAAGCTCCAGGACAAAACCAATTTTAGTTAAACCAATGTTTATCCTTAGAAAAATACAGCATCAGAGAAATACTCTTAACTCCCGCGTTCTGATAGAAGCTTCTACAGGCCAACTTTCTTTGAAGGCTCTGGAATCTGCTTCTGAAAATAGTCCCTTACCAAGGCAGTTACAAGTGTTACCAAGTGACTAGTTCTCAAGAACTCTCCTGAAAACCTTAGATTTATAACTGGAAAGAGAGAAGGCCATGATCTCAGAAACAGTAGAGTGAAAATGAGCCACAGGGAAAAGTCTGCCAAGTACAGGTCAAACATTGGCTAACTGTTAGCTCCTATGTTGCTCATCCACAAATATTTGATGGTACAAACTCCATTTATTTGGGGACACCAAGTAAAAAGGACAGACAAATGAACTTCAAACCCCTCTTATCAGATGTGGATGAACATCTATCACTTTGATATACTATCTTCTGATCATGTGATTCACCTTTGCCTCACAGTGTTCTATCAAACTGGCCATTTTGGTGAGAGGAGGGGGTTGCCAGAACCCAGAACCCCGAGGAGAGCTGAGAGACGCGTTCGTTTGAGTTACACTTCCTTTGCCTTAGAGAGAAGTGCGTAGGCCTGTGAAGTTATCTTGTTGCTCTTTCAATGTCAGGAACTCTTGCAGTCACATATGACTCAGAGAAATTTGGTGCCCCTCACGAGTGTCACACATGCTGGGCTGATAGGCAAGGCAGTGAAAGGACAGCATACTTCTAACAGGAACAACTAAGAAGGACTTCGAGCACATCACTTCACCAGTGTGTTCCTAGACTGTGTGGTCTTTGACATGAAGGCTATCACTTCAGTGACACAATTCATGTGGTAGCAGAAGGGAGATGCACATGGTGAGTTTGTTACTTGTAGCTGGAAAATCAACTGTTTTCTCACCAGGGGGTGAAATCAGGAGTTAAGGGTAAGGAGAGGTGGTTGGTTCCAGGAACATAATAATGACCTCTTCCCTTTCCTACTAACCTTTTCCCCATTTTCTTCTCTGCTACCTGAATGCTTAAAACTATTCTTTCTGGGTCAAGGAGATAGTAAACCAATAGGGCACTTGCCCTGCATGCTGCTAATTGGGTTCAATCCCAGGCACCCCAAATGGTCCCCTGAACCTGCCGGGATTGGTCCCTGAGTATAAAGAGTTAAGAGCGATCCCTGAGCACCACTGGGAATGGCCCAAACAACAACAACAACAGAACTTCTGTTCTTTGTGTCCTCTGTACTCTCTCAACCTTTACTTGTTTTACCATGTACAAAGTTATACAAATGTCTTTCTCCTCCATCAGACTGGGCTACAAAGAATGTCTTATTTACAGTTATGCATCTATAACACAGTCCTGTATTTGGCCTGCTCAAAAAATATTGGGAAACCCAATTAGAATAAGTAGGCCAGGTAAAATCAAGCAGATAACTTCATTAAAAAGATTTTAAAATAAGGTGCCTTCATATGTAGAAAAAAGGGGAAAGAAGAAAGTGAAAGAGCTATAATGGGAGGCACTTTAAAAAATAATAAAAACTTTAAAAGCTGTGTTTGATGTGGTTTAGGAAATACAGTATATTAAGAAAAAATCTCAGGTGGACAGAAATGATAAATGAAGTAAATCTATGAGTAAGGCTGTGGTACTATACCAAAAACTGCAAGTAGTTAATTAATTTAGATTGAAGTGGTCTGAGCATTGTTATTCATAAGGTCATTATTAAAGAAGATATAAGATAAAATAATGTGCATTTGCTTGATCCAAGGAATATTGAAAGAGATAAATAAAGAAAAAAAGGGCATAGGAGACAAATAAAAAATGAGATGATGACTTAATCCCAACTAAAATAGCAATTAAAATAAATATAAGTTAATTACTCTAATTTAAATAAAAGAGATATAAGACTTGTTGAAAAATTAAAAAGACCCAAATATATGCAGTTTACAGGAGAGTTATATTAAATTTAAAGAACTTCAGAGGTTAAAAATATAAAAGAATAGAAAAATATGTGCCATGTAAAGAACCAAAAAGTTATGGCAACCTATTGGCAACAGGAAAATTACATTGTCGTTAATATAAAAGATATAAAGAGGAGCATTTAGAGAATTTTTCGCCTACACTCCTTTGGCTCTGTGCTTAGGGATCACTCCTGGTGTGACTCCGGAGACCATATAGGGCATGGGGGCTGCCTGCCCCAGTATTAATACTCAGGGCACATAAAGGAGTAAGTAATGATGTCAAAAAAGTAAATACAATAGAAAGATGCAGCAATCCTAAATGTGTATTCATCCAAACCATCTTTGGAGGGAATTGACTAGCATCATTGGTAGGACTACCATTGTTCTTTCCACTGCAGGTTTTCTACTGTCCCTGCTGTTCCCTTGGCCAAAACGGATACTTGGCCCAAGGACGTAGGCATCATTGCTCTGGAGGTCTACTTTCCAGCCCAGTATGTGGATCAGACGGACCTGGAGAAGTACAACAAAGTGGAAGCAGGGAAATATACTGTGGGCTTGGGCCAGACCAGGATGGGCTTCTGCTCAGTCCAGGAAGATATCAACTCCCTGTGTCTGACAGTGGTGCAGCGCCTGATGGAGCGCCTACAGCTCCCCTGGGATGCCATTGGCCGCCTGGAGGTGGGCACGGAGACCATCATCGACAAGTCCAAAGCTGTCAAAACAGTGCTCATGGAGCTCTTTCAGGATTCTGGCAACACGGACATTGAGGGTATCGATACTACCAATGCCTGCTATGGGGGCACGGCTTCCCTCTTCAATGCTGCCAACTGGATGGAATCCAGTTACTGGGATGGTATGTGTTGTCAGGTGCCTGATATGAGTTAGAGGCTAAATTCTATTAGTTTTACTTTTCACTTCCTTAGATGATTTCATGCCAGGAAAAAACAGACAATAATTGAGAAGGAGTGATAGTATAGTGGGTAGGGCACTTGCCTTGCATGTGGGTAACCCAGGTTTGATCACTAGCATTCCATATGGTCCCTGGAGCCCATTGAGAATGATCCCTGAGTGAAAAGCAAGGAGTAATCCCTGAGTGTGTGCCCAAAACAAAGACAAACAAAAACGACAAAAAAAAGGACAACTAGTCTCACAACTGCTGCTGTAACTTGTATACATTCCATTAGGTTTATGTTCACACACCCATTCATTCATTTGTTAGTATAGTAATAAAGTGCAACAGCCTAAGTAAAATTAAGTGTTTTATCTGATATGTAGGTAAAAAAAATGAAAAATCAAATATCTTATGCCTAGTAAGTGGAATAGACAACGTATGTGACATTCATTGTATCTGTTAATCTTAAGCTTCTCCTAAGTCTCTGAAACATTGATGATGTTCAAAGGTTTAAACAAGCGTAGGTGTTAAAGGAAAAACACCTTGGTAGAAATAGAAGCAGGAATGATAAGATAGACTATGTTGAAGAGGTTGTCTGCTTTTCCCCCTTGCCTGGTTCCTTGGAAATTACTTAACATGTTAGCTTTATCCTGTATCTTACGTGTATCTTGCTTAAACGCTATATTGGGGAAAGAACTCCTGTGGTGACAAGAAGAAAAGACCTAAGGAAAATGGTTCAGGTTGAGAGTTAGGAACTTATCCCTGTCAATAATGGCTGGCAAATTCCTTTCTCATTTTGAGCTTTAGGAATTTTCATTACCTATTTACCTTGCAGACTGGTAAAAAGGATTGAAAGTTTCCCAACAGAAATTAAAAACCTATACTTGTGAACATCATTGACCTTAAGCATTTTATTTCAAATTAATAGGTTCTGCTAGGTGGCTGAGTAGAAATATAATGTCTTGGTGAGAAGTTCTTTTTTAAAAAGTCACCAAGATATGAACTGCTGGTTTATGTTAAAACCTATCTAACCTTGAGTCTGATGGCAAGCATCAAGACCAGATTAGGACAGTGTGGATAAAACTCTGCTCCTAACTTGACCAACCACCTGGAGTCTCTCGATCTCTCTGTTAGAGATGTCTGGGACTCACTAGAAAATTCTGAACCATTTTAAAGGGAGATCCAGATGTGAGGCAAGAAGTTTGGCACTGACTCAGATAATCTGAGAGCCCTCATTTGTTCTTGTCTTTTTAAAAATTTAAATAGTTGAGGACCAGAGAGAAAGTACAGAGGTTAACATTCTTACCTGGCATATGGCCCTTGCACGTCATATGGTTCCCTGAATTCTACCAGGAGAGATTCCTGAGTGCAGAACCAGAAGATAAGCCCTGAGCACTGCTGGGTCTGATTAAAAAGAAATAAAATGAATAGGGGCGGGATAATAGTACAGCAGACAGGGCGCTTGCCTTGCATGCTGCTGACCTGAGTTGAATGCTCTGTACCCCCTTTCAGGAGTGATCTCTAAACACAGAGTTAGAAGACAGCCCTCAGAATCTCTGGGTGTGGCTTGAAAACAGAATACATAATAGCAAAGTGAAAGTAATTGAAATATAGTTTTTAAAATTATATACACATGCATGGAATGGTGCAAAATGAAGAAAAGATCCTCTCTTCACACATTATTAGTACTTTTCAGAACTTAACACTGGTAGTTTTTATGTATTCCAGATTTTTCTAGTTTCCTGACTATAAGAATGTACATATTAATTTAGTTTCACTTTTTTGCACTATACATATTATTTCTTATCTCTCTGGTATCTTAGAAATTATTCTATATTAATATATAGTAAGCTTGATTTGTTCTTCTTAAAGTTGCATTATATCTTTTAATAGGTCTGTCCAACTTAAGGTAATTAGTTCTATATTCCTAAATATTTAGATTATATATGCTTTTACAATTATGTTCTTATGAACAATGTACTTATTGATAAATTGCTTTGTATGCTTTTGATAACGTGTTGTAAGAACAGATTCCTAGATGTGAAAATGCAGGATATGTTGACTTAAAATTTTGATAGAGGGGTTCAGAGGAATAGCATAGAGGGTAGGGTGCTTGCCCTGCATATGGCCAACTAAATTTGATCCTTGGCATCGCATATGTCATTCTCCAAACACTACCAGGAGTGATCCCTGAGAGCAGAGCCAGTAGTAATCCCTGAGCATAACCGGATATAACCCCAAAAACAAAAGTTTAAAACAAAAAATGTTTGATAGAGGGCTGGAGAGACAGAAGAGCAAATCGGCCTCCTACCTTGACATGTCTGACTTGGGTTTAATACCCAGCACCACAAATGATCCTTCAAGCACCACCAGAAGTGATCTCTAGAAAGAGCTAGAAGAAAGCCCTCAGCAATACTTGGTATACCTCAAACAACAACAAAATTTTCTAGAATATGCTAAATTGTTTCTCAAAATTCTTTACTAAAATAGGGTATTTTATTCCTATAGTATGTGTTCTCAAATATTCTAGCCCTTGTCAGTTTAGTAAATAGAAGAATGTCATTGGTTTGCCTTTAAATATGAGATCTTTAATATTTTTATGTTCGTTGGTAATTTTCTTATTATATGATTCATCTTTTTATGAGACTTACAAACAAAACTAACAATTTGTTAGTTCTGAATTTAGCTTCTCTATTGGTAAAAGATTTTAATTGTTAGGTAGATGAATTATATATGTGTGTATAAAATATATATGTAATTGTGGTAAAACAAGACTTTTTGTCAGAACTTTTGTAATTCTTAAGGAAGAATCCTTAGTGTAAATTAATTGGAGTTACATTCCTAATTGACACCTTTTCTAACATTCAGCTATGTCACTTTGGGCACGTGAGTTAAGTTCTTCAGGTCTCAACTTATTTATATATAAAGAGAGAATAACTACTTGGTATTGTGAGACTAAGCTCATAGAAATATGTCTTTCAACAGAATGCTAGACTGAATCCAAGAGGGGGGCGTTCCACAAGTTAAATATTAAAATTAGTGCCATCTCTTCTCACAAACTTAAATTTGGCCAGTCATATTATCAGATAAAATTGAACCAAATAGCAGTCAGGGCAACAATAATTTATTTGAATTGTAGCTTATTACAGAGTCGGTTACTATCAATCACTCTATTGAGTCTGATTACTCAACATAAAAAGATCTCTTTTTGCAATGAATATAGTACCAAGTCATTCAAAACACAGGATCCAATTGGAATTAGGAATGAATGTAAAATTTGATATCTTATAGATGAGTGACCTTAAACAAGCTTTTTAGTGTCTCTAGATGGCAATATCTGTAAAAGAGACTATTTTGTTAGAGACTATTACCTAATTTATTAGATTATTTTAAGAATTATTGTAGGATAACTAGTGTCTAGCTAATACTTCAAATGTTAGTTTCCCTCCCAAAGGCTTGACTTCCTATGATTTAGAAGGAATTTTCGGACTATGGTGTACTAAGATAACTGATAGAAGCCTAAATTTTCTAAAACATGTCAATCAATAAGCTTTCTGTTGAATTGAGTAGCGCAATTCTGAGTCGATGAGCATTTTTCAGCTTAGAGCAACAAGAACTGTGTTTTGGCTTTACATCGCAAACGCGTTGTGATGAGTTTCATGAGAACATCAGCTCCATGGGGCAAAGATTCTGTTTTGTTTCCAGAACCATCTCCAGTACTTCAAATTGAATCTGGCACACAGCC
This sequence comes from Sorex araneus, assembly GCF_027595985.1. NCBI lineage: Eukaryota > Metazoa > Chordata > Mammalia > Eulipotyphla > Soricidae > Sorex > Sorex araneus. The sequence continues at coordinate 149,035,768 of NC_073304.1, read as the reverse complement.
TATTCACCATCTCTTGGTGATGACTATTTCCTCTCTTGTTCCAGGTCGCTATGCTTTGGTGGTCTGCGGAGACATCGCAGTCTATCCCAATGGGAACGCTCGCCCCACGGGCGGGGCCGGGGCCGTGGCCATGCTGGTGGGGCCTAAGGCCCCGCTGGCCCTTGAGAGAGGTTGGTAGTTAAAAATGGTAAATGGTGCCAAGAGACTGCACGCATGGCCAGCATCACAGCTCCTCGCCTATTGGACACAGCACACCACTCAGGGGTGAAGTGGCTGTTTAAAGATACACTTACCCTCAAAGGGCTGGACGGGGGAGTAGATGTCAGCAAGGAAAAGAGGGTTGTCAAGGTTTCCTCTTCTGCCCATCACAAGCAGGGATGATGACGTGTGAAATGAATGGAGCTGAAGCGCCGCTTTAGAGCTGAAGTGCAGTGCCCTTTAGAGCGGACGTGCAATGCCCTTTAGAGCGGACGTGCAATGCCCTTTAGAGCGGACATGTAGTGACCCTTTAGAGAGGACATGCAGTGTCGCTTTAGAGTGAAAGTGCACTGCTGCTTTAGAGTTGAAGTGCAGTGCCACTTTAGACGTGCAGTGACCCTTTAGAGCTGACGTGCAGTGCCCTTTAGGGCTGAAGTGCAGTGACCCTTTAGAGCTGAAAGTGCAGTGACCCTTTAGAGATGAAGTGCAGTGACCCTTTAGAGCTGAAGTGCAGTGCAGTGCGGCTTTAGAGCCGTTTAAAGTGGCAACTGAAGATGAAGGAGAAAATTTGGGATCAAGTAAAAACCTCCTCTTTGAGGCTTTCAGTATCCATTTTGTAGTTTGTCAAGTTCACAGAAGTGCAGAAAGAGGCAAACAAATCTCATTTATGTATAAGAAACCATCTTTTTAGGTCTCTGTGGAAAGACAAGGAATGTTGAGTGGGCTCAGGCTTTGGCTTAAGACAGATAATAACCAAGATACTCGGACGCGGTTCTCCCATCTTCTCTGCTCAACGTGAACCACATTGTACTATCCTTTAATACGCCCATGCATCGATCCAGGGCTTAGGGGAACCCACATGGAGAATGTATACGACTTCTACAAACCCGACGGGAGTTCTGAGTACCCGCTTGTGGACGGGAAGCTCTCCATCCAGTGCTACGCAAGGGCCTTGGACAGATGCTATGGGTATTACCGCCAGAAAATCCAGAAACAGTGGAAGCAAGGTAAGGACTCTTCCCACGTGACAAGGGAGTTTTCTCTAAAACCCTGACTACTTATGCTCTCTTTTATGAAAATGCTCTCTAAAAATTGATTTCACCTGCTCTTAGATCCTTCTAAGGGCTTGAAGACTAAAGTCCATTCGGAAGTCTTCCAAATTCAAGTACAAATGTCTTTAATTAAAGTTTTAAAAAATAAAAGAAACAACCCAGGTTCAAACCACCAGTGTGTTAGTCACCTGAGAAAGAACTGTGAACTTGGATTTATTACCATTTAAGTCAGGAATTATTTGCCTCTTGGTTTATATAGTTTGTCACCTTAAAATTTTTGGATGATGTTAAAAAGCCTTCCCAATTTTTTTTATATATTAAAGTCTTATCTGTGGCTTTTTTGGTGAATGATAGTTATTAGTTTATTTTATTTTTACCTTAATTTCTGAATTCTTTGGTAAAATTATTATAGCCTTTATAATCAGAAAAGAAACATCTATCTTTCAGATACAGATAAATTTATTTTCATTTGTTTTTGCTTTTGGAGTTTGGGGTCATACTCAGTGGTGTTCAGGGAATATTCCTGGCTCTGCACTCAGGGATTACTCCTGGTGATGCTCAGGAGACCCTATGTGATGCTGTTAGCAAGTGATTTAAGCCCTGGACTCTCTCTTTGATTCCAGATACAGTTATTATTTTAAAATCAAAAGGATTCTTACCTCCTGGTCAATGCCCAGAAGGGCATTTTCTTTCTTTTTTTATTTTTATTTTTTATTTACTTATTTTTATTTATTTTTTAATTAGTGAGTCACAGTGAGGGTACAGTTACAGATTCACACATTTTCATGCTTGTTTTTCTCTCATGCAATGTTTAAGAGCCCATCCCTCCACCAGTGTCCATTCTCCACCAACCATGAACCCAGTATCCCTCCCACCCCCCCAAGTCCCATCCCCCCACGCCACCCCGCCTCTGTAGCAGGGCATTCCAATTTGATATCTCTCTTTCCTTTTGGATGTTGTGGTTCCAAATAAGGGTATTGAGTGGTCATCCTGTTCAGTCTCTAGTCTACTTTCAGCACGCATCTCCCTTCCCGAGCAGGATCTCCAATCACATATTACTTGGTGTTCCCCTCTCTATCTGGGATGACTTTCCCCCAGCGTGTGAGGCCAGCTTCCAAGCTATGGAGCCAACCTCCTGGTATTATATACTACTATTCTTGGGTATTAGTCTCCTACTCTGTTGTTCTATATTGCACAGATGAGTGCAATCTTTCTATGTCTGTCTCTCTCTTTCTGGCTCATTTCACTTAGCATGATACTTTCCATGTTGATCCACTTATATGCAAAGTTCATAACTTCATCCTTTCTAACTGCTGCATAGTACAGAAGGGCATTTTCAAAAGGCAGTTTTTGAGTAAGAAACACATATGCTGAAGCACTGCATAAATTCTCTAGGGTGTCATAATGAACTACTTCTTGCCTCTTTCAAGTATATAGGGAAGATGTCAGCTGCTCTATACACATGGGCCGGAGATCTTCCTATGCAAGCAACCTCTGTAAAGTTGCTACTGGCTAATTGCTCTTGCCTTCTCTGAATTCTTATGCAACCTCATTTTACTTCTCATTCCCTTATATAATTTTATGTATGCTACCTCCTGGCTCTACATGAGGAAGTTTCTGTTTTGGAATGAGGAAGATGGTATGGGGTGCATATGATCCTGTATCCAAAGCCAGTCATTTTTGAACTGGGTTTGGAGACTCTTTCCTCCTCTGGAAAATATTTCAGTTCTAGGTTGAGTTGAAGGAACTCTCTGCCCTAGCATTTGGTGAAGTAAATAAGAAGAATACATTTATTTCTCTCCTTTCTTGATGAGTAGAGTAGCTGGTTAAAAGCAGGTAAGATAAGCAATCAAGCCTCTGGTGTGTTTGCTGGAGGGAGAGTTCATTCTCTAAGAGGCCAAAAGCCTGTGGCAAAGTTAGAGCTTGGGGTCTGGGCCTAACTGTCTTCCCAATCTCCCCCACAAAGCTTTGCTTTCACACTTCCTCTTCCAGCTGGCATCGATCGACCTTTCACCCTCGATGATATACAGTATATGATCTTTCACACACCCTTCTGCAAAATGATCCAGAAGTCCCTGGCTCGCCTGATGCTTAACGACTTCTTGTCAGCCAGCAGTGACAAGCAGGCCAGCCAGTATAAGGGGTTGGAGGCCTTCAGGTGAGTCCTCTTGAAGAAACCTAGAGACTTATGAGGGTGAGGAAGGAGGGGTTCAGGCCAGCAAGCCTCTCCTGGGAGAAAAAGAGTGGTCCTCACACACAGCAGGAAAGGCATGGATCAGTGGGTCATTGTTTCCACAGGATCCATAGGGGGAACTTCTTTTCTTTCTTTTTAAGAGAAATAGGATTTTATTAGATGTTGGGCAGTTTACCAAATCTTCAATAGAACCTTATATATTAGGTTTACAGGCTTCATGACCTGTATAATTAAGCTACTCAATTTTCTGGTGAATAATATGCCCCTTCTGCTACTGGGTAAAGTAATGGAAGGTTGCATTTCTATGTGTTAAAACTGGATGTGGACTTAAACTGTTATGGAATTCACCATAGATATCTGTGAACTCTGGATGTCTTTTTAATGCTTTCTTTACATTTCTTCAACTTTTTTTTGGAAAAAAATTTAAAATAAGTATAGATCCTATGGAAATTATGAAAACTGTTAGAAATAACACTTGAGTTACAGGAACACATGTTCCTTAATAGCTACATCTTATTTTTAAATTTAGTTTTATTTTTTAAGTTGTTCACAATAATTTATTACATTCAATATTCCAACATTAATCCCACCACCATTACACCTTCCCACCACCATTATTTTCTCACCATCATGCCAAGCCTGCCCCCCAAACAGGCCCTATATAATTTATTTTGTATTTCTTGTTATAAATCATCTGCTAAAAATGATTGTTGTATTTCATCCTGGAGCTATTAAGCCCTTGTGTAAGAGATTAATAACATGTTCTTACAGGTTGAGCCTTGTTTGTGTGCATATAAATATATAAAGATTGGTTGTCTTTTGTTTTAAAATTTTAAATAGGATGATACAGCTGGAGTTAAATTTTTACCTGGTTGGTGACTTTGGGGTTTGGAGGCATCTCTGCCACTAGTTTCTCTCTTCTGAGATTTATTTGTGAGTCTCTGGATCACAGCATCATAGCCGTTAATGAGCTTATATGGCACCAGAGGCAGTTTGTGGGTGTGACTGCCAGGCTCTGGGAAGAACAGGGAGATGGGGGGGGCGGCGTCCCCCATTCAGCCTGGAGATTTCGACCAGGAAAGCCGCATACCCGGGTTTTTCAGCAGATTCATTCTCATCTATGAGGCTAGTCCTGAGATGTGAAGATCAGCCATTAGTATGTCGACAACTGGATTCTAGAGGGTTTTAGCTGCCGGGGCTGCTGAAGCAGGTGGGATCCTTAGTTTTGTGTCAGTGAGTACAGAGAACTTTCCAGAACTTATAAAACAAGTAAGAATAAGACACTTCAGAAAACACACTTTTTTCTAAAAGGGTAAAGGGGATGTAGCTGAAACATTTAACCAAAGTTTTAGGAACATTAGCTACATGCCAGAATTTATACTAAACGCAAGGACACAAAACTGGATTCCATGACCCTCTGTTCTAGAGGATCTCAGAGTTTATAAAGGCAGAAACAACTGATCACAGTGGAGGGTATTGATTTCAGGAACTCTCATTACAACTGGCCATTGACTTTTAATGTCTTGCTTGTTGCTTTAATTTCCCTTGTCTATAAAATGGAAACGGGCCAGCTGACTGCCTTCATTGTCAATAAGAGAGGGAAGATGTTATTCATTGACTCATTACTCTAAGACATTCAGTAAATAACCTTCAGTACAAAACGTTCCCACTGTGAAGGGAACCATTCCCTCTCTTTTTGGTATCTGTTCATTTCAAGTTTGGGAATATTTTACCAACATCTGTGCCTATTACTGACTACCAGTACTAATCCTACCACTAACTAAAATGTCAAAGTTAGTACAAACACTACTTATAAGAAGACTTGTCCATGAAAACAAAAACAAAAATTCTAAAGGTAATAGCTTACTATATTCAATATTTTAAAGCCTCATAAATAACTAGGTGAACTACCTAGTTGAAAACTGAACAGAAGATATTAGACAAAAAATACACTTCATAGTCATTTTAAGTCTGCATGCTCATTAGTAAAACATTTAAGCAAGTAACCATTTTTTACATAGGATTTTTAAAATTTGAATAAACAGTATTGATGAGGCTATAGAAAGGGAAATACTGGATGTATAAGTTAATATAAGGTTTCTAGGGAGCAATAGGGAGAACAGAAAGCAAAAAGCTAACGATGTAAACACAGTCATCCCAAGTGTTTAAAGAATATATATTCACTGCAGTGTTTTTACCAGTAAAACAGCAATGTGCATGCATATTACATATTAGTTGTATATTTTTCCATTTGTGTAACTGAAAGTAGAAATAAAAAATAGTTGATATTATTTTACTCAGTTCAACTCAGGCTCAAATCAGGATTGGACTATAATGATCTTATTTGATTTTGAGAATATGCGGTATTGTCCTAACTTTAGGGTTTAATAGTTTGGATTGTAGAACCAGAGAGACAGTACAGCAGGGAAGGTGCTGACTTTGCACAAGGTCATGGTCCACCTCGGTTCAATCTCCAGTACCTCAAATAGTACCTCCAATCCCTGCCAAGACTGATCCTTGAGTGCTGAGCTAGGAATAGACTTAAGTCCTGCCGTGTGTGGCCCCAAAACAAAACAGAGAGTTTAAATTGTATACCAGATACCTTCTACATTTTATTTTTGTCTTTTTGTTTTGTGGGAACACCTTTCTGTGCTCAGGACTTACTCCCTTCTATGTGCTCTGGAACTACTCCTGTCAGGCTTAGAGGACCATATGTGGTTCCAAGGATCAGACCTGGGGCAGCGGACAAGGCAAACGCCTTACCTGTTGTACGATCTGTTCAGCCTCTCGATATTTTTACATTCTTTTTTTCCCTTTGCTTTTTGGGTCACACCCAGCAAGGCTTAGGGGTTACTCCTGGCTCTACACTCAGGAATTACTCCTGCCAGTGCATGGAGGACCATATGAGATGCCGGGGATTGAACCTGGATCAGCCTTGTGTAAGGCAAGCACCCTACCCGCTGTACTATTCCTCCAGCCCCCGATACTTTTGCATTCTATTCTGAGTCTCTGTATTCTATTTTCCCCCTCTGAAAAACAGTTTTTGTTTCTTTGTCTTCAGATTTAACTCAGTTGGGCTTATGGACAAAGTCTTTTGTAGCCACTCATATTTTTGCTCAGTTCTATTATTCTCCCCTGTGATGTTTTAAACTCTATGCATAGAAATTTAAGTTTCAATAAAATGATTAGGCTCAGTTTGCCTACAAAATTATAACTTTACCACCACCTGGGCCTCCTCGTTCTGATCATTAAAGTTCTACTTTAATTTTTCAATTGCCCCATATGTTTCAAACCATCTTATAATTTTCCAAAAAGGTATAAAGTTTCCAACTGGAGTTTTATTAACTTTTTTATGTGCTTTTTTCTGGTCTGCCCTCAGACCAGAAGTTATACAATGGAAAGCCAGTACAATTGGCCAGTGCAACTTTCTTTCTATTTTTTCCTGGGCTTTTCATTGGGTTCTGGAAGATGGTGGCCACCGGGATTTCTAGGAGACAGGTGGAGGGACGATGCCTGCTCCCGTGTGAGGCACCCTGGTGAAATCGGCCTGAGGCAAAATCCAAATCTCTGCAGTGAGCTGCTTGGTTCTGAGATTCTTTAGTGTGTCTGTACCTGATATTTCTAACCCTAACTCTTTATTCATACATTATTCATTTTCATAACATCAAAAATAATAAAATTTTAAAAACATACAAAATAAGAAAGATAAAATTAAAGAGTCAAAAAATAAGGAATGGGAAAATTGATCAAACTAGGGTATAGTCTAACATGATCTTTCAAGTTAGTCTTCCATAATCAATGTTATAATTCATTAATGTTATAAATATGAAAGGCTTTTTTGAAAGGTCATAGGCTTAAGGAAGGCTTTCTTATGTCTTTCAAATTAATGTCATAGAAGATGATTTATGGGGTATGATGCCACCAGCAAGTCAACCTGTACCTGTGAGGTGAGTACATCAGCATCCTGATGGTGCCTCAGGCTTTCTGGTACACCAAATTGCCTCTGTGCCTCTGGCTGGACCCCAACAACTTGGGGTGAAGTCTCCCAAGAAATTAAATGGCCAAAAGTTAGGTATGTGGGAGCCATACCCACAAACCACCTCTAGCTCAGCTATACAAGCTCATTTATTGGCCTTATTTCAGAGCCATAAATAAATCTCTAATGAGATCAAAAGCCGCAGTTAATCTCAGACTCGCACAAGGCTGAACAGACGGGGGTAAATTGGAGGGGGCGGGTTGGCCTGGTGCCCGCCCAAGCAGGGCGGCTAGCAGCCACTTGCTCCCACAATCCAAAATCACCACCATATCCCTGGCCCGACTCTCAGGATGAACCTCACCAGGATATAATCGGCTAAAAATTCAGGTATGGGGGTTTTGAGACTGAAATCTCCAGGCCTTCTCGGGGTGGGGATGGGCTATCTCCCTCCACCTCCCTGTAGTTCCAGAAGCCTTGGCAGTCACATGCACACACCAAAGCGGCTGCCCAATTGAAAAGCTACTCCAGTTTTACCCTCCCAATAAAAATACTGGATGTCCTGAACAAACACCATGACCTCTTAGCACTGTATTGCAAACCATAATGCACAAAAGGAAAAGGAGCGAGAGAGCAAGAAGGAAAGTGTCTCCCATAGAGGGAGGCTAGGTGTGGGGAATAGGGTGTTGGGGGATGGTGGAAGGAAAATGGGGGACAGTGATGGTAGGAGATGTATACTAGTGGAGGGATGGGTGCTGGATCATTGTATGACTGAAACCCAATTATGAACAGCTTTGTAATGGTCTATCTCATGGATATTCAGTTTAAAAACTTTTAAAGAATAATGTGAGTTCATGCCCAATTCAATCAGTTTAATCAATGGCTGGATAAATAGCAGTACTCATACATTTTAAAAAAGAAGATGCTTTAATGCCTTAAAGAAAAATAGCTAAGGAAGTATACTAAACACATATGAAGTATGATTGTATTTCCTAAAACGTTGTGAAAAATAGGGATCGAGTCCACAGGGAAAATTTGGTCTTACATGTTCTCTTGAATGGTAGCACTGTTAGGGACATTTTTTTCTCTGCGTTTTAATGCATCTTCAAATATCCTACAATAAAAGCGTGTGCACAAATGTCTTCTGCCTAGAAGCTGCTACTCTTTCCCTTGCTGGCTCCCTCCCTTCCTGGGGCCTCTTATCAGAGTTTCCTCTGACTGTCTTGCAGGGGGCTCAAGCTAGAAGACACCTACACAAATAAGGACCTGGATAAGGCATTAATCAAGGCCTCTTTGGACACGTTCAACAAGAAAACCAAGGCCTCCCTTTATCTGTCCACGCACAATGGGAATATGTACACGTCCTCTCTGTATGGCTGCCTGGCCTCCCTTTTGTCCCAGTGAGTACCATGTGTGGGCACCCCTCCTATCTGCATTCCTCCACCTCCCGCTCCCTACCCCCTTCCACCTCACCATCATAAACACCACTCAGGTTGCTGGGAGTAAGAGGGGTGAGCCAATCTTGGTTCCTTTCCTGGTGCAGAACTTTTTATAAAAGGAGATTAAGGAGAAAAGAAGAGAGGGAGGAAAAAGGAAGGCAAGTGAGACACACTTGCTCAGGAGGTGTATGTATAGTATATTCATTATGAGCATTAAAAAGTGATCATTCAAGTGGTATCAGAGATGCAAAAGATCTTTTTTGGGCACAACAAGAGCACAGAACATTTTTGCAAATTTCTAGCTCATCCATTTGAAATCTCTATACTTAGTAAACTATGGTATTCTAGCTTCAAAGCTATAATATAGGTTAGGTTCAACTCAATTTACCACTTATTAACTTTAACCTTAAAAAATACTTAATATCACTGTGTCTCACTTTTTCAGTATGTAAAGTGTAAGTGGTTTGTTTGAAATGCGAGCTGTAATGCTAAGGTGTTGCTGGGCTTTGAATCTTTTCCCTGCAGACATTCTGCCAAAGAGCTGGCCGGTTCCAGGATCGGTGCCTTCTCTTATGGCTCTGGTTTGGCAGCAAGTTTTTTTTCATTCCAAGTGTCCCAGGATGCTTCTCCAGGTGAGTCCTTCTCTCTGTCAAGCACACTGATGGGATTCTCGTGGTTAAACACACACACCACACACACACACACACACACACCACACACACACACACACACACACACCAGGAACCTCTTTTGTCCTTTTGCTATTGATACTCTCATCTCTACAGAATTACAATTAGAAACAATCAGTGATTAGAACTCCTTGAAGGAATTTTAACAACTGAATAAATTTTTCCACTTTGTGGATTTGAAACATTTCCCTATAACTTAGAACTCGACTGAAGAGTAATAAAAGTGGGAAATCAGTCAGGTTGTTCTAGCAAAGAGTGTAGAAGTTATAAGGATGAGCATCTTTCCCCGCCCCCCCCAAAAAAGTATGTTTGTACATCCCCTAACATCAAGTATAATAGAATACAGGTACAATGGACATGGCATATTCTGAAAATACCATCAAGCAAGGAGGTTGGCATAATAGAGGATGCTGATACAAATCTTTTTCTCTTTTGTGACCGCAGCCCAGCATTCCCTGCCAAAGAACCAACCAAATGCCCATGTCTTTTCCTTCTTCTGGCCATTTTCTTCTTCATCGATATTTGTGCTGACATGCTCCCATACATTCTTACCCTATACTCCCCAAATTCTTTCAATAGTTTCTTTTTTAAAATAATGTAGGAGTACTGCTATTTGTTCAGACATTGATTAATGTGATTGGATTGGGCATGAACTCCACATTACTTTTATTTTATTGTATCACTGTGCGATAGAGTTACAAAGCTTTGATGTTTAAGATATAATGATGGAATACCCATCCCTCCACCACTGCACATTTTCCACCAATGTCCCCAGTTTCCCCCCACAGACACATCCCAGTCCTCACCCTACCTCTATGGCAGACAATTTCCCTAGTAATCACTCTCTAATTTTGGGCAGTATGTTTTGCTCCAATTTTCCCACCACCATTCAAGCCTACCTGCCAGGGGCAGACACTAGATAATTTATTTTCCATTGCTCATTTTGAATATCATGAGAGCTCATGCAGCCACTATTGTAAATGTAAATTTTTATATTGTAAATTATTGCGTTCCGAAGACATCTCTGTATGGCACTAATCCATTTTGAAATTTAGTTGGGAGTCTCTGGGTCAGGGTTGTTTGTGTGCTAAGATGGCACCCAGAGGCAAATTGTTGGCTTGACAGCCAGTCTGCTGGGTGGGCAGGGACCCGAAGAGGGGCAGCCCAGGTCCTCTGACACCATGCAGCCTGGAGATTTAATCCTGAAACCTGTGTACCTGGGCCTTGCTTGTGGAAGCTCTTGGTCAATGCAGGGGTCCATCTGGAGTAGGCTTCTGTTGGGGTCTCAGGAAGCCTGAAGGCACCATCAGGATGCTGATGCACTCGCCCCACAGGTACAGGGTGACCTGCTGGCGCCACTATACCCCCAATGATGACTACTAAGCCCTCTGGGTAGCTTGACTAAAGGAGTGTGTCTTGCTATATATTATTTTTTGCTTATGTTGTTTGCTGACCATAATTATTTCTTGGTGTTTTGTGCTTTTCACCTGAATGTGAACACTCACAGATCCTGTCTCTGTTTTGGCCTGTAACTCTGGTTGAGTGGTTGGTAGTGTGGCTATAACTAAGCAGGCTTAACTATCTTGCTATTGCAACCCAGGTTCCCCCCTGGATAAGCTAGTGTCAAGTATCTCAGACCTACCGAAACGGCTTGACTCCCGGAAGCGTATGTCTCCTGAAGAGTACACAGAAATAATGGAACAAAGGGAACATTTCTTTCACAAGGGTAAGAAAATGGGCAAGATCAAAGTGGGGAAAGGCAATATTTCTCTCAGGTTCTGTGCCAAGACTTGAGAACAAGGAATCATCAGAAGTCTAGGATATATAGTGGTCCAGGATGAAGACTTCTATGGATGAAGGAGTTGGTAAATGCAAAGATAAACATCTAGACAGGGAAACAGAGGGCAGACTTGGGACACAGGATGGGGCTTTCAACACTGATTATAATCACACATCCTAAATGGGATACTGAACAAAATAGTCTTTTTTTTTTTTGCTTTTTGGGTCCCACCCGACTATGCACAGGGGTTACTCCTGGCTCTGCACTCAGGAATTACCCCTGGTGGTGTTTAGGGGACCATATGGGATGCTGGGAATCGAACCCGGGTTGGCCATGTGCAAGGCAAACGCCCTACCCACTGTGCTATCACTCCAGCCCATGAACAAAATAGTCTTGTGGAGTCCTGAGGTATGGCCATTGAAAATTCTAACTATCCAGAGCAATTTTCTTTTAAAGGACATTTTCTTTATTTTAAATACGTTATACCATTGTCAGTCATACTTTTGTATTATTGGCTACATTTGGAAAAACAAGAAATGTACTTATCTTGGAATTGTTCATCTATATGAATACTGTTTAAAGTGCAGTGTTGTGATGTGTACTATAGTTGGGCAGACATCCTTATTTTCAAAACTTCTCTTCTGTTGAATTTAGAAAATTAATACCTAAATTATTATTTAGTGAATTTAATAAATTGAATTTAATCAAGTAAAAATTCTGGACAGTGGCCGATGAGGAGATTATCTGGCACCAAGAGTATCTTGCCTGAATGGCAGAACCTGGCAAGCTCCCCGTGGCGTATTCAATATGCCAAAACCAATAACAATAACAGGTCTCATTCCCCTGGCTCTGAAAGAGCCTCCAATCATTGGGAAAGACGGGTAAGGAGAGGCTGCTAAAAATCTCAGGGCTGGGACAAATGGAGACGTTACTGGCACCTGCTCGAGTAAACCGATGAACAACAGGATGACAGTGATACAATGATCCAGCAATTTTAAAAGTCCAACTCTGGAGCTAGACACCCAAATATAAACTGACCTTTGATGCCCAGTACATCTTTATCTTTGAGAAAATTATTGAACTTTCCTTAATTGCTTCATTTCTAAAACCAGATTAAATTAATTTATATGCATGCTTAAATTATTCACAGATATTACTATTTGTTTCCTTCAAGAGCAATTAAGGTAAAAATAAAACCTCTGAGATAAACATTAATGGACAAAGCACTGAAATATTGAAGTGAACTAAAGACAGAGAATTTAATAAAATTTTTCACTATAAAAACTATACTATACATACTATGTTATACTATGCTTACAGCCCGTCACTGCACTAGCCCAAAGAACTTCACCAGGGGGGCCATGTCTCCATCACTGTGACTCCATCACTGTGACTCCATCATTGTGTCTCCATCACTGTGTTTCCATCACTGTGATTCCATCACTGTGTCTCCAATCATTGTGTCTCCATCATTGTGTCTCTATCACTGTGACTCCATCACTGTGTCTCCAATCATTGTGTCTCTATCACTGTGACTCCATCACTGTGTCTCTATCACTGTGTTCCCTTCCTGGCCCCATAAAACTTTTTGTGAATATTGTCTTTCCTCATTCCACAGTGAATTTTTCCCCACCTGGTGACACAAGCAGCCTTTTCCCAGGCACTTGGTATCTGGAGCGAGTTGACGAATTATTTCGCCGAAAGTATGCTCGGCGTCCCATCTAAAAGTGGTGAGTGGAAGTTTTCACAATGGGAGAGATAAAACCATTAAGTTCTTTCTCTGGGTAACAAATTCAATTCTGGTACAATAATAAGGTCAGGGAGAGTCCATTTGGTGTGTCAAAGATTCCCCAGATTATCAGAAAGGTAAGAATTTGTATCCTGAAGATGAACTCAAACTCTTGTGGCTTTTTTTCCCCTCAAAGGGAAAACCTGGGATTAGACCTATTCTTGTCTTAAATCTAAATTTCTCTAAAAGGACTCAACTGGTTTACCAGGTATGCTGATATTAGGAAACCCTTCACTCCTTACTCAGAGCTTGACAGAAACAAAATTAGCGCCCACAGCATGATATGGGCTGTCAATCCTATCATTATTCCCAAAGGTAGGATCAACAACAAGATGAAGTTTCAGAGAAGGTACCAGCTGCTGTGTTGAGCACAGACTCAGGAGAAAGCAGTGTTGGTGGTTCTGTTAGAGTCTGGGGCTAGTAGCAGGCAGTGAGTGGGGTGGGAAGGGGGGGGGTATTCCGGGAGTTGTGAATTCACAAAGCAGTGTGCAGGTGTTACAACAACGTGGGTGCGTTCGGTGGCCAAAAGCCATCTCCCATCCTCCCCAGGCCTCCCCAGCAGAGAGACAGAGCCATGGTGACCACAGCTGGATGGTGAAAATGGCACGTTTTAATGCAGAGCTGCTAGCATACTTATAGAGCATCTGAGGGGGTCAGAGGTGTAGGACTGCATGTTCATGCGATTCACAGAGGGAAAACATCCCAGTAGAGGCAATTATCAGGGGGAGATAAACTCAAAGAGATGCGCTGTCTCCCAGGGACATCTCTATTGCTTTTCTCTTTCCCTCTAGTCATATACATCAAACAACTAAGTCAAACAGCCAAACAATTAATTCTACTTCTTACCAAGACTTGCAGTAGTTTAGATAAGCACAGTAAGAGATAAAGATCCCAAAACTTATTTTTCTGGGCCCTGAGAGAAAGTGAGGCTTTTACCGTAAATCCCAGACTAAGTCATCAGGCCAGTTCAGCTTGTCCTTCCCCATGGGGGGTCCTGTCTCTTAAGTCATAACAGCTTGCATCAAGACCATGTGTTTATGCTTTCTAGAATGTCTCATTTCGATGTCTGGGTAGCTTTGCCACTTGTCCATCCCAGTTCTACTGTGGGACCTCCCTTTTGGGATGTTAGGAACTATAGCATCTGAAGCCTGAGTCAAGTAATTATGACCAAGTAATTATGCCCAGGAGCAGATATACTTCAGAGTCAACCAACTCCCAAATAGTAGGAGGATAGCATTAAGCTCTTTCTGTGTTTGACCAAAGAACATTGCTCTATAGTAAATACGAAAAGGCTATAGGGGAAATAGAAAGCAGGTACAAATACACAGCACTTCAAATACCAAGCACAGGATTATCAGAAAGTTTTGGGTTATAAGTAATCAAGACTGACTTGGGGAACTGTGACAATGAGAGGTGAAACACAAAGGAAAGGTTAAAGATGAATTCAAGGGATTGGGGGGCTAATCCTTACAGCGCACTGTAAGCTTCACTGGGAGGAGGAAAAGGGGCAGTTCACTGATGGAGCCTGAAATACTGAAGGTTAACACCCAACAGGCAGTGGCAAAAGAAAAAAATGGGAGAATTCTTTATGCTACTTTATCTAAGAAAAATCAAATATTCAGTAACTCATGACTCCAATATTGGCCTTCTATTTTATCTTCCAGATTGACAAGATAGTAGATCAGAGGTATGGGAAATAATTTCTTTGACAACCCAGAAATCTAAGCAAACACAGTCCCTGCCCCCAAACACTACTTCTCTGTTCTTCTGCTTTGGTAGATAAAAAGGAAAAATATAAAAGGGTTTCCGAGAGTGGGGTGGGGAGCAGGGAGAGGAGGGTATCTGTAGATAAAGTAGACACACAGATAGAACAAGGATCCCTGTTCACTCTTGACCCCTGCCTACGTTCTCCATCGTGTACTTATCTCTACTCCTCTGAGATGCTGTCTCTGGGATGGCAGGGAGAGGGCAGGAGACAAGGGGCCAAGAGGCAGGGTCTGCAGGATGTGGCTGGGAATGGGAAACTGAGTACTCTGTATTCCAACACATAAATGTTGCAGGTTTCATGCCAAAGAAACACTTTTTTTTTTTACAAAACTATGGAGTACACAAACCACTGTGTTGTGCAGCTTCCTAATTTTATTTTGATATCTGTGCTTGTATTATTTTAAAATTATTTATGATTAAACTGTCTTTGGTTCAATATCAGGGTCCATTGATTACTTGTAAATATCAATTAAAAACATGGTGAAAAATGGGTAAGCAAACGCAACATAAAGGTGGCACTACCAGTTTGCTTGCTTACTTGCTTGTTTATCTAAAATAAAGTTCTTAAGGAGAAATGAGTGACCAAGAGGGAGGTAGTAAATGTGTCAAGCTAGTTCAGTACTCAGAAGTAATGATGATGAAGGCAGAGACAGGAGGAGATAGGGATGGGAGAGCAGAGACAGAGAGAGAGATATTTAAGAGTTTTCAAGGGAGGGCATCCCGACAAGGTCCCTCCCTCTCTGAGTTCCCGAGCTCCAGTGGAGAGGCAGCAGGTGGGCTTCCTGGGCAGATGACAGCCAGAGCTCCTGAGTTTCTCATGCTGACTGCTGCTCTCGGGCACAAGAACCTGCACCAGTGAGACTGCAGTGGGAATGCAGAGTGCACGGCAGTGCTATACTCCCTCAGAGCCCTCTAAGTCTCAGTGCACTGCCGTGGCCAGGGCAGCAGGCTCCATTACACAGGGCATCACCAAGACCCTGTCCAACTCCTGCCTTGCTGTGGCGTTGGACACAGAGCCCCCAGGCAGCCAGTCTTGCAGTTGGGGATACAGGGGTACACCCATATTCCAGATGTTCCCTTCACAGTTCTGCCTTCATCACGGGGCTTGGCCTGGATGAGAGTCATGATTAATTGACCTTTTTCTTTCTTTCTTTCTTTATTTCTAAAATCAACAGATTCTTGGAGTTCTTCCTGGAATAACAGAGCCTGTGCCCATGAATTCTATTTTTTTAAACCCCACTCTTGCTGGTAAATAACTTGGATTTGATGGTAGCCTTCATGAGCGCTGGCCCTGTGGAGGGAGGGACCAGCCACCCTTTAGGTTCCTCTATGCCTCTCCCTGTGGTGGACACTCTCATGAGCTGATGGAGCTGGCTGTTTGGATGTAAGGGCGATGGAGAGAAGATCCAGCTCTGAATCACTGCGTGCAGAAATGTAACTGATCACGTGTCCTTCAAGATCCAGATAACTTGTCTCTTGTTTGTTATTGCTTCATTATTATATGGGATGCTTCATTCATTACTCCAGGCTTTCTGTGTACGACTCAATTTTCAATCTGGTACAAAGCTAAAACTATAACATGATTAAAAAGGTAGAGCAGGGAGAGCAAGAGAGAGAGCTTGCCCTTTGCATGAAGACTCAGTTCATTAGAACTGTCACCTCAAGGTCCTTCCCACCCACCCAACAGCACTGGCACACTGGCAACCATCTGAGCAGTAAGGTAGGAGTAGCCCCTGGTCTGTCCCTGAGAGAAGGGTGCAAAGGGAGGAAGAGAGAGAGAGGGAGAACGAGAGAGAGGAAGGAGAGAGAGAGAGAGAGAGAGAGAGAGAGAGAGAGAATGACTTCTTGGTTCTGTATAAAATAGAACTCAAAATGTGCACAGTGGATATGCTTGAAGACCAGACCCTGGCCAGGAGGACCCACTCTCCCCAGCCCTGCCAATAATAAATGTGCTGAGCTTCACACTTCACCATACCTTTCCCCCCTCCACACTTCCCTCTATGAGAGGCTCGGTGAACAAAAGTGGCAACTCAAAGTCTTTGATCTGAAGATGCTGGGTGGGTTAGCAAGAGCCTATGGGCAGGGGCTGGGTGGATAGTGTATTGGGTGGGTGTTTGCCTTGCATGCACGGTTGACCAGGTTTGATCCCCAGTATCCCAAATGGTCTCCTGAGTCTGCCAGGAGTGATGATGAGTGCAGAGCCAGGAGTAACCCCTGAGCACCACTGGGTGTGGCCCCAAAATAAACATAGAAAAAGCAAAGAAACGAAAGGAAGAAAAGACCGCCAGCGTTCCTTGGCCACATCTCACAGGGTCATCTCGGCAAAAAAATAAACAAAATTAAACTCAGGACAGAGGTGAGCAGCCTGTGCTGTGCTCTTTGGGTATCAAAAACTTTCCTCCAATTTTTTTGTATCTAGCAGGAAATTTTCCATTGGGGGCCCAGGGCTGTGTGTTTCCCCTGGTCAGGACACGGACTGCCAAGAGCCTCTCTCAGGACCGCCTCAGGACAGACTGTTCCTCAAGCCACGAACACGCTCTGCCTTCCTTCCTCTCCCTCACACCGAAGTAAGGTTCGATTAAAAAAACAAACAAACAAACAAAAAACACGGCATTGCTTCACCAAAAACTAAAAGAAGGGGCTGGAGCGATAGCATATCGGGTAGGGTGTTTGCCTTGCACACAGCCAACCCTGGTTCAATTCCCAGCATCCCATATTGTCCCCCGAGCACTGCCAGGAGTAATTGCAGAGCCAGGAGTAACCCCTGAGCATCAATGGGTGTGACCCCAAGTGCAAAAAAAAAAAAAAAACCAAAACACCAAAAACAAACCCAACTACAAGAATCGTCGTGGGTCAGGGATCAGGGATCAGGGAGCTGCAGTTCTGGGAAGGGGGGGGGACCCCGGATGGTGTTTTTCTCATTTCTCTGGAGAGAGAGGATTGCTCCTTTTGGAGGGGGCACGGCCAGCTGGAGGGGCGGGGGCAGCCTGGAAGTCACTGGGTACAAGGCCATGCGGTCCTGGCCCTGCTCACTCCTCTTGTTGCCCGGGTTGGCTCTGCCGCAACAGGCACCAAGGCCCGAGCTACCCCGTGGAGCGGCTCGGCTGCCTGTCCCCGCCCCCTCCATCCGCCCCCCCTCCAGCCCTCGGGGTGCGCCAGCTCGGGGAGGGTCGCGTTTTCCCCGGGCGTGCGGTCAGCAGGGCGGGTACCCCTCCTGGGCACACGAGTGGGAGGTGCGGGGGCACTGGTACCCCAGGCAGAACCCGTCCCTCTGGGACACTGGAGCACCACTCACGGTCTCTGGCTCCGGGGTGGGCCGGACACACCGCAGGGGCCCCAGAGAGGCCCGTGGCCCTAACGGGGGCTGCCGCGGTAGGTCGGCTGGGCTGCTGCAGGCGCTGGACCACCAGGTTCCTTTCCTCTCACCTCCCTGTGGGTGGCAACTCAGTCCCAGGCCTTCTGGCAGCATTTTTTTTCTCTTTCTTTTTCTATTTAGGGATTGCTCAATGGGACTGGAAGGTCCAGGGTCACTCCCAGGCGATGCCCCCAGCCTTGCTGTGGGTGACATGTCAGGCCCGGGACTCGGGGCCTCACGTGTGACAGACATGTGCTCTGCACTGCAGCCACCCTCCGCGTCTCTGGCAGCTCTCCACTATCACTGAATTCTGCAGGCTCCAAACAGCCAACAGGCCCCTCCCCTCACCGAGGTCGGCCAGAGAAAACTGATTTCCCAATCGCAGAAATTCCCCCCAAATTCTACTTATGTCTGACACACAAAGGACCTTCTTGTGGGGCAAAAGGCAGCCGGAGTGATGTGGGGCTCAGAGTACCCCTCTGTCCGGACGGCAGGCACCCAAGGCACGTTCCCTACCCCTCTCATCCCCAAGGGGAGACTGAGGCTGACACCGAGCTCTGGTGGGTTTGGAGGCCACACCCAGCGGTGCCCAGGGGCCACTTCCTCCTGGCCTGGTGCACTGCTGAGGGCAGCATGCGGTGTGAGGCATAACCCTACGTATAAAACATGCACCCCGGCAGTCTGAACTGTCTCACCCACACTAACTCAGCATTTCTTGTTTGGGCGGGGGTGTGGGCACACCGGCAGCAGTGCTCATATCTTACTCCTGGATTTGCACAGGGATCACTCCTGGTGCTGCTCGTATGGGTGCCATCATGGAGTGCCGCGGATCGAGCTCCGGCTGGCTGCATGCAAGGAAAATGCTCTATCCCGCTGTGCTCTGTTCAGTCTGCCAACTCTTAACTCATTTTACCTTCATTCACCTCAGAAGTGTGTTCAGGATTAAGGTGCATTTCTTGCACACAGGAGACCCTGGTTCAATCCCCGGCACCTCAGCCTGTTTCCTGTCTCTCCCAGATGATGCACAGATCTATTCCAGAGAGAGCGAGCAGCCTAGTGCCCAATGCCCGGAGCTGGCTTAGCATCACAGGACAAGGCGTGAGGGGCTCTTTGCTACTAGGTACTGGTTCTGTGAGACTTGCTCTGTCCACTCTCAAAAAAAAAAAAAGGCAACAGAAGAAAGACCCATTCATTGAGCACCTGAGCTGCATCCCATTAACCTATATAATCCACTTAGCCCTCAGCTCTGTGGGGGCATCTTTGCTCTTCTCACAGACGAAGAAACCAAGACTGCGGAGAATTCCACACAGGGTCAAGATCAGAGCTGCTAAAAGCTAACCTCGCCATTCACCTCTAGACGCCTGCGCCCTTCCCGGCCAGCCGAGCAAAGGCAGCTCCGAGCACCCATGATCTGTCTCACCACTGGCCCCAGCACTGCCATGTTACAGTCCTTGGCCTTTGACTCAGTCACAGAACCAGAGGTCAAAGGCTGGATTCTGGAGCTGGAGCGATAGCACAGCAGGGAGGACGTTTGTCTTGCACGCGGCTGACCCGGGTTCAATTCCCAGCATCCCATATGGTTCCCGAGCTCCACCAGGTGTGGTTCCTGAGTGCAGAGCCAGGAGTAACCCCTGAGCATTGCCGGGTGTGATCCAAAAAGAAAAAAACAAAAAACAAAGGCTGAGTTCCTTCATGTTGATGCTGTAACTACTGTTCCAAGCCTTCGTGGGTCTAGCGGGCTTCTCCAACACCCACATCATCAAAACAAAAACCAAACCAACTCTCCCATCCTCCTATACTTTCGTAAACCAGCCAAGGATGCTCAAGCCCACAGGCCCTTGCTGCTGCTTCTCCTTATGAGACCCTCTCAGACACTGCAGTGACACTTCCTCAGCTCAGTGGAGTGGGGGATCCACACAAATGCCTGTTCTGGCTCTGGCGCTGGCCTCCCCCTCCAGGGGCAGTGTCCTCAGGCCTGTGGGGAGATGGAAGGTTTCAGATGGAAACTTCTTGGGGCAGTCGGGGGATAACCTGCTCTTAGGAAAAGTACCTTGCCCAGTGCTCCTAGAACTTAACATGGCACTGTCCTTCTGTGATCCATGGCGCATTAAATGAGCCTGCATAGTGGCTGAATTATCCATTACTATGTATTTGCCCAAGTGGAAGGGTCTGAAACACTGTAGGAATCTGAAACCTGGGCGGCTCCTGGAGAAAAGCCTCTATCTAGCCCAGATAGGAGAGGCGCCCTTTTTGGAGCTCACCTGGGCAATGTCCCTCCCAAACACAGACACAGTCCTGTTCCCCAAACCAAACACACACACACATGCATGCACAGACACACAATCACTGACACACATACATACACGCACTCCTGTTCCCCTAACCAAGCACACGCGTATGCATGCATGCATGTAACAAACACTCCTGGTGCCCAAACCAAGCTCTGGGGTTGCCCATGGCTGCCCCCTGGTGGTTCTTCATGACAACGACACTTCAACGACAGAGCTTTGGGGCAAGCCCTTTATTTTAGGTGGTCACTGTTCTGGAGAGGTCCTGTGAGGTCGACAGCAGCCGAGGCAGTGCCTGTCCCAGGAACAAGGCCCTGTTTTCCCTGCCGGACAAGGCGGGCAGATCGCCTCAGAAAAGGCTGAAATCCAGGAAGCAGCTCCAGAGTCAGAAGCGGAGCTGGAAAGCTTCTGTCACGTGTTGCTTCCACGTGTCCAGGTTGGGTAGCAGGGAGGAGATGCCCAGGACATGCCAGGTGGCCCCCTCAGACACCGATGAGAGCTGGTAGGACAGCAGCTGCACACCAGCCCCGGTGAGAAGGTCTGGAAGTAAACAGATCTCTGGGTTAGCACTGGGCTTGGGGTAAGAGGCCAGACGTTGGGGGCAAAGTCAGAATCTTGAACCTCTGTGATCCAAGATGTGGGACAGCAGAGTTCAGAACCAGGGCCAGAGAGATAGGACACCGCCTTGCATGCAGCCTACCAGGGTTTGATTCCCGGCATCCCTTATAATTCTCTGAGCACCACCAGGAGTGAATCCTGAGTGCAGAACCAGGAGTAACCCCTGAGCATCGCTGGTGTGGCCCCACCCCCCAAAATGTTCAGAATCAGAGAGAAGAAAGAAGGAAGCCATCCAGCTCCCCTTCCTGTCTTGTCTCTCTAGGAAAACCCCAAGACCCCACAACAGGGCGAGGGGAAGGGAGGCCCAGCTGCAAAGAGCTAATGCCCCCCCTCCCCGCCCCACCCTCCAGCTTCCTGGCTGCCAGTTTTATTCAGAGTGACATCTGGGAGGGAAAACAGGGCAAGTTCCACTGAGCCGCTGGCCAGGATGGTGAACTAGGCCCTCTGGGGTCTGCTGGCATATTCTCTGGCAAACTTGAAAGTGCTTCAAAATTTCCAGCAGCCCTGGCATGGCCCTGGTCAGTGCATCCTGCACCCCACAGCTCTGAGTTCCAGGGACACAGTCCACGGGAAATGCCCCTATGTCTTCACTGGGGGCGGTAGAGGCTGGATACCTGCATCTTGTCTGAGAATAGGCGTCTGCGCTGCCCATCTCTGGGGCTGCAGAGAAGCTACAATGAGTTCTTTCCCAGGGTATTCTAGAAACCGGCCCTCTCTCTGCTGAGGGTCTGCAGCCGCCCCTGGGTACAGAGGGCCCTGAAAGGAGAAGGGGGAGCAGAGGTCTGCACGGCCCCCCAGAGCCACCCAAGCCCGGCCCCCTCACCGATGACGGTGGGCAGCATGGCGGGGCTGGAAGACTGAGCCCGGAACAGGAGCAGGGGCAGGTCCCGGCGCAGCGGCACTGGAGGGCTGAACACGGCTCCGTTGAGCGCTTGCAGAACGGGAGTCGTGCCCTGGACCGAGCCCACTGCCTGGTAGGGGGCACCCGCCAGGGCCACCGTCAGGAGGCTCTCCCCGGTACCCTGGTCCCCAGGCACGGCGGGGCTGTGTGAAGTGGTAACCTGCAGAGGGGAGACAGGGAGCCAGTCACCCACCCCTGCCTCGGCCACTGGGCCGGCTGGGCGGAGCTTCTGCCTGGCTCCCAGGCCCCTGCGCGGGGTGGGGGTCAGGGCAGAGGGCAGAGCTTGTGGACCTGGAATAGTCAAGACCTGGGGGGTCCCAAGGGGAGCGTAAGCAAAGTGCTGCTGAGAACAGGCGAAAGATAGAATGGGGGCTGGGGCGATGGCACAGCAGGGAGGGTGTCTGCCAGGCATGTGGCTGATCCCGACTCGATCCCCAGGATCCCATAGGGTCCCCTGAGCACCGCCAGGAGTCATTCCTGAGTGCAGAGCCAGGAGTGACCCCTGAGCATCGCAGGGTGTGACCCATAAGGAAAAAAAAGTTAGGACGGGAGGTTGGGGCAGGGCGGGAGGTGCAGGGAGGAACAGGGGCAAGTGAGAGGTGGGGGCGGCGAGGAAGGAGGGGTGATCGGGTCTAGCCTCCAGAGGCTTCCCCCACCCGGCCCCCCATGCTCAGCTCACTCCAGCCTGCACAGAATCAGGGCCATGACTGGGACTTGGGGGGAGGGGAGGGGTCCACAGGGGCAAACGTGAAAGTGCTTCAAAATTTCCAGCAGCCCTGGCATGGCCGTGGTCAGTGCTCTGCCGGCTCCTGTGCTGGGACACACAGACTTGGACCATGGAAACAGAGGGGATGGTGCCACAGGGTGGCCACGGGCGTGGCAGAGGTGAAGAGAACACCTGAGAGCTCCGGCCTGGCCAGGAGCCCCAGCACGGGCTCCATGGCTCTAGGGCTCTGGGGGACAGCCCGAGGCCCTGCACCATGGGATTTCCTCAGGCTGGGCACTCATGGCGTGACAGACACAGAGTGCGAGTCCTGCGGCCATGCGTGAGGCAGCTCCCGTCCTCTTTGCAGACGAAGCAATCAGGCGTCTTGCTTGGGAGCCACATCAGTGTCGGGGGCTCTGTGGGGTCGGGAAGGTGGGGCAGGGGGTGGCCTGGCGGGGCAGACAACACGCACGCTGAGGCCAGCCTCCTGCACCAGCAGCTTGGCGTTCACCAGGTTCACGTCGGCCTGACTGGAAGCTTCTTTCAGAAGACCCACGATGACCGCGGGGCTCAGGCAGTTCCCTGCATTCTTCAGGGACGTTCCTGGGGACCCAGAGAAGTTACCGTCAGGCTGCTGCTTCGTGAGGGACACAGAGGCCCACAGGAGTGCTCTGGACCACGGGCTCTTACTCCGGCACCAGCCCAGCCTTCCAGGCGGTTCCGCATCCTCGAGAGTGGAGAAGTGGGAGACTCCACGAGAAGCCCAGGGCAGGGCACGGGTCTCTGTAGAGCCATCTCCTAAGCACGTCTCGGGGTAGGTGAGGCACCTGCCTTGCACGTGGTTGACCCCGTTCCATCCCCTGGGCCCTACAGGGACCCTGAGCACTGCCAGGAACGATTCCTGAGCACAGAGCCAGATGTAAGCCCCAAGGTCCACTGTGTGTAGCCCCAAAACAAATAAGCAAAAAAAAGAAAGCCCTTTCTAGAGCTCCGCTTCCCGCCTATTCCCCATGGCCCAGGCAGCAGGGCTGGTGGGATGCCTGGCCGCTCTCAGCGGCCTCTCTGCTCTCAGCGGCCTCTCTTCTGCAGAAGCGGCTGCAGCCTGTGCAGTACCCCCACAGGGCCAAAAGGGGGCACTGCCTTCCTCACTCAGACAGCACAGGCCCGAATGCTGGTAGCAGGGCCAAAGACCCGCCTTCCTGTGTCACAGAGCATAAAATGTTGCCATTAGCACCCCACCCCCTCAGTTTAGGGTGGAGGCCCCTCCCCTGCAGGCCAGAAGGAAGCAACAAGGTTGACATCAGAATCGGACCTGCAGACTCAGCCTGGGACACACCCCCTCCTTCCCACTGCCCTACTATGAATTTCAACTCTGTTTTAGTCTCTTGCGCATCATATCCATTCCTGAAGTACTAGAAAAATATGATTTGTGGTAAGATAATACAGGGATTAAGGTGCTTGCCTTGCACATGGCCCATCCCAGCTTGATCCCCAGCACCCCATATGGTCGCCTGAGCACTAGTCCTGAGTACTACTGGGCTTGGTTCCCAAAATGAAACAATAATAATAATAATGATGATAATAAAAACCCAGAACAGATGGGTTGAAAGGAAGTCTGTTTCCCCAGGGGCTGCTTAGAAGGGGTCTGGGCAAACACCTGAGCTCTGTGCTCAGTGGACTGTGCAGTGCTGTGCATCCAACCTGAGCCCCAGGCAGAGCCACAGCCCGCGAGCACCTCCCCCACCGCCCTGTTCCCACAGCCGCTGGGGGAGAGGCTCAGAATAAGGGACATGAACTCTCAGTCACTCAGTGGTCTGTAAGCTGCAGCGATTATACCCAGTGGGGCACACGCAGTGCCTGTGTTCCCTTCTCCCCATCTTCCGAGGAACCCGGCATCACCTTGTGTCATTATGTGGATGGTCCCTTTAGGGGATCCAGCCCAGGAGTGCATCAGCGTGCCCAGAGCTTCTGCCAGGCCAATCCAAGGCTTAGTGTGTGGGGAGAAGGCACTGGTAAGGGCCTGGGCGTTCACCTGCAAAGAAAGGGGAGACAGAGATGACACAGCTGCCCAACTCGGCCTCCAAATGAAGACCTGTTGCCAAGACTCAACTCCTCAAGGAGAACAGAGAGCCAGGAGCCACCCTGGCTCTGTGTGTGTGTGTGTGTGTGTGTGTGTGTGTGTGACAACTGCCACCAGCTACCAACAAGGAAACAACCTGTTGCTATAGCTCAGGAGAGCTCTAAGTGAGCCTTCCATCTTCATTCTCTATCTTGGCTTTTGAAATAGGATGTTTACATAGTCACTGACAACAGTGACTCCAAGTTGTAATGAATAAAGCTGCATGACACTCACTCCTCAGTGGCCAGAGGCACACTGGGCAGTGGACAGAAGTCGTCACCGTCTATGCTCCTAAGATTGTAAGTCTGGGGTCTTATCAGTTAGACCCCACCAGAGGCCAAAGGCAAGAGTGTCCTGGGTCCAATGTCTGCCTGTGTTTGGCTCTGATTAAGCACTGGCCACTTTCACTGAGGTCATTGCAGACAGGTTCATCTAAAAAGGACTGAATGACAATCTGGGGATTGGTGCAAATCTAGCAGGAAGATCCAAGATGTGACAGAAAGAAAAGGGTGGCATCGGGTTGGAAATGACCCTTGGGGACGGGTGCTGGGGATCCTCTTTTTCTGCTGTGTTGTTTTTGTTTCATTGTTTGTT
Organism: Sorex araneus; assembly: GCF_027595985.1. Classification (NCBI taxonomy): domain Eukaryota; kingdom Metazoa; phylum Chordata; class Mammalia; order Eulipotyphla; family Soricidae; genus Sorex; species Sorex araneus. The sequence continues at coordinate 149,010,306 of NC_073304.1, read as the reverse complement.
TTGGGGCAACACCCAGTGATGCTCAGGGGTTCCTCCTGGAGCTGCACTCAGGAGTCACTCTTGGTGGGCTCAGGGACCATACGGGTTGTAGGGTGTAAACCCGGGTCGGCTGCATGCAAGGCAAGTGCCCTCCTGGCTGGACTGCCTCTGGGTCCCTGCAGGGTCCCTCTCAATACTGTCCAGGGGACACGAAAAGGAAGGACAGTGAATGGTGCAGGAGGCGAGTGAGAGCAGCCCTGCAGGGAAGAGCTGAGGTGACAAGACAGAGTGTCATCAGGAAAGGTGCTCCCCAGGCTTCATGCCTCACTTCTGTCCCCTAGGCAAGGCCACAGCAGCACGGGGGCTTGTCTTCATGGACAAGAGCCTTCCTTGGAAACAAGACAGAGAATCCTGAAAAAGTCAGCTTAGTCCAAGTCCAGCCTGGATCCGAGTGCTAATCTGTGCCTGAGATTCAACCAAAACTGCACTGGAGCAGATGCAGTAAAGAATTAGGAGATGGGGGAGCTGGAGCAATACCACAGCGGGTAAGGTGTTTGTCTTGCATGCAGCCGACCCTGGTTTGATTCCCAGCATCTCATATGGTCCCCTGAGTGACGCCAGGGGTAATTCCTGAGTGCAAAGCCAGGAGTGACCCCTGTGCATCGCCGGGTGTGACCCAAAAAGCAAAAAAAAAAAATAATAAGAATAAGAATTAGGAGATGGCCAGGCCTCATGGTGGCAGAGGACCCGGGCTGTCCCTCCCTGGGTCCCTGCTCACCCAGCAGACTGGCTGTCACACCCACAGTTTGCCTCCAGGCGCCATCTTAGCGCACCAATAGCCCTGGCCCAGAGACGCCCAACTGAATCCCAAAATGGATTAGTGCCATACAGAGATGTCTCTGGAACCCAGCCATTTACAATCTAGAAATTTATACTTACAATCGCGGCCGCACGAGCTCTCATGATATTTAAAATGAACAATGAAAATAAATGATCTAGCATCAGCCCTGGTAGGTAGGCTTGAGTGGTGGTGGGAAAATTTGAGCAAAACCTAATGCCCAAGATTAGGGAGTATTGGGGAAATTGTCTGCCATAGAGGCAGGGTGAGGACTGGGATGTGAGTGGTGAGAAATGTGCACTGGGGGAGGGATGGGTGTTCCATCACTGTATGGCTGAATCCCAAGCATGAAAGCTTTGTAACTCTGTCTCATGGTGATACGATAAAATAAAAAAATAAATAAAGTACAATAAAGTTCATGCCCTATTCAATCAGCTTAATCAATGGCTGAACAAATAGCAGTACTCCTACATTATTAAAAAAAAAGAATTAGGAGAGGGATTTGACAAACTGTCTTCTGTGACCTGATGGCTTCCCTCCCAGGTAGAATGTGTGCGGCACAAGCACACTGACGAGAAACAATAAAGCAGACGTGACGAGCATGGACGCTTCCTCAGCAGGAAAGCGAGGAGGGGAGCAACGGCCACGAGGGTGACAGCAGCAGTGCGTGAGTATGGAGCTAGTACTGAAACTCCAGAGCACTGTGAGCCAGTCAGCAGTCAGTAAAAAAAAAAATTACCATCTGTCCAGACAAGATCTGGTGTATTCAGGGCTGGATACTTAAGCACTGGGGGGAGTGAGCCCTGAGCACAGAGCCAGGAGTAACTCAAGCACCAGCCAGGGAGATGCGATGCCCCCTACCCCCACAGAAAGAAACGCCTCTGCCCTCCAGGGACTCTGACGGAAGTTACATTTGCCTTAAGCTTTTTCAAAAGGAGATTGTTTGAGTTTCGCCTCCCAAACACACCATTTTTTAAAAAAAATTTTAAACTGAGTCGCAGTGAGATACACAGTTACAAAGCTGTTCCTGATCAGGTTCAGTCATACAGTGATCCTACACCCATCCCTCCACCTGTGTCCATTTCCCACCACCAGTGACCTCAGCTTCCCTCCTGCCACCCTCCCCACCAGCCTGCCTCTGTGCCTCTATGGCAGGCAGTTTCCTCCTCTCCCTGTCTCCTCCCCGCCCCCTCTCCTGGGCACTATGGTCTGCATCACAGATACTGAAGGGTTGTCATGTTTGTTCCTTCACCTACTTTCAGCACACAGTTCCCACCCAGAATGGTCATTTCCAACTGTCTCTGTCATAAGGGCCCCTAATCTATCCCAGTTGCTTCTCCCCCAGCTTTTGGGGCAGGCTTCCAACCGGGGACTCACCCTCCTTGCCCTTATCAAACGGGAGACTGTTTTGCCCCTGTAAGTAACATGGGACCACATTTGTGTCCCATGTGATGGAGTCCCTTTCATGAAAATGCCTAAGGGCCTCTCTGAACTCACTTCACCGTCAATAACCCACAAGCTATGACCATGACTGAAAACAGCAACGCCAAGTGCAGATGAGTGGGCGGTGCTTAAGTGCCAAACCTTGGCCTGGGTCCTGGCCGGAATCACTAAGAAGAAAAGAATGTGCTCAGCGGCTTCATGCTGCCTGCCCTGAAGCCACACGGAGGGAGGGGCACAGAGGCAGGCATCACCCAGAGCCTAGGAGCTCAGTCCCCTGCCTGCTGTGGTCCCCTGACCCCCGCACAGACGGCCTCTCCTTCCTCAGGATGTCAGAGGAGCGCATGGCCCAGGACGCCAGGCAACACATCAGCATGGCTTATATGCTGAAGAGAAGAAAGCCGTTCTGTCTCTCTCGGGCCACAGTGCCCAGCCAAAAGGCAGATTCCCATGTTGGCCGGGAGCCCGGAGTTTCAGCTGCGCCCACGCTGGCCTCCCCAGCATATCCTGACTTCCATTCCAGCAGAAAACGCTCTGGGCTGGAGCTATGCCAGGGGCAGAAGTGCATTATGTGGTAGGAGCTTTTCCCCCAGGACTCAAAGTTTAGCTCAGGAGAAAGATGGAAACACCTAAAACATTTTTTTTTAAGTGCTTCTTTTTTTATAAAGGACTTATAGAGTACAGCTAGACTCCAAATTTAGGCTAAAGGCAGTGAACAGTGAGCATGGTAAAGTTTTTGAATGATATTTTGCGAAGAGGGTGACTGACTGGTGGTGGGGGGTCCTTGGAACATGGGTGGAGGGAAGTGGGCAGTGCCCGGGGGTGGGCATGGTGTTGGGATTATGTGTGCATGGCAAGTGTGATCAACTACTATTGGAAATCCTGGCACTGCAATAAAAATGGTTTAAAAAAAATATTGAAGATGTGAGATTTGACCTGGGCCCTTGGTTTAGTTGATTTGGCCACATCGCCTGTGCTAAGGCCAACTCCCAGTCCTGCACTCAGGGATCATCCTGGCAGGACCTGGGGGGTGACAAGGGCACTGGGACTGAACCCAGCTAGTCTGCATGCGAGGGAGCTGCCAAGACCACACAAGCTCCTCAAAGACCCAGATCCTCCTCACCCACGACCCCCAAAGGGCCTGTGAGCAGCAGCTCCCAAGAGGTGCATCAAGATTATCCAAACTCTCAAAGAACAGGCTGGGACAGGGGAAGCTGGGCGTGGCTCGGGGAATAACTTACACCGAGAAGGGGTCAAGCTGGGCTGAGAGGAGCAGAGGTCATGAAGCCCTGCATGGGCAAAGCAGGGGGGTGACCTTGTATGTAGGGGCAGGGGGAGCCGGGTCATTAGGGCACGTCCATCACCCAGGTTCCCGGAGGGCATGAGGCGAGCTTGGTAGCTCAGAGAGGAGACATCTGATTGGCTCCGGCCATGCCCTGGCTGTGCTGGGGGCTGGCTTCCCGCCGACTCTCCCCCACGCCAGGGTGTGGGACAACAAGGGAGCCTTTGTCCAGAGTCGGGACAGGGAGAAGCCACAGTTGGCACCGAGGTGGCAATGTAACGGGCTGAGCTGGGCTCCCCGCTGCCAGGCCTCCAGTGCCAGTGTCCAGCACCAACCCCGGAGCTGGGATATTCAATCTCCAGCCCCACACCTCACCCATTCCCGGCAGCAAGCACCCTCCCCCCGCGAGCCGCCCCGCCACCACCGTGGTACTTACGACGCCCGTGAGAGACTTCCCCTTCACCATGTCCACAAACTGCAATGCAATTTCCTCTCCGCAGCGGCTCTGGGCCTCCTTGGTGCTGGCCCCCAGGTGGGGACAGCTGATGACATTCTCGTGGTCCACCAAAGCGCGGTCCCGGGGTGGCTCCTGGCCAGAAAGAGACACCTCTTAGCCCTGGACACTATGGCTGCCCAAGGCAGGAAGGCACTTGGAGGAGACAGGGGAGGGATACGCCTTCTGCTCTCTTTTGGGGGACTCATGGGTTCAGGAAACAGCTCCTTCCAGAATGTTCTACCAAGCACAGTGACAGATTCTAACCTCAGTGCCAACATACAAGCTGCCTGTGTGCCTTCAGGAAACCCTGAGTCTCTGAACCTGTGACCCTGCCTATACAGGGCCCACCTCCGACGTTATTGGGGCGATTACACGCAGGAGGCTTTCGACTGGCCTTGGGACTGGCGTTTCTCCTGATCCCATCACATGCCCCCAGCGTGCTTACTGCTAGCGCCTAGCACAGTGGCGGGTCCCAGCAGGAACGTGGGGCTGGTGGCTCTCCGCCAGGACCACCCCCAGTGGCCCTCTCAGCCCTCTGCTCACTGGTACTGCCCCTGGAGTACCCCCGAGGCCTCCACTTCTCTTAGAGCCATTCTCCCCAGAGTGCAGTGGCCCCCACTCACGGAAGCCACATCGCCCTGAGAGGCTCAGCTCTGGGGGAGCCAGAGGACAGAGCTGCAGTACACGGGAGCCAGGCACACCCCTGCCTCCAAAGAGCTCGTTCCGGATGGGAAAGGTGAGAAGGTGAATCTGCACCGTGTGGCCTGGGCAGCGAGCCAGTGGCGACACTGGCAAGCACGGAGGTGAGCCAGAAACCCAGGCCACAGAGCTAGTGACCAGCAGGACCCTCAGCCCCCTGACACTGGGGGAGGGAGCACTCCCTGGCAGTGGGAATGTGCGTTCCATCACCAGCAAATGTGGGGGCAGAGGGCATCAGGGGTGAAGCAGAGGCCTGGGGAGGCAGCGCCCAGGGAATGGGGCTCAGGAAACCAGGATCCTTCTCCCAGGGCAAGACGGCTGGGGGGAGGAGTCTGCTGAGAAAGAGACTCAGCCCCAGAGGGAGCGATCACAGCCCTCACCTGCCCTAGACTCTCCCCCTCAGGAAAGGTGCTGCTGTCTACCTGGGCTGAGTCAAGGAGACAGAGATGGGAATCAATCCTACTTCACACTCGAGTTCTGCAGACAGTCAGACGCTCGCCCCTGTTCCAGGCTCTGTGGGACACCGTGTCTCTCCAGACTCTGAGTTGCGTCTTTGGGCCATACAGCTGCCCCTTCTGGGGACACGCTGCACTTTCCCCCCAACGCAGTCCCCCCACCCCCACCCCGGGGGCCCCGGCCCCGGCACTCACTTCCGTGAACACGTCCAGTGCAGCTCCAGCGCAGTGGCCAGACTGCAGGGCGCGCAGCAGGGCCCCTTCGTCCACGATCCCGCCCCGGGCACAGTTCACCACGCGCACCCCTTTCTTGCACTGGGCAAAGGTGCCGTCGTTCAGCAGGCCTGGGGGGAGAAAGGACCCTTCTGCAGCAGTGGGTGCCAGGGGGCCCGTGCTCGGCCTGAGCCCCAGGGAACCAACTCTCCTTCCTCGGACAGTTCTGTCCTCAGAGGCCTCTCGCTGCCACACCCACCGCTTTGGGCTCACCTCTCACCTCAGGCTCTCAGAATCTGGGGCTGACTCTGTTTATTTGTGGGCATTTGGCAGTGCTCGGGGCTTACTCCTGGCTCTGTGCTCAGGGATCACTCTCGGCTCTGTGCTCAGGGCTGACTCCTGGCTCTGTGCTCAGGGATCACTCTCGGCTCTGTGCTCAGGGCTGACTCCTGGCTCTGTGCTCAGAATTACTCCTGGCTCTGTGCTCAGGGATCACCCCCGGCTCTGTTCTCAGGGCTGACTCCTGGCTCTGTGCTCAGGGCTGACTCCTGGCTCTGTGCTCAGGGCTGACTCCTGGCTCTGGGCTCAGGGATCACTCCTGGTTCTGTGCTCAGGGCTGACTCCTGGCTCTGGGCTCAGGGCTCACTCCTGGTTCTGTGCTCAGGGCTCACTCCTGACTCTGTGCTCAGGGCTCACTCCTGACTCTGTGCTCAGGGACCACTGATCACACTGGTTCTGCACTCAGGGGTCATTCCTTGGCAGGGTTCAGGGAGTCATATGATGCAGGGATAGAGCCAGTCAGTCGTGTGCAAGGCCAGCACCCTCCCTGCTGTGCTCAAGCTCCACCCTCGGGCAAACTCTTGCTTAAAAACACCCTAAAAGTTCCTAAGCTCCTGCTGTTCCCAGTGGGTGCTAGAAGCAGAAATTCCTGCAGCAGCCCGAAGGATCGGGTCACTGGCCCTACATGTCCACAAGCTCGCCAGCAGCCAAGCGTTTCTAGCCAGTGGCTGCCTCCTCCGTGAGAGGCAGGGCCTGGGAGCACCGACCCACTGCTCGGCTCCTGCTGCTGCAGAAGGGCAAGTCTGAGCACCCACCCTGATCCAGGCGGTGGCTCCCGTGGCCACCCCCTGGGGTAGCATCTACCTGTCGTGGAGGGCAGGAGAGGCGTGTGCACTGTGATGAAATCACATATAGGCCAGATCTCCTCCAGGGGCAACTGCTGAACACCGAAGGAGGCAGAGACCTCTGGCGAAATGATGGGATCGTACCCGACAGTCTGAGGGAGAGAGGGAGGGAGAGAGGGAGAGGGAGAAGGAGAGGGAGGGGGGAGGGAGAGAAAAGGAGGAGAGAGAGAGAGGGAGGGAGGGAGAGAGAGAGAGGGAAAGTGAGGGAGAGAGAGGGAAAGTGAGGGAGAGAAAAAAGAGGGAGAGATGGAGAGAGAGAGAGAAGGAGGGAGGGAGAGAGAGAGGGAAAGTGAGGGAGAGAAAAAAAGAGGGAGAGATAGAGGGAGAGAGAGGGAGGGAGGGAGAAAGGGAGAGAGAGGGAAAGGGAGAGAGAAAGGAAGAGAGAGGGAGGGAGGGAGAGAGAGGGAGAGAGGGCGAAAGAGAAAGGGAGAGAGGGAGAGAGAAAAAGGAAGAGAGGGAGAGAGAGGGAGATAGAGTAAAGGAGACAGAGAGAGAGAAAAAGGGAGAGAGAGGGAGGGAGGGAGAAAGGGAGAGAGAAAGGAAGAGAGGGAGGGAGAGAGAGGGAGAGAGAAAAAGGAAGAGAGGGAGATAGAGAAAAGGAGACAGAGAGAGAGAAAAAGGGAGAGAGAGAGGGAGGGAGAGAGAAAGGGAGACAGAGAGAGAGAAAAAAGGGAGAGAGAGGGAGAGAGACGGAGAGAGAGAAAGGGAGGGAGAGAGAGGGAGGGAGAGGCATTAATGATCATTAATCCAGGCACCCTTTTATCAAACATTTACCATAAGTCAAGCACTAATACCAAGACTTTTGTACATACCAGTTTACTGTTTAGAACAAAAGCACACAGGGTTGGAGTAATAGATGCAGGTAGGGGACGGGAGAGAAGGGGACCAGGCTGTGGTCCCATGTGGGGGGTTAGAACTCACTATTTCCCCTTTTCTTTCTTATGCTTTTTAACTTTCCCCCACTGGTGGTGAATGTTTTTGAAAATTAGGGACACATGAAAGCCATCTTAGAAAGCCGCGTCCATGTGGGTTCAGATCAAATGCAGCCCTTCAAGAGACGGAACTGACAGTGACCCTAACGCAGCACAGCACTTTAGAACCCACGTCTCCTCCTCAGTTCGAAGGAACGAGGAAGGCCCAGCAGCTCTGCACCTTGTCTCTCAGGGACGTGCGCTCCCCCACCCCCCCGCCTTCCTCACTGCGAGAGGAACTGTCCCCCCCATGTCCTCACAAGCCTTTGTCTGCAGCCTCAGAGCTGGCTAAACCATGGCTGCGTTCATGTCCAACCCGAGACTCTTGAGTTTCCCCGGGAGTGGGAAAAGGCACGGACCCCCAGAGATTCACAAAGCCAAGCCTGACAGAGCGAGTGCCCAGAGACCCACGGCCTGCGGGACCTCGGGCGCTGCAGAGCAGCGGGAGCTGTCCCATGTCTGGGCAGGTGCTGTGGCCAGGCTGCCCAGCGCCCCGGAGCTGTCAGGGAAGGAAATAAGTGTCTTCCCGGGGAGTCAGCAAGACGCCACTTCAGCTTCTCTCAGAGTGAGGGTCACGTTCCTCTGCAGAAGGCAGGGAGAGAATTTGGCTGAGGAAACACTGAGGAAACCCTGTTCTTCTCCATGGAGACCCGACACACAGGGCAACACCCTGGGACCAACACTCAGCCCAGCACGGGGTTTCCCACTCCTTCGGCCCCAGCCGCAGGGCCGGGCATAGTACAGCAGGAAGGGTGCTTGCTTGCATGCAGCTGACCCAGGTTTGAGCCCCAGCACCTCACATGGTCCTGGGACCCCCGCCAGGAGGGATCCCTGAGCACAGAGCCAGGAGTAAGCCCTGAGCACCAACAGGTAGGGCCCCAAACAAACAAAACCAATTCCAGGCCCCGGGCCACACCAGGGCAGCAAGTAACCTTTTCCAAGCAACATTCCTGTGCCTCTTAGCTAGCTCAGAGACAGCAGGGGCAGGCTGATCGTGCCCAGTTCAGGGCTGGCAGCCAATGGCGGGCAAAAGGTGGGTATAAAGGGACGCCCATGGCCACACCCTCTCTCTATCCCCCAGGGGAATGCTCTGGCATAGGACTGGGATCACCTTCCCAATACAGTGAAATCAGAAACCCCTTAAGAAAAAAAAATAGGGGCCCAAGCGAAGGCATGGGGAGTAGGGCTCTTGCCTTGCCTGCAGCAGACCCGGGATCAGTCTCTAGTATCCCAGATGGTCCCCCAATCTGCCGGGAGTAATTTCTGAATGCAGAGCCAGGAGTGAGGCCTGAGCACTGCTGGGTGTGACCCAAAACCAAAATAAATAAATGAGAAAATGAATAAAACAGACCCCTGCAGTGCCACAGAGCCTCAGTCCACACACCAGCCCCCGGACCCCTCCCTGTTGAGAAAGTGTCAACAATCACTGCCTGAGGGCCACAGGGAAGCCAGGCCAGCCTGCCCTGGGGAGCTGCTGTCTGGGTTCGGGCGCCAGCAGTGACACAGGACCAGGGTGAGGGGAGCAGAGCGCAAGTCAGGAACTCCCAGAGCTGAGCTGGATGCTACTACTCGGGTTCCCTACTGTCCGGAGCCGACCTTAGAACCTGCCCGGGCCTCAGCTTCCATATCTGTAAAATGGGGAAACAGTCCTGACTTCTCAGATCACTGGAACACAGTCTCTGACACAGCACAGCTCAGCAAACACCAGGCTCTGAAAGGACCAGTGGCAGCTGGTGGCTCAGGTCCTATGTCCACCCCCCTGGACCCGTGTCAGAGTCACAACAAAACGGACAGCAAGGCTCTGAGATGTAGGTCTGCTGCTGTGAAAAGAACTGAAACAAAAGGCATGGTTCAAGTCCGGGTTGGCTTTCAGTCTCTCTGCACTGTTGGGGGCCATGCGTGAGTCGAGTTCCTGAAGCACCACCTGCTCTTCAGTGAGACTACTGAGAAAAAGTTTCAAGCAGAAGGAATATTTGAGAGCACAGGACACAGTGGCTCAGACTACCCCAGGCTCTACGTTACCAGAATTTTCCTGAAACCCACACGTGGGCCATGTAGCTCAGAGTCACACTGCTCTCAGCAAGCATGCCCAGGGGGGCTCTGTCCCCAACCACCACGGCACAAGTTAACCAGGGGGCTGCCCCGTTGGCTGACCCCCAGCAGACAGAGGGGGTGGAGTCTCCTGGGAGCACAAGGTCTCCCGCGGTCAGCTCTGCCATCAAGATGCTTCTCTGGATGCTGGTGAAACATTGACAGCCTGATTGTGTGAAAGGCTAACAGCCAGGTCGAGCTCAGGACAAGAGCCCGGGCGCCGGCACCAGTGCAGGACGGGGATGATAAGATGGTCCCTGTGCCTTGCAGATGTGCTGAGGCACCAATCAGAACACTCTGTCTTTAGAGAGTCCCCAAGATCCCACCTGTCATCACTCCCTCTTTCCTCCAGCTGCACGGGGAAAGCACTTCTCAGAGATGGTCCAGAGGAGGGGGCAGCTCACTGGGTGAGGACGTGCATGGTACTCAGCATTGCCCGGGCAGTGCCTCTAACTCTGGCCAACATCCCCTAGGACTGGCTGTCTCACCCACTCAGATATCTTTTTTTTAATTTAAATTTTATTGAATCACCATGTCACCATGAGCACAGGCACTTTTCTTCTTTTCCTCTCTCTCTCTCTCTCTCTCTCTCTCTCTCTCTCTCTCTCTCTCTCTCTCTCTCTCCCTCTCTCTCTCTCTCTCCCTCCCTCCCTCTCTCCCTCTCTCTCTCTCTCTCTCCCCCTCCCCCCTCTGGGTATTATCATTTGCAATACAGATACTGAGAGGCCATCAAGTTTGGCTGTTTGCCCACTGTTAGCACACATCTCTAGTCCAAAGCCATCCCTTCCAACCATAATTGTCATGATGGCCCCTTCTCTGTCCCTGTTACCCTCTCCCCCAGCCCTTGAGGCAGGCTTCCAACCACAGACCATTTGTCCTGACCCTTGCTTCTATTATCCTTGGGTGTTAGCTTCTTACTGTGTTTTGTATTATTCATTCTCTTTTTTTCATATCCCACAAATTAGTGCAGTCATTCCATGTTTGTCCTTCTCTTTCTGAGGAATTTCGCTTAGCACACTACTCTTCATTTCCATCCATGCAAAGGCAAATTTCATGACTTCATTTTTTTCTAAAGCTATATGGTATTCCATTGTGTAGATGTATCAGTTTCTTTAACCAGTCCTCTGTTCTTGGGCACTCAGGTTGTTTCCAGATTCTGGCTACTGTGAATAGTGTTGCAATGAACATACAAGTGTCACTTTTGCTGTGTATTTTTGCAGCCAGGGGCATATTCCCAAAACTGGTATTGCTGGGTCATACGGAAGCTCAATTTCTGGATTTTTGAGGAATGTCCATATTGTTGTTGTCTATAAGCTTTCTGCAGCTCATCTTCCAGGTCGCTGATTCTGTCTTTGGCTGTAGTCATTCTACTGTTGAGGGCATCTACTGAGATTTTTAATTCATCTACAGATTCCTTTATTTGTGTGACTTCCGTTCGCATGTTTGAAATTTCTGCTCTCATTTCTTCCTGCATTTTCTTGTTAGACCGTTCCAGTGCTTCATTCATCTCCTCCCTTTACTTATTGGATGTCTGTTCCATGGTTGCTTGGAGTAGGTCGACTCTCCTCCAGATTTCCTCTCTGAACTGTTTATCTGAGAGGTCGTAGATGTGAGTAGCCCCTGTTGATGTTTCTGGAATCTTTTCTTCTCCCTCCCTTTGTGGAAGGGATTTTAGCTGCTTCTTCATATTGTTACAGAAGTATAGAGTTGGAACTTTGTACTTATTTATTCCTGTTCCCTCTTGTGGAAAGGAGGGGCTCTGATTGTGCTAAACTTCCCTTATTCACTGAACAGTTTTTTTTTTTTATTTTTTTTTAAATTTTATTTATTTTTAATTAGAGAATCACCATGAGGGTACAGTTACAGATTTATACACTTTTGTGCTTATACTTCCCTCATACAAAGTTCGGGAACCCATCCCTTCACCAGTGCCCATTCTCCACCACCCGTAAACCCAGCATCCCTCCCACCCTCCCCAATCCCATCTCCCCCCCACCCCACCCTGTCACTGTGGCAGGGCATTCCCTTCTGTTCTCTCTCTCTAATTAGCTGTTGTGGTTTGCAATAAAGGTGTTCAGTGGCCGCTGTGCTCAGTCTCTAGCCCTCATTCAGCCCGCAACTCCCTTCCCCCACATGGCCTTCGACTACAATGTAGTTGGTGATCGCTTCTCTGAGTTGACCTTTCCCCGGAACGTGAGGCCAGCCTCGAAGCCATGGTTCACTGAACAGTTTTTATAGTGTCAAACTAAGCTAATGGATATTTTGCATAAGTGGTTGAGATGGCTAAAGTGATTTTCAAAGAAATAGACAATACCTATTGTGCTGAGGAAACAAAACACCGATCAGGAGGGAGGAGGCCACGCCCACTTTGAGACCACGCCCACTAAGATACAGGCCACGCCCCCAGTGTCTTCCTGTTACAGAGCCAGGCAGGTGGGAAGCAGGGACAGGAGGGTTGGTCTTGGTGCCTGGTGGGGGGGCTGCCGTTAGAAAGCCGGATCAGAAGACGGGGTGCGCAGGGCGCGGGGGGGGGGGGGGTGGCTGCAGGATCTCCAGGAATGTCCATATTGTTTTCCAAAAAGGCTGGACCAGTTGGCATTCCAACCAACAGTGAATGAGATTCCCCTTTTCTCCACATCTGCGCCAGCAATGGTTGTTCTTATTCTTTTTGATGTGTGCCAGTCTCCGTGGTTTAAGGTGGTATCTCACTGTTGTTTTGATTTGCATCTCTCTGATGATTAGTGATATAAAGCATTTTTTAATGTGCTTGTGGGCCGTTTGTATTTCTTCTTTGTCAAACTTTCTGTTCATTCCTTCTCCCCATTTTTTGATGAGGTTAGAGGTTTTTTCCTTATAAAGTTCTAGCAGTGCCTTATATATCTTGGATATTAACCTCTTATCTTATGGGTATTGTGTAAGTATTTTTTTCCTATTCCGTGGGCTGTCTTTGTATCTTGGTCACTTTTCTTTTGAGGTGCAGAAGCTTCTTAGCGTAATGTAGTCTCACTTGCTTATCTTTGCTTTCACCTGCTTGATCTTTAAAGATGCATTTGGGCTTCAACGTAATGGAGGGTTCTTCCTATATTTTCCTCCATATATCTTATGGACTCAGGTCAGATACTGAGGTCTTTAATCCATTTTAATCTGACTTTTGTGCCTGGCATTAGACAGAGGTCTGAAATCTTTTTTTTTTTTTCCCAGCACTACTCGTTGGAGAAGATTTCCTTCTCCATTTCACATTTTTTGCTCCTTTGTTGAAGATTAAGTAATCATATATTTGAAGGTCTGTGTCAGGATAGTCAACTCTGTTCCACTGGTCTGTGGGTCTGTCTCTATTCCAATATTGTGCTGCTTTAATTACTACTGCTTTGTAGTAGAGTTTGAAGTTGAGGAAGGTGATGCCTCCCATATTCCTTTCCCCAAGGACTGCTTTAGGTATTCGTGGGGGGGTTATTGTTCCATATGAATTCCAGTAACGTTTTGTCTATTTCTTTGAAAAATGTCCTGGATATTTTTATAAGTACCGCATTTGAATCTGTACAATGCTCTGAGGAGTATTGCCACGTTGACGATGTTAATCCTTTGCATCCAGGCTGCTCGGATATCTGAATGACAGGAGGCACGCCTCTTGGGACCTCCTGGTCCACCTGGGGTCCCCTCTCTCTGTAGCTGTCGCCTCCAGCCTGCATTTAGCACTCCTCGACAGCACCACCCCTCAGTTCCCTGAAGGCTGCAGCCATGGCACCATCTGGATTGCGGCCAGAGAGCCCGGTCCTTTCAATCCTTTCATGGGCACCTTCACTGCATCCTTCAGAGGCTCACTGGCCCCGAGGCCCTGGACTGTTCGCAATTCTCACCAGTGTTCTGACGAATAAACCGAGATTCTCACTTCCCACACTCGGGAGTCATGCTCCCTTCAACGCTATCTAAGCTACAGGCCCTTCCAGTCAGCTGTTAACTACTGCACTGTGGCCCTCCTTCCCTGAAAGAGCTTTGGATGACTCTCTCTTTGTCAAACACTTGCATAGTTACTTGGGGTGGGGGGAAGGAAGGGAGATAAATTTCCAGCTTAAGAGCCACCTATTACAGGATTCCTATATCTTTTAGGCCCTAATGATTTCCACACTATTTGTTTTTCTGGTTTGTTCTGTTTTCTTGTTTTAGAGTCACACCCACCTGTACTCAGGGCTTAATTCTAGGCTCTGCCCTCAGAGAGCACTGCTGGAGGGCTTGGGAGCCGGGACCAAACCTGGGCTGCACCTTACCAGTAATACGAGCTCCATCCTTTGCACTTCTTATGTGTTAATACCTCACCCTGCTTCCTGTCATCCACAAATGACCAAGGTGCAGATGAGAATTATGGGCATGGCAGAGCCCTGCACTGACCTGTACGACCACTCTCCAAAGAAAGTCATCCTTCCACACTCAGCACCCAGCTCACGATCTCCCCCTCAACCTAAGGACATCGTGGAAGCTCTCAACCAACAATATCTTGCTGATGAATCCATATTTGCACAAAAGCCCCATGTTGAGAAACTGTGAAAATGAAGAGCAACCTACCCACACAAAGAATTCCACCCAACAGCGTAAAGGAATGGTAAATCTATTCTTTCCAAGAATTACATTTCTACCTCAAGGACATACACAAATTTTGTTCTCTTCAGTGTTTTACTTGTGTTAGATTCACAGAAACCCACGAAAGAACCACTTCTTCTGTGGGTTTCCATAAATTACAGAAAACTGACACTGTCTGTGCAGAGATGAGGGCTGGGAAGGTGATCAGAAAGAGCCTGATCCATGGTTCTCACTTTTATGCATCCACTTATTGCAGAATGAAAACGTATTTTTCCATAGTGCAGGTTTATGATTCCTAGGGGCTTCCATGAGTTCCAAAGGAAGAATAAAGCTAAGAGTAAAACTATTTGTGCTTAGCAAACACTGATCATATGTCCCATCTGGATGATTATCAGCCACCTCTTTCACAACGTGTCCAGAATCTTCCTTCCTTGCACATTAAAGATCTTGCTCTCCCACACTGCTGAAATCAGCTGAGCTCTGAATGACACAGGTCCATATCTCTCTGCCTAAAATAAAACTCACCGGGACCCACAAATATACGAGATGCTCATCAGAATGAGCATCTGGGATTACCAAATGCTGGTGGCTCTGGAGAAGCTGAGCTGACCCTCGAAAGCGGACTGAGAATAAATCATTAATGCCTGTTGACCATGGTGCACCCAGAGACACAGGCCAGCATTCACGACAAGCTCCAGCAATCTCTCTCCCTCAAATACACGCCCCAGCAGTATCAGACCCTTCCAGACAGGTGCCCAAGGTCCAACCACCCTCTGTGCCTCCTGAAAGCAGAGAAGCTGCCCAGTGCCAGATCAAAAGACACACTTACCAGCTTATTCAATTATTCAGGAAATGAGGAGGGTGGCTTTCTGCCTCGGTGAAGTTACCATCAAAGTCTCCAGTGCTTGCCTGAGTGTTCTGGATCTAGAACCAGGCATGCTACGGTGCCACAGGGAAGAGGGGTGGATGTAACAGGTCCCTACAGGCTGGTGACCTGCCACTGAGTCACTGCATCATCAAACACCCACCTGCCTCACTGCATCATTAAACAGCCACCTGTCTAGCGATGTGCGCTGAATTTTACTTAACCCCTGACCCCTGCTTTCAGTCGATGCGAATGTCCATGAGCAAAACCTCTACCCAGATTCCCCCTAAACTCAGAGAGGGAATAATGGGCTCTGATGGCCTTGGCATTCTTTTGGCCCTGTACAGAGTTCGGCTCCGGGCTGCTTTCCTAACCAAGATCCTGCTCGGGAGCCTGAAACATGAGCTGCTTTTCCCTAGTGCTGCAAGCTTGGTGGGGAGAGTGGGCAGGAAGGGGAGAAGGACGCTCAATGCGATATAGAGATATACCACGTAGGTTCTTGTCTACGATCAATTTTCTGTGAGTTCTGAGCAAAAAGAGCTGAGAATGCAGCTATCAGTAGAAACACATAAGGTGCATCTATAAGTCTGTGAAGGCGAGAGAAAAGGGAGCACAGAAGCCCAACGTGAATTTTTCCAGAACTGAAACGATTTTCCAAACTCTTTGCCTTAATGTTTAACTCCAGGACCCTGATGGTAGTTTGAACCCATAATTGCTCCCTCAACAGCCACAGCAAACAGTGGGTTGCCCCTCTGCCCTCCCAGCTGCCGTGACCCTGGCCTCTGACCCCCACACATCCTTTCTGTGGGCTGAGCGGCCTCCCCTTTGCAAGGCCTCCAGGCTGGACCCAGCAGGCAACAGTGCTCTGGAGGACAAGCCCCCCTCTACCCAAAGTCCACTTAGCCCCCACAACAGCACGCAGCAGGCCCCCATGGGGGCAGGTCAGTCCTGTTCATGACGATCTCTGAAAAGTCAGGACTGTGGAGGAAGCGAAAGAATCAGCAGACAATGGCGATGGTCATTGCTGTTTTCTGAATTATCACAGGGGACAGATGCAGGAAGACAAGACAGGGAGCAAAACTGAACAGGACTTGGGCCCCCTCTGCTCTGTATGGATGCGGAGTCAGTGCTCACTCGAGCGCCAAGTCTTCCCAGAGGCTGAGTCCCAGAGTCCAGAGGGGCAGACCACATCAGTTCCCACCTGGCTTGACTGTTTTGTCAGAGACTTTGACTTAGGGGAAGTCTCTAGAGGAAGAGCCTTCAGTGTCCATCAGCGAAGTCACCCACCAGCCTCTTACCTTCATTCCAAAGGACTGCATCCGGGTAGCCACCTCTCTGCCAATTCTTCCCAGGCCAAGAATTCCCAGGGTTTTTCCATTCAGCTCCATCCCCATGAACTGTAAACAAATAGGCAAAAGGTGGAATCAGCCTCAGGGCACCCCTGGGCTCTGAGGTGGGGCTGTGGGGGGTGAGGCAAGCCTGGGTGCTCACCTTCTTCCGGTCCCACTTGCCATCTTTCATCGAGGCTGTCGCCTGGGGAATCTGCCTGCAGGGACAGACAGAAGATCAGCAGGTCCACCCGGACCCTCGCTGAGCAGGAAGGAGGCACAGCACAGGCCCACACTGACACTGTTGCCGATGGTCACTGCCCACGACCATCTTACGGCCATCTGTGGGAGCTGCGGAACGACCAGAGGGAGGCCAAAGAGTGCAGCAGAGGGAGATCCTGGCGCCACGTGACAGGGCCCAAGCATGTCCAGTGAGGAGGCGGGAAGTGGGTTCTGACTCTGCCTCAGCCACTGAGGTAAGACTCTGGGTGGGTCCCAAACAAGAGTGGATGCACCTGGATTTATGAGAATGACAAAATGGGACTTTGGGGGACGACGACGATGATGATGACATCATCAAGTGCTAGTGCTCCTCTGGATGTTCAAGAACTTGCATTTCTCTGCTCCATCCAGGGCCACCTCCCGTGAGCATCTTCCCCATCAAAGGGGACAACATCTTCCTTGGAGACTTCCTTAGGCCCACAAACTCTCAAACTACCAGATTGGGATGGGTGGGTAGCACAGTTCCGACATTTTCAACATCCACCCCAGTCCCCATTGCACCACAGAGAGAGAGAAAGACAGACAGACAGAACAGCCTCTCTTTCTATCACAAACGTGACTGTCAAGTCTGTAATTCCTGAAGGAAACAAAGAAAGTGCAAAGTTAGGAAGAAAATGTTCCAGAAGACAGGGTTCTGCAGGAATCTTGAGGAACAATTAGTAAACAATAAATGGGGATCAATGTGGATCAGTATCTGCTTTAGATACTGAAATAGTGAAATCCACACTTGCTTTATCACCCTCATTTCTCCTGGGCCCCTTTTCAGCTCCCGCAGCTCAGGGCCCCCACCCTCTGTGCAGTGCCGTCGCAGAAGCCCCACTGGGTGGTCTCTGCCAACTCTTCCAGAGCCCTGCACCTGCAGTCTGCCACTCCCATCCTCCTGTGCTGAGCCTGGAGCAGAGACCCAGAAACCACAACACAAACACTGACCAGTGAGTCCTTCACAGGTATATTCCTTCTTCATTTTGATGCCTCCTTGATAAACGAGGTCAAGACTGGGAGATTACGCGTGGCTACTTCCCATAAACTATGCCATTTAATTTCCTTTAAATAAACTTTGCCCTTAACTGAGGGGAGGGTGGGGGGCTGTGTCCACTCCTGAGACTTTCCTGCTGGGAGTGGAAGCAATGAATCAGAAACTGCACTGAGGGCTGGAGTGATAGCACAGCGGGTAGGGCATTTGCCTTGCACACAGCCGACCCGGATTCGATTCCCAGCACCCCATATGGTCCCCCGAGCACCACCAGGACTAATTCCTGAGTGCAGAGCCTCCCTCCCTCCCCCCAGGGCCCCCAAGGAAACGAATCATCTGTGATCTGAAGAGCACAGGTGAAGTGAGCATCAGGATCATTCCCAACCGCTGTGCCAGGTGCTGTTTCTTGTTCTCTCAAAGTCTCTACCAAACCAGTGAACTCCTAAGGCTGCAGGTAGAAAAGCCAGAACAAACTGAACTCCTTCAAGTCTTCCCCTAGCAGAAGCGATACCGGTCTCAAGAGGAGAAAAGAAAGTTTTTTTTTTTTTGGCCCCAGAAAGTTTCAGTAAAGAAGTGAGGAATTTAGGCTCTTTCGCTCAGTTCTGCGGCCCTTTCACTGTGAACAAATGTTAGAAACGCTGTTCACGGCACATCTTGAAGCCATTCACTTCTCCAGATTGTGACCCCACATGGGGAGACTCAGACCAGGTATCAGAGCCATTGGCCCCAGGCTGGTCCCTCCACCCATGCTGCCCACACCCCCAGGACTCCCGTGGAAAGAGCAAGTGTGGGATTTGACCACAGAGATCCTGGTGTTATAAATCCACGGGTGGCATAGGAATCTCAGGACAGTTTGCTTTCCATTCTGTCATAACACAGACCTGTAAAAGAACAGGGACAAGGCAGGCCCGACGGGCAGCAGAATCGGAGAGGGACAAAGCTCCACAGAGATAACCCGGCATGAATCAACACGCCTCTTGCTTCATCTTGAAGAACCAAAAGGAGAAGAAGAAAAAAGGACAGATGCACCAGGTGGCAAAGAGCATATTTGGGAGCCTCAGCAATGAGGGACGCACAGTAGGTGGGCAAAGAATAGAAAGAGTGGCAGATGTGACGACTCCCACAAGCCTCGGCAATGAGTGCAGCACTGCAAGTCCACTCTCGCACCTGACGTGTAAGAGCCAGAATCACAGTAACGAATACTGAGTAGGAGACTGACCACCCGGAAAGTTCTTAGTCGTCTGCGTGCTGCCCGGTTCATCAAGCGTTTTGAAGTTTCTCCAGGCCAGCTTGCCTGGGGAGCCAGCCACCCACGACCGACTTGCCTGGGGCAGGCTCTGAGAGCCTGGGACTTACCTGGCCAGGCACATGATCATCCCGCAGGTGAGCTCTGCAGCGCTGAGGCTGTTCCCATTGGGCGTGCTATGAGCAAAGAGGTGAGAGGTCAGTGGCCCGTACCCAGCCTCAGGGAATCCCCAGAATGCAAGTGCATGTCTCTGGCTTCAAGAGCTCTCCAGTTTTTAATGCAAGCCCCAACCCTGCACCGCCACCCAAGTTTTTGGACATACGCCTGTCCAAAGCCAGGGCGACAGCAACCCCCTTTCAGCCCTCTGCTCCAGAATGCCACCACAGGGCCCCATACGCAGACCTGCTCTTCCTAAGGCAGGGCCGTGTCTTGCTCACTCGGGAAGCACGTGTGAACTGGCCCTTCATGGCTCCTGTCCTTTCGTAATCTGCCTGCCCACAGCAGCTGTACCCAGTCCCGCTCGCTCCCTGGCTATCCAGCTCTCCCCGGCCACCTCTAGACAGAACAGAGGCCAGTCCCTGCGCACGAACCTCCGTCATGTCCCCCTTGCTGGCTGCCACTGGGAGCAAAACAAGAACTTTTCTGTTTGCCTCCTAGACTTCTCTACACAGCTCCTGAAAAATTCTGAACTGACAAAGCTTCCTCACATTAGTCTGACAGAGCACAAGGCTGATTCAGTCCATTTTACAGAAAGCAGAGCAGAGACACAGTAATCGACAGAACAATTTTCATTTTCTCAAACGATTTTTGTTGTTCCATGTCTCTAGTTTTGTGGGTTACTTTAAAGTTTTGGGAGAACTTTATTCACAAACATGTTCATCCTCAGCTCCCCGCACCTCCCCCTCTCCCTAGCACATGAAGATAACATGGAGACACAAAGCCAAAAGATCCTACTTCTAAAGATTCTACTTTTAAAGCTCAGGCAGAGGGACCAGAATAATAGTACAGTGGAGAGGGTCTTGCCTTACACACGGGTGACCCAGGTTTAACACCTGGCACCTCATATGGTCCCCTGAACACCAGGAGTGATTTCTGAGTCCAGAGCCAGGAGTAAGCCCTGAGCATCACCGAATGTGGTGCAAAAACAATTTAAAAGAATAAATAAGTAAAGCAGGGAAGGGGTGTCCACTAAGCCAGGGAGAAAGCTCCATAGGCTGGGCACACCCCTGCCATGCAGAGACTGGCACTGCCCGTGGCCCTCCAGCACCACCAGGAGCAACCGCTGGGCACTGAGCCAAGCAACCCTGAACACCACCAGGTGTGACCCCAGAATTTAAAAAATTAAAAGGTCAAAAGAAAGGATTCTCTGTCTACTCCACAGACCTTCTGGTGTCCCAGTTCCCAGTGTAACCATCACAGCCACACGAGATGGGCACTGGAAAAGAGGCAGGGGGCGGGGGGCTCCGGGAACAACATAAAAAGGGTCACCGATGACCACTTCTACTTCTGGGTACTGACCCAATCAAATGGCCTGACCTCTCGGAGGCAGTAGAGGGAAAAGGAAAGAAGGACTCGAGAACAGTGAGGGCTCCCGGGGAGAAAAGCATCATGGGACTAGAGAAGTGGAGAGGCGACACCAGCCAAGGCATCTGGGCGCCAGGACCAGATCCAGGAACGAGGGTCCCCTGGCACCGAGGTCCTTCTGGCCCGGTCTGCTGTGAGACCAGCTCCACACAGACACAGGATACGTTTGCTCTTGGCCCTGACATGTGAAAAGTCAAGTAGGGCCATGGCGGCAGAGAAAGGGTCAGGAGAGGGTGGGAGGGAGAGGGCTAGGTCACACCAGCAGCAGCGAGGCAGCGGAGACATTCAAAGTCACTGGGACTTGTCCCCACACAGAAGGCGGCAGGAAGGAGAGAGAAGGGCAGGGAACAGACTATCCAACGAAGTGGCCTTCCCACTGCCCTCCAGGCTGCCTTGGGAGTGAGGAGCACTTAGGGTTACAACGAAGCCCCAATGTCAGGGACCAGGAGGGCTGACCACCAGCCTGGACTCTGGACTCGGCCTCTAGCGGGTCCCTGCTGCGTCCCCCTAACTCTAACTGGCTCAAGCTCCCCGCCCAGACTCCCGGCTTACTTCATCACCAGGATGCCCTTCCTGGTGGCCGCTTCCAGGTCCACATTGTCCACTCCTGTGCCAGCCCTGCCCACCACCTGGAGCTTTTCGGCTGCGTTGATGACATCAGCAGTCACCTTGGTGGCTGAGCGGACAATGAGGCCTTCACAGTCCTGAAAGAAAAGAAATATCTGGATTCACTCGCTTGATCTTCCAGACAGCCCAGAGCCACGTAACCAGCACAGAACTCTGCTGTGGACCCTGGATATTCAGGCTGCGACAGCACCCAGTGGGCTCCCAGCGGAAAGAACCCACCTGTTTTTCAAATCCAGGTCCCATCCCTCAGGTGCTGGAAGAAAATGAGACCAGGCAGCTACAGCACCTGGCACAACACTGTGCCCTGAGCGCCACTGAGCACCACCTCTGCCATCAAACCCTGAGCTGCACAGAGTAGGGGAAGAACGAATTCTACTCTGCAAACCCTATGCCTGGTGCATGGAAACGAGATGATGAATTCTGGCTGACTGCAAAGAGAATGGGGGTAGTGGAAGGAAGTACTTCCTTTTCCCTCTTCTGGGTATTTAATGAAGAAAAACCTCGATTCAAAATAAATGCTTCCCACATTTATTTCAGTATTAGTTGCAAGAGTCAAATGCCCTCGTCAGATGCATAAGATGATGAGGCAGGACCACAGAGACAGGACAAACGCTGAGGCGCCTCCCTTGCTTGCTGCCAACCTGATTAAGTGCCTGGCTCTGTGCCCAGGAATGACCCCTGAACTCTGCTAGGTGTGACCGCCCCTCCACTCCAATATGTAAAGAGATTTACTATTATTGTTGTTGTTATTACCCACTGTGCTATTGCTCTCTGTGTGTGCGCAATAGCACAGTGGGTAAGGTGTTTGCCTGGCATGCAGCCAACCCGGGTTCTATTCCTCCGCCCCTCTCAGAGAGCCCAGCAATCTACCGAGAGTATCCCGCCCGAATGGCAGAGCCTGGTAAGCTCCCCATGGTATATTCGATATGCCAAAAACAGTAACAACAAGTCTCACAATGGAGACGTTACTGGTGCTTGCTTGAGCAAATCCATGAATAACGGGAAGATAGTGCTACTACAGTGCGAAAGTGCTATTGTTATTATCTCAAGTCAAAATCCCACATAGGCATGCCAAGTCCTTTTGTTTTCCATACAGATCAAAAACCAAATCTCAAAATCTCAAAATATTAATTCCAAGATGCATTTGCAAGTGTGTGGTCCAAACTCATTTCATGCATAAGAAACTTCAAGCCCAGAAAAGTCAGCTCTGCCCACTTCTCCTCCACTTTCCTTCCCCTTTCACTTCTTCCTTCCATGTATGGGGCACGTGGTATACACATCTCTGTCAAGAAGCTGGACTTGTGCCCACACAAGGTTAAATCACAGTTCTATTCCTCAAGTTGCTCACAGTGACAGACACCCTGAAACTCACGGTTCCCCGTGCATGTGGTGACCATGGAGCGTACGGATAAAAGGACCCTAAAGGCCAGAGAAACCTTGGAGCTGATGCCAACCTCAGGAAGTGTGAGGGCACTGCCATGTCTCCGTATATGGCCAAATGGGCAGAAAACCAGCCAGTGCCCACGCAGTGAGGGGACAGCACTGCCACAGGGACCACTGTCGCGCTCACCACACCAGCGACAGAGGAAAGGATTCCCCTGCCTGCTCACATATGCCATCTTATTTCTGGGGAGGTTAATGACATTCGCTTCCAGGAAACCTTTCCAGTACCCAGACTTGATCACGCCCTTCCCAATCTCGATTTTTTATCACCTGCTTCACATTTAGTTGTTTTCTCTGACAGGCAGTTTGGGTTCATTTTCATTTTATGCCTTTAAAGCAAGGAACACACATGGAAATCTTTCCTGTTTCCTCTGCTACATCTCCATGAGATCAGCCACATCAGCCTGGGCATTGGGTACATAAACCACCTATTGATGGGGCTGGTGCTACAGCCTAGTGGGTAGGGCAATTGCCTTACATATAGTAGACCTGCGTTTGACCCCCCCCAGCACCTCCGATGGCCCCCCAAGTTCTGCCAGGAGTTGTCTCTGAACACAGAGCCCAGAGTAAGCCCTGAGCATCACTGGGTGTGGCCCCCAAACCAAACTAATGGGGAAAAAATGTTATGAAGCACCGAGCAGATCCCCAGCACCTCAGGTACCAAACTTTACAGCATTCTCACCACAGCTCCAAGGAGATTGTTTTTTTTCAACCCAGACAAATTGAAATAACTTTTTAAATGTAAGCATTTGAAGAAAATAAAGGGGGGATGATTGTGTGATGTCAGGTCAGGATGAGCAACTTCTCATAGACCAGGCACAAGTCCCAGAGGCCGTAAAAGAAAATATGGACATATTTAATTCCACATAATATTTAAACTTCTGTGTGGACAAAGATCCCACAAAAAAAGTTAAAGGGAAGTAATGGGCTTGTTATGAGGGGAAAAGTCTGCACAACATAATACATCATAATTAGTGCTGATCACCAAAACACCAAGATTCCCTCCAGAGGGCAGGGAGAGAGCTCAAAGGGCTGGAGCACCTGGCTGCTCTGAGGCCCTGGGTTTTCTGAGCAACCCTGGGGTGCCCCTTGTGCTCCCTCCAGCCCCCAGCATTCCTAGATCCCAGTAGCACCTAGTTCAACACACCTGGAAGTGGCCCTCAGGTCCCCAGAGCACTCTGAGGAGACATTCCCTGGCACTCCCACCTCCTAAGCAAAAGAAACACTAGAAGGCAAGAGCATGCCTTGCACCCAAGAGTTCTAGGACCCTATCTTGGCACCCATGGACCTCTAAGCACTGCCATGAGCAAACCCCCAGCACAGAGCCGAGAGTAGACCCTGAGCATGATCAGGTGTACCAAGAGCCAAGAGGGAAAAAAGCACAAGACCTACAAATCTCTTCTAATGATAATCAATAAAATACAAAGAGGGGCTGGAGCAATAGCACAGCAGGTAGGGCGTTCGCTTTGCACGCGACTGACCCGGGTTCAATTCCCAGCATCCCATATGGTCCCCCGAGCACCGCCAGGAGTAATTCCTGAGTGCATGAGCCAGGAGTAACCCCTGTGCATCACTGGGTGTGACCTCAAAAGCAAAAAAAAATAATAAAAATAAATTAATTAATTAAATAAAATATAAAGAGATCTAAGTGGGCAATTGATAGAGGGACTACAAAGCAGCCAGTAATTTATAAGATCCCGAAACATGAGATTTTATGACAAGATCATTGTTAAATGTGACATTTTCAAGCATCCAGTGGCAACAAGAATATTCCAGAGCAGTAAGGACTGAAACAGGAGAGAACATTGCAGAACACCGTAGGAGGCACTTCTGCATCTGCCAGTACATCTTAGTGTATTTCCTTTCACCATCGCCAATGGCACCTCAGGTCACTGGTGACATAGAAGAAATAAATGCACCTCCCTTGAAGCAGCCAGCCAAGGATGAAGAGTCAAAGTTCAACTGATAAGAAGGGATCACAGAGTAGGAGTCATCCCCAAAAGTCAGCCTTATCACTTCGCCTCTCCAGCATCAAGTTCCAAGCCAAGTCCTACTTGAGACACTCTGCCCTATCATTCCCACAGGTCCAGCCACCCGGAATCTCTCCAATGCAACCACCACCCTCTGCACACCTTGGAATTGCTTCCCACAGGGCAGACTGGCTATAGGGATGATGCAAAGGCCCCAGGAGTCCACTCCACTCTAACACACCTCACGGAGCAGGAGTTTTCCTTAAAACGTACAACGTCTCCCTGTGGCAGCATCTCCGAATGGAGGGAGTTGACTCCACCCAGATGCGCACTCAGCGTTCAACTCCCCACAATGAACAGGCCTGAAAGTCCAAGATTCTTGCCTGGCCCAAGTGGACCAGTTTGCAAAACCTCTGCCCTCAGCAACTACCTCAGCTTCATTGATCCTTTGTGCTGACTCACTCCATCGGCATATTATTTATTGGCAGCCTGTGTGCTGACCTAGCTCCTGCTGAACACTCAAAAATAGTACCATTCTTTACTCAAGCCACAGGCCCTCTGAGACTCAGCTCCACGCTGCCCTTCTCTGCACTCTCCTCTCTTACACGAAACGTGTCCCTCCGCCTGCATCCACCATGCAGTCCTCAGTTATAACTTTCTTCTCTCTGCTTTGTCATTCTTAGTGGGAAGGTGCCACTCTCTGTTACCCACTCTGCCGACTCCTGTTCTGAGAGGCTGTGGGGGTGCCCAGGATGACGAGGTGGCGTTGGCACTCTCTCCCCTTGACTGTCCCCACTCTGCATCTCTCAGCTGCCACAGAGCTGGATAGCAGTAGGTCACTGATCTACAAGATTCATGGCTGTTTCCAACAAACCAAGTCAGCAATGGCAACGTTCCTCAGGTCCGCACATGATTCCTTGCCCAGAGAGACAGGCCCAGACACAGAGATCATTCTAGCATTGCTGCAGCCTGACTTAGAAATCACCAGGAAAGTCAAAGAAATTCATACATGGAGAGGGTGGGCAGGGAAACCATTCAAGGGACTGAATGATTTCAGCTCTGACTCCAGGCTTGACCCTGGTACTGCCTTGGCAAAGTCCCACCAGCAGTGATTTCCCCAGCCCACCTGCACCACGCCAGGTGTACACAGCATCTCTCCCCCTGCACTGCTCGGTGTGACCCAGAAACTGAAAAGAAAAAAAAAAAAGGAAACTCCCCAGGTTATGTTGCCCAGTTACAAAGAATCAGAGAATGCACACTAATTAAGTAGGTGCTTGTCCAGTAGCTGCAAAGTAAATCCTAGCATAAAAGATGAGAACTTGAGAATCTGAAGGAATCTTTTCAAAAACTAGAAGACTCCTGGCAGGGAAATGTGTTCACTTCTCTTTTGTGAAATTCTGGAACCATGTATATGCGTTGTTAAGCGACATGCATCTCCACTGTTAGTTTTGTGAATTCTCATCAGAGCTGTTTTGCTATTTTTTTAAACAAGACAAGATCGGGAGGCACTGCACACACTCAGGGCATTATTTCATAAAATGTGTGTACACATACAGATGTGTATGCCAACTAATAATCAAAGTTAATTTCTTGCTGGTTTAATGGTAAAGGGTGCGTTAGGTCCAAGTTTAAGTGTCCCTGAATTTTAGGTTTAAGGTGGGACCCTGGCTGATAGAAGCTTGAGAATTGTGAGTCCAAGATAAAAAGCTTTTATTATTCTAAGTCAGCGTTTTCAAATGCTTTTAACTAGGATACACAGCAGGAAACATTTCTAAGTTGTGATTTTATACTCACATAAGATAACTACCAAGTTTTGCCATCGGTCCAAACCCCACCCTGCGCCATTCTCACAGGAAAGTTCTTCCTCTGGGTCTTAAAATGCCGGTCGTGCTCCATCCACGTGGCTCCATCACACACGGGGAGCTCTGACCTGCCTGCCAAAGCATCCTGGGGAACGATTGTGCTCCCCGACCACGGAGTCGGAGAGTGGACTGATCAGAATTCCAAGGAGCTGGAACAGCGGCCAAGTTCCCTCGGCATGAAAACGTCGGAAGCCATGGAGGGAAGGGACACTTGCATCCCTCTCCACACTGGACAAAAAGGCACAGCGGATCGGAGTAGATCTGAGGGCTCTTTGATGGGCCGCGCCACCAGACAGGCAGGGCGAGAGCAGCAGTGTCCCTGGAGGAAGCCACCAGCTCCTGCTGCAGGGACTTTGCACTGCTTTGAACTCATTCACCAAGACCCTGGTCTCTATCCTGTGCATAAGTGCCTCTGCCTGTCCCTGCAGCCCCCAACTCCCCCGTTAAAAACTCTAATCTCCATTGTTTAAAAAAAAAGTTGCACAGCCCGGAGTTCAGCCACTCTCCCAACCTGGCTGTCTAGAGGAGGGAAGAGGTGCAAGTCCCAAGCAGATGGTCTCAGTTAACTCCTCTGCACACAGCACACGGCCCAGTGGCCCGGTAACTGCACCCTGGGGGGAAAGGGCACCGAGAAACTGCACAGAAGATACATCCGGTACCTGCGCGGCGGCAGGAAACACGTGGCTGCCTCTGAGGGACCTGGAGGGCCCGGGAGGTGGGGGTGGGGGACTGGATGCCCTGCTGGACGCGACTGCACAGAAAGCCGAGGGGGTTGGA
This sequence comes from Sorex araneus, assembly GCF_027595985.1. Classification (NCBI taxonomy): domain Eukaryota; kingdom Metazoa; phylum Chordata; class Mammalia; order Eulipotyphla; family Soricidae; genus Sorex; species Sorex araneus. The sequence continues at coordinate 148,983,126 of NC_073304.1, read as the reverse complement.
GGTGCCGCGGGGTGGGCACTGCTCAGCTCGGCGCGAGCGGTAAAAAGTGCAGAGGCTGGAGTGGAGAATTCACCAAAGACGAGCCTTGGGGTGCTCGGTGCCACGGGACCCCCGGGATCCGCGAGACATGAGCGCTCTGGAGCCGTGCGTGCGAAAGAACAGCGCCGCACACCCACCCCTCGCGAGGAGCCGTCGGAACGCGCCGGGACCGCTGGGCGTCGGGCCCCGGGCCGGCGGTTTCTGGGCGGAGCGCAGCCACCTGCGCCCGCGGGTCCCGGCCCCCCGTCTGCCCCGTGGCGCCGCGCTCGGGCGGCGAGGGGCGGTGAAAGCGCGCCCCGCTCTTGCATCAGACGCCGCGGGAAGGCTGCGGCCCGGCCCGGCCCGGCCGGCCTAGGCGCCCCCGGCCCCGACCCCGAGCGCCTCCGGAGCACCGGGCGCGGCCGTGCGCGCGGGGGGCTGCGAGCCCGCGCCGGGGAGGGGACAGGCGGCGGGGCGCCCCGCGAGCAGCGCCCGGACCCGTCGCGGACGCTGGCACTGGCGAGGCCGGCGCGGCGCACGCGGCTGCAGGGAAAGGGAGCGCGTGCCCGCCGCGCCCTGCGCCCCCCGCGCCCCGCGTCTCCTGCAACCCCCCGTGCCCCCCGTGCCCCGGAGCCGGGCAGCCGCCGCCCGGCCACCCGCCCGCCGCGCCCGCCTCCTCGCCTGCAGCTCGGCGATCAGCTCCTCGCGGCTCAGGTTCTGCTTCTCCACCACCTGCAGCCCCCCATCCTGCAGGATCTTCCGGCAGCAGGGGTCCAGGCTGTCGCTGATGAGCACTTTGCGGAGAGTGGCGAAGGCCATGGCTCTTGCCGGCAGAAGCACCGAGACCCAGCAGAGGCGGCTGCTCGGGCCGGCGGACGCGGGGGACTGGGCAGGACCCCGCGCCTCCCGCCCCCCGCGCCCCGCTACCGGCCCCTCCTGATTGGACAGATTCGCCCCAGCCCGCCCGCCCCGGGCGCCCGAGCCTCCCGGTCCCCGCCCAATATATTAGACGCCGCAGGAATTTCTCAATCTCAGCCCGAGCCCTTCCCGACACCTGATGAGCCTATAGAAGTACGGTCTGCGCTGACTAGCTCTGATGCCTATCAGAGACGAGCAGGAATATTCCTTGTCGTGTTTCGTGTCTTCCCTAAGCACGCATTCACTATTTATTTTATTTATTCATTTCATTAGGAAGCGCTTGTGGAAAAGGCTCTGTGCTGGTTGCTAAGAGGCGCCAGCGAACCGAACAAGCAGACAACCAACAGCCCATTTCTCTCGTTAAATACTATAAAGCATGCACTTCCCAGAGTTTACAAAACAATCGTTAGTTCCAACTGAAGGATTCAATGAGAAAGCCACAGAGGGTGTATCTAGAGTACCTTAAGTTTTATTTGTTCAAGTTCCCTATTTTCTTCTTCCTCCTCTTCCCCTCTGATTAGGAAAGAGAAAAGGAAAATAAGATGTCAGTCTGTCCTAATGTATATGAGGGCCAAAAAGCATGTCCCACTTCTTTTTCTTAGAAATCCTTTAAAAAAAATCCATTATGGGTAACTTAAGGTTACTAACGATTGGAAAGCAAATTCGGACGAATTAGAATTCAGTGTCATAGACACGTCCAGTCTTGTTAATCGTTGTGTGCAGTTGTCAAACACCATTCAAAACACTGAAATGTCAGATCCTTATCTTACATGTCTCTGTAGGATATCAGTAGGACAAAGCATGGGAAATTTTATTTATTTTGAAATTTATTTCCTTTTCAAAAAATAATTCAGCCTGAATTACAAAGTTACTCATTATTGCCTTTCAGAAATTCAGTGTTTCAACACCAATTCCTTCACCAGTGCCCACTTCCCTCTGGCAGTGAGCACTCGTACCTTTCTACCCTACTCCCCACCTGCCTTTCTCTATAAGAGACACTTAAAGAAAAGCAATAACTTCTGACACTGTGATTTGCAGTACTGTTGCCAAGAGGATTTCATGCATAACACTTTAGACTGCCGATTCCTGCACAAAATAGATTTTAGACCAAATGCTCCCTACAGGAAGAAAGATCATCTGTCTGTCCTGTTAATTTATATTTTGCATGATTTCATGTCCCACGTTTTGGCACCCTTGAGTATCCCATTTCTTTCCTCTGAGATATCCAGCCACCCTGGAGTCTGGGAACGAACAGTAGACTTAGTCTAGGAGGTCAATGATGTACTTGGAAAGCATCTGCTTTGGTTAACACTTACCTTCAACCTATCCCCAAACTCACCCATCCTGTTTTCATTAATGCAAAATCTAAACCTTCTTATCCTAGAATATGACCCTATTCCTTTCCCAAAGTCAAACTTCTTGGATACTTCCTGAACTCACAACCCTGAGGCACTTCTATGTCTAATCTCTCAAGCAGTATTTTCTTTATTATTTCTTTATTATTTTTGTCATAAACAAGTGACAAATGTTGCTCTTTTCCATTTCTAAGCTTTATCTCCAACTTAGCTCACAGTATCATCTGTATTATATATAGGACCACCCTGGGCATGTTCCCTCCCCCCATACCTAAGTTCCCAACATTTTATTCTTCCAACCATGCCGAGCACAGTGTCCACACTGAAGAGGTTTGAAGAAATTTCATTCCAAACCAGGTTTATTGAGCATCTATTAGGTCCAGTGGCTTAGTATAAGGGACAGATTGATGCATAACACATAGGCTTTTTCCTCAGGAAGAAAGAATAACAACATTTGAAGTCTTGAACTAGAGAGATGTACTGAGTGTTTTGGCAATGGAAAACAGAACCACTCAGAACAGCTTGGGGCAACAGGAAGGCCACTGCAAAGTCACCTTTGAGCTGTCATATGGAAGCTTGTTGTAGGCAACCAGGCTGAGAGGGCCAAAGATGCAAAGATGAGTAAAACATAATCTGTCTTCAAACTGCTCTCGGTCAATTGCCAAATACTGACAGTCACGTAGGAAATAGCATTCTTGGGTTTCCCTTTGAAGCTAGAAATCCACCAATAATGTACACTCACCTGTTTCCTTATTTGCAGTGAACCCCTTCCCCATGTAGGCCTTATCCTAAACACCTGAGGGGTCCTAGGAGACATAGTTGTCCAGTTCCATGTAGGAGATGACTAATAGGGTGTCATGAGTAGAAATTCTATTTTCCTACTTAAATTCCAGATATGATCCACCTGGTGAGTAATAAAGGATATTTTTTGAGAAATAAATGATAGATTGTCATCTAAAGAATGAGTTAATCTAGATTTGGACAACTTATAGTAACATAAAACTGGGGAAATTATGGGGCTGGAGTGATAGCACAGTTGGTAGGGCGTTTGCCTTGCATGTGGCCAACGCGGGTTTGATTCCCAGCATCCCATATGGTCCCCCGAGCACTGCCAGGAGTAATTCTTGAGTGCAGAACCAGGAGTAACACCTGTGTATCACCGGGTGTGACCCCCAAAAAAACTGGGTAAATTACCCTCTAAGACATAGTTTTTCTACTGAAATAGGAGAATACAGATTGCTATTGCGTTTACTTCCTAAGGATGTTATGAAGGTGCTAAAAAGGTTATGCATACAAATGAATGTAATTTGGCGCTGAAGAAATAGTAAAGTGAGTAAGTCATTTGCCTTGCACACAGCTGACCTGATTCAATCCCCAGCACCCCATATGGCCCCCCTGAGTACTAATAAATTCCTGAGTGCAGAGCCAGGTGTCACTCCTGAGCATTGCCTGTGAGACCTCACCCCAAAACAAACAAGCAAATGAGTGCATCTACAGTGTTTGACTTTCATTACTTTCATTCATTCACTCACCAATATGCTCAATTATTCAGCAAGTCAATCAACATATATTTATGAGAGTCTGTGATGTGCCAGGTACAGCTGAAGGTACTGGGAATAAAGTTCCAAATGGGATGGACTGTCTCTGTTCTCATGGAGACTTTACTGTTTTAGGACAAAAGATAACAAACAAGTGAGATCATCTCAGGGTATGATTAAGTACAGTGAAGAATGTAAAACTGAGAGGCAACTCAGAGAAGCAAAGACTAGGGATCATCTATTTGGACTATCTGATTAAGAAAATCATTTCCAGAGCAGGAGCGATAGTACAGCAGGTAGGGCTTTTTTTGCCTTGCACATGACCAACCCGGGTTCAATCCCCAGCATTGCATATGGTCCCCCGAGCAGGAGTAATTCCTAAGTGCAGAGCCAGGAGTAACCCCTGAGCATTGCTTGGTGTGACCCAAAAAGAAAAAAAAAATTATTTCCAAAAATATACTTGGCATGAGATTGAAGCAAGAAGGAGCAGTTAGGTAGAGAACTAAGGGCAGAGGGGAAAGCAAAATGAGTCTGGCATAATCAAGGAACCTGTAGCACTGCAGCGCTGTCATCCCGTTGCTCATCAGTTTGCTCAAGCGGGCACCAGTAATGTCTCCAGGGTGAGACTTGCTGTGTGAGACTGTTTTTGGCATATCAAATATGCCATGGGTAGCTTGCCAGGCTCTATTGTGCGGGCGGGATACTCTCAGTAGCTTGCCAGGCTCTCCGAGAGGGATGGAGGAATTGAACCAGGGTCAGCCGCATACAAGGCAACAGCCTACCCACTGTGCTATCGCTCCAGTCCTCAAGGAACCTACCCACAGATATTTCTATAGCACAAGATGCACGGCAGGCCAAGGCTGACCACTACAGTGATGCTGCTGGACACATCCCATGAGGGCTTGCTCTCTTTGGAGGATGGGATGGGGTTGAGCTGCTGACTGCTCAGGAATTCAGGGCCAGGGAAGGCTGCAAAGATAGCACTGGAGCTGGGAGTGGGAGCCGGAACACGGGGAAGGAGGGAAGACCCCAGGAGAACATCTAGCAGAACATCTGCAGAAGAAAGCAGTGGTAGGAACAAAGTTATCTGGGTGGGAAAGACTGACTTTTTCTTGCAATAGCCAGATCAGAGCTCTTGTTTAATAGAGAGCAAAGTGGAGCAGGTACCAGGGAAGGTGGGGGGCCAGACCACTCAGGCCCTGTGGATCAACCGAACTTTTGTAGATGTACATGATGAAACACGACCCAAACAGGCTCAGAGAAGGAAAGATTCAAAGGCCTAAAGATAAAGAGGGGCATAAATGAGCTCTTATGTTATCATGGGTATTCCCTGTCTCTCTCTTTTTCTCAGGGTTTCCTTTATTTCCAGAAAGGTGAGATGTGGCAACAGTGTCACAAGTTAGTGAAGAAAACAAGACGTGGCTGTATATTCTTGCAGTTGAACAGTCCAAGAAGATTGCATTCTTCTTTCAAGAATCGCCACAAAATTTCTACAACTGGATAGCTCTGTGGGCCACTTGGATCATCCCTCCTGTGACCAGGGCTGCTGGCTTCTCCGTCCGAGGAAAGCACCCACTTCAAATCCAATGAAAGAATCCACTTCATCTGAAACAAATGAGAGAAAGATAAAAGTATGTCCAGGGGACCAGAGAGAGAGAGTACAGAGGTCAGATGCTTGCCTTCCTCTGATTTGATGGCCACTGTCGAAATGGTCCCCTGAGAACCCTTGGGAGTGAGCACCCTGATCACAGAGCCAGAGGTGAGCACTGAGCTCACACAGGTCTGTTCCTCACAAATACATAAATAAATTTGTTATTTAAAAAACAGAAAGAAGAAAAAGGAAAGAGAAATTCAGAGCTCCAAGACCCAAAGAAAGAAAATGAGGATTGAAGACTGGCCACTCCACATGGTCTAGCTTTCATTATTCTTTTTTTTTTTTTAGCTTTCATTATTCTAAGTAAGACAGAAAACAATGTTTTATACTAATAAGGCACAGGCATTGTAAGACTTTTATAGCAATCACTTTATATTAGAGTGCACACACACACAAACACACCCCACTCCTTTTTGCAGGGATACCACGATGATAGTGATACACAGAGCAGGGGGTCCTTTATTCTGCACTGAAGCTACTCAGTAAAGAACATGCAGAACTTCAAAAGGCAATTGATAACTAAGCACCTGTGAATAATGGATGAAGTCAGCCACCTGGAAAAAGTAACTAGTTCATCCTGAGAGAAGCTAAGTGCCTGTAAAATTGTGTTGGGATCCAACAGATGAAATGAATGGGGGAATGAATACTGTTTTATCCAAATATAACTGAACCTTAACAGAAGGAATAGTGAGGGGGGTTCTTGGAATATATTTAGTTAAATTACTATGGGGGTAGCAAGACTCTATTAATTGGAAAACTGGTTTGCATATTCAAAAAGATGGTTCATGCTGGTGCGGGTGTGTGTTGGAGTTATATGCATGAGAAATCTTTATTACTATTTTTGTAAACCACAGCATCTTAATAAAAAACAATTTTAAAAATTAAAAAAATGCAGCAACAACAACTAAAGATGGTTGAGAGTGAATCATGGCTCATCCCCAGTGCTGAGCTGGAAGTCGGAGGAAAGACAGCACATGTGACATGGTTAGTGTACTTTGATGTGGTACAGGGAGAACTTGTCAGAATTTACCATTGTCTGTATAAAAATATCTCTTCTCACTATTCAACTCCTTTTCTTTACCATTCTTCTGAGAAATATTTTGCTTTCCAGAGGCCACTGGGTGGATCTGTTTCTTTCCCTGGAATCTGTTGTCTTAAAACCCTGTTAGCAAAAGAAAAACAGGCTGGAGGTATAGGCTGATGTCATGGGTGAAGGACGTGGGGCAGGGGAGCCAGAGCACAGTCATTAGGTTGAGATTCTAGCTGTTTGTGAGCATGGGAGTGTTAGGGTTTGTATTTATGGTCTTTTCTGATTCATCCAGCTCCTGAAAATTGCCAGAATCTTCATCAACACTAGGGGATTTAATTAAATCACATTTTAAAAACTTATTGCCTAGAATGGACCCTGAGTTACTGTTTGAAGTTGGGTATAATCATTGCTCATTTGAGATCTCAAACTCTCCTCACCTTGGCTCCAGCATTGCAAAACCTAGTTTAGGTCAGAGAAAGAGCTGGTGAGAGCCATAAATCTCTTCTCTTTGCAATGTGCTAACAGCTTGGGGGACTCTTGCACTGCGTTGGCGCTATTCATGGGCTTCATAAGAATTCCTGGAGCCTCTTGTTAGAAATCCACATTTGTAAAATTAGTAACAAAGTACAAAATAGTTGCAATAATAATCAAAATATTTAATGACTTTTAAAAAATGCTAGGTGAGTGATTGCTCAGAAACATCAAACCACAGCAAAGACTGGTTACATTATTATTTTCACTTTGCAAATAATAAATCTGTGATGTAATTTTACATTTTTATAATTCCCCTAACTTTACAGTTTGGATTTGGGGGAGTGGCAAGGGGTAATGAGCCATACATAGCAGTAACTCAGGGACTCCTGGCTCTTTGCTGAAGGGTCACTTCTCGTGAAGGGCTTCTGCTCTAGGACTTGTTTGAAGCGCTGGGGGTCAAACCTAGTCAACTGCACATAAGGCAAGCATTTTAACGTCTTTATTTTCTCTCTAGCTCCCCCAACTTTACAATTTAGAAAGGTAGGCTATGTCCATCCCACCCCAAACACACCCAGTCTTGTCTGCTGTTGGAAGCTAAGCAGGGTCAGGTTTTTTGGGTGGGAGAAAAGTAACCGATTTACTGAAAGTTACGCATCAATACATTAAAAAGCCGAGATTATAGCTTCTTTTACATAATTTAAAGATTATAATTCTTTAAATCTCTAGTTCAATGTCTAATTATATTATTCCTGAATCTTTAAAAATGAGATTGAAGGGGCCCAAAGTGACAGTACAGTGGGTAGGGAAGCCTGCCTTGCACGTGGCAGGCCCAGGTTCAGTCTCCAGCATCCCTTATGGTCCCCTAAGGTCACCAAAGATTCTTGAGTACAGAGCCAGAAGTAAGCCCTGAGTACCAACAGCTGTGGCCCCCAAACAAAACAAAACAAAAATGATAGAAAGTTCCTTCAAATCTAACATATCATCTATAAATTACCTACAACTTAGAAACAGCAGCACAAAAGTCTTAAATATTTGAACTATCAGAAGTCAAAAACCAGAGATTGTTTGAGAAGTCAAGATACTGATATTTACTGAGAAAGGTAGTAGGCAAGATAGTGGTCCCAGACAGATGTCCCAAACCTATTACTTTGTTACCTTATAAGGTAAAAGGACCTTGCAGATATTATTAAGTAAAGGACTTAATAATTTCATGGTGGGAAAATGACTCTGGACTATCTGGGTGGAGCAGACGTAATGCAGGGTTCACCATAACGGGGATGCACACAGAATCAGGGAGAGGGAGAAGGCCCTGTGGTAGAAATAGAAGTTACAGTATTGTGCTCTAAAAAGAAAGGAAGGGGCCCCAGTCAGGGGCTCTGTATACAGGACTGAGCAAGGAAACAGTCTCCTCTAGTGCCTCAGATGGAAACAGCCAAGCTCAACCTTGTCTTTTACCTAGTGAAACTGATTTTAGACTTCTGAACTCTAGAATTCTTAAAAGCAAAATGGTGTTTAGACCAACAAATTTGTGATAATTTCTGTATAGCAATGACTAGAAAACAGATATGCTTGGGAGTGTGAACAATAGTACAAAACATAGGGCATTTGCTTTATATATAGCCAATGATGTTTGATCCCCAGCACTTAATATTCTCCTTGAGAACCACTAGGAGTTATCCCTGAACAAAGATAAAGTAAAAGCAAAGATAAAGTAAACCCTGAGCACAGCTGAGTGTGACCCAAAACTAAAACAGAACAAACCCCCCACAAGACACCAAACATGCTTGGAAACCATGCGAAATGAAACAAATCTGTTTCATAAGGAGCTTAAAAATAGTAAAAAGATTCTTAAAATATATGAAGATTACATAATGGGGACAGTAATGGACTCTCTCCCCTCACCTCATATTAATTAAGGAGTCTGAATTAAAGAAAACAGAGATCTAGGAAGCTCAGGTTAAGCCTAAAATGGAATGGAAAGAGGGTTGGATTTATGGGATGGGTAGATGGATGGATGGATGGATGGATGGATGGATGGATGGATGGATGGATGGATGGATAGATGGATGGGATAAATGGGATAGGTGTATAAATGGGTGGGTGGAATGGGTGGATGAATGGCTGAATGGATGGGTGGGATGAGTAGATGTGTGGGTGGATAGATAGATAATTTGGACTAGAGACTTTTCCCTGTTCTTCTACTCCCAACTCTTTCCTCAAGCACCTACTTCTTGGAGTAATTAGTTTACTAAGGTTGCCTGAGACAAAGAATGAAAGAAACCAAAAATGAAGAACAACATGTTATAAATATGGTACATTTCACAGGGCCAGTGACAGAGCTATTGGAATGTGGTGTTAAAGACAATATCTGACAGACAGAATGACTTAAAGGAAGTGACCTTGAATAACAGAAAGATCCTGAACTAGTCATCCAGGCAGCAGAAAGAAAAGTGAGGAAGGGGTAGCCCGACCCCCATTCCTCATTCATACTTTGCACAAAAACTGTATCATTGAGTTAACAAGCTTCTTTTTTTCATGGAATTTTCTCTAGAGAATGAGACAGGCATTAACAAAATCATCATAAAAATAAGGCTATAACTATAATCAAGAGCAAATGTTACATAGAATTTGTTGAAAGTCTTGCACAAAAGAACCTAAAATTTGTTGAGAAGGGAAGGGAAGAAAGGTTTCTTTGAAGGAAAGAGGCTCAGAAGTTATCTGAGAAAAGAGTTAAATGCTGTCATTGTCCTTTGAACCTTTCCATGGGAGAGAGACAGGAAGAATTCTAGTCCTAATAATTCAGAGATGGGCCTGGACCTCAATTTGGATTAAGGTTTTAGCCCTGGATTAAGCACTGCTCCGGTCTTGCCTAACAAAGTTTAAGTTAAATACCTCAAAGGATTAAGTAGTCCCCTGTTAACTTAACCACATCCCAGAAGAATTTAGAATCTACATGTAGGAAAATAATATATAGTAGCCAGAATGATAAAAAATAAAATTCACTGTGTTTAGAATTCAAAAAAGTTGTAGGGTTGCAGAAAAGAAGGAAAATGTGGCCTATGTGATAAGAAAATATATTTGTCTCATTTAAATTAAAAGAAGTATTTTCTACAGAGACAAATAGGTGTCACAGATTTGTGTCTATAAATAAACTTGTGACCAATATCTGCATATTAGCAAGCTTATGCCAAGATATATATGCTAGACTATATATGAAGACTATGCATAAATATCTAAATATTGTAACCCTATTAGAATAGTAAAAATTAAACAAAGTAATTAGTATGGGACCTTTGGGTCCTATACCTTCTTTAATCACTTATTTGTACTAAATTATTTTATATATTATGTTAATCTTTGAGCATGACTTCTTAATAGTGGCAATTTTAATTCTACTTTGGTGCCCTTTTTCTTTTTTCTTAAATCTTTTCATTGAATGTTATTTTTATGATACTGAGTTTTTTCATAGTTGATTTGTATTAGATTGAGGATCTTCCCAAATTGCTAAATTTGAGTCCAAAGGGAATGATACTAATTTTGTTGAAGGATTTTTACATATGATCATGTAAACATATAATTGTTCTATCAGTCATGAATTATGTAAGTACTTTACATTGCTATTACACTCACTTTTTCTTGACTGTTATAGAGATGGATTTGACATGAAATTCAAAAGCACAACTTGATGAAATTCTTTTTTGTTTTTGTTTTTTGTGACACACAGCAATGCTCAGGAGTTATTCCTGGCTCTGCACTCAAGAATTACTCCTGGTGGTGCTCACCAGAAGTAATTCTTGGTGATGTTGGGGATGTTGGGGATCAAACCCTGGTCGGTGGTGCAAGGCAAATGCCCTCCCTGCTGTGCTATCACTCCAACCCTGGAATGTTTTCCCCCTAGTATTGTCTTTGTATTTTAAAAAACTTATTAGTCCCATACTTTTATTTTGGTATAAAAATGCCAAGAAAAGAGAAAAAAATTTTTAATTTAATTTTTTGTGTGTGTGTGAATCACCGTGAGGTACAGTTAAAAACTTAACTTATGAACTTTCATGTTTGCATTTGGTTTATATCCCTCCACCAGTGCCCATTCTCCCCTACCAATGTTCCCAGTATCCCTCCCACCCCCCCTACCCCAACCCCCACCATCCCGCCCTGCCTCTGTGGCAGGGCATTCCCTTTTGTTCTCTCTCGTGTTGGGTGTTGTAGTTTGCAACAGAGGTATTGAATAGCCATCATGTTGGTTCTATAGTCTACTTTTTGTATGCAGCTTTCAACCTGAGTGGGTCCTCCCAAAATTGAAAAGAGAAAAATTTTAACAAAGCGTATAAATGAAAAAAAGAAAAGAGAGAAAGAAAAAAAGATCCATAGTCTTAGGAAACACTATTGTACTTTACTAAAGGAAAGTCAAAATCTGATTTTATTCAAATATATAATACAAGATAAAATCCCTTTTTTTCCTTTTTTTTTTTCTTTTTGGGTCACACCTGACAATGTATAGGGGTTACTCCTGGCTTTTGCACTCAGGAATTACCCCCTGGTGGTGCTCAGGGGACCATATGGGATGCTGGGAATTGAATCCAGGTTGCCCGCATGCAAGGCAAATGCCATACCCACTGTGCTATTGCTCCAGCCCCAATAAAATCCATTTTTTTCATTTTGTGATTTAAGCATGTTTGACCACAAAATATTTTTGCTGTTTCATTTCTTGCTGACATTCTACACATTCTTTTATACTCACATTTTATCCTATACCTTCCCTTTATTCCACTTCAGTTTTACTTTAAAACAGAATTTTTTTGTCCCACAGCAAAAATATCTCTATTCTTTATACCTTGTTTACCCTAATTCATTGCAAACTTCTGATATTTCAAGCCACTATATTTTTATCTCTTGGTTTAATTTTCTTTCAAGCAAGTTTATTGAATTGAGAAATTCCATAACTCAAGAGACCTCATTCTGTGTCCATATTAGTCAGAAACCTTGTAAGACCAAGTTTGTTGCTTTTCTGCTTAGACAACACAAGATTACTTCAATTAATAAGTGCAGGTGAGGTAAAAAATTCTCATATTTTACTGATTAATTTGGAGATGTTTGCTTTAAATCAAACCATTAAACATTAAACCATTTCTCCATTCCTAATTAAAAGGAAATAAAAGTAAAGTCATTTCTTTCATGCATAAAAAGGAGAAAATTTATCCAATAGAAACCCACCCAGAACTTAACACAGATGATAGAGTTAACTGGGATGCACATAAAAATAATCACGATCACGTGTTCCATAGATTTGAGAGACCTAAGGAGAGATTGAACATGTTCATCTTTCAGACACAGAAAATACAAAAGACCAAACTCAAAGATATAAAAGACCAAACCCAAAGTGCACAATTAATGAAGCACATGCTTTGCGTGCAGGAGGTCTCAGTATACTTCCCAGTACCACATGGTCCCCTAAGCACTGCTAGGACTGTATATAGAATAGTATGGGGGAAAAAAACAAAACAATAATTGAGTTGCTAAAAAATTTGAAATGACCTAATGTAAATGTAACCAAAGTCCCCTAAAGAGAGGAGGAGGGTGGGAAGGAAAAGAAAACCTTTTAAATGAAGGTCAATTTTTTTCCAAGTTTGATGAAAACCATAAATCAATAGATTCAGAAGATCAAGGAATCCCAAACATAAAATATAGCCAAAGTGAAAGAAAATATCATTAAAGTGAAGGAAAAAAGTAACAAGGGCTGGGCAGATAGTGTAGTGACCAACTGGGGTTCGATCTCTGACATCCCATGTGGTCCCTTGAGCCAGCCCCACCAATAGTGATCTCTAAGAACAGAGACAGGAGCAAGCCCTGAGCACCATCAGGTGTGGTTCCAATACCATGCCTTCCTTCCAAGAAAAGGAAAAGAAAGAAAGTAAAGAAAAAAGCAACTAAAGGAAAATTTCAAAGCATCTCCAGGGAAAAGAAAAGGCATAAGGTTACACGTTGAAGAATAAGGAACAAGGACAGTATTTCTCACCAATACAAGCCAGAAGAAAATCACATGTGTATTTGTTTCTTTTTATTTTAATTTATTTATAATTTATCTTTGGGTTACAATATTGTAGAATTTCAGGTATTTTGGTGCCATGCTTCTATATATATAATTGCCAACACACCCTTCCACAGAGGTTTCAGTACCACTCCACCACCAATGCTATCCTTGCATTCATTTATAGTATTCAATCCATGATAATATATTCATAAGCAATTTTATCCAACTATCTCCATAGCCAGTTATTCTACAATTTATGTAGACAATGACTATTTTCTGTATTCCCTAAAAGTCAGAGACTGTCAGAAGATTGGACTAACAGACAAATTTCATTAGGAATCCAATAATCAAAATCTATTTCAATAACTCCTCTTTAAAGGTAAAGAGCTGAGTTGATAGACATTCCATTTGACACTACAATTGCCATTTGATTTTAGGTGAATCACCTCTCTCTATACCTCCTCTTCATCTGAAAAAAGCAACAGCTGTGAAAATAGCCTTAAAAATTAGGATGTGGAAATGGTTTATAAAAACATGTCCTAAACCACAGTTGCTTGGTTTCACTGACCATTGATGAGAAACAGAAAGCCCTATTGTTCTGAACATAAAAATATATAGATTATAGTTCTTTTCAAAAAAGACAAATGTGTTTATATATGATCATTTATTTTAAATTGCTTTGTAGATTTTTATTTAACTTGTTTCCTCGTAGTCATTCAGGGGAGCAGTGCCTCCCAAATGGTGCTCTGGTGGCCAGGACTCCTCCCCCAAATTCTTGAGCAACTCAGTTGGCAGTTCAGTGCTCAAGTGAGCCCAAAATGCAGCACTGCTTAAGACTGATGGCACCAGGGGTTACCTGGGTCATTCTGATTGTGTTCAGGGGAACCATGTGGTGCCAGGGATTAAACCTGGATGGCTGCACACAATGTTTCCAAAACCCATATGATCTTTTCGGCCCCACTTGTTTCCCTTTGATTTACTGATTTTTTTCTTTGGTCTCTTCATGCTTTGCTCATTTACACAGGGTTATATCTGATGTATAGATATATACATAACTTTATGCTTCTTTGAATTGTATTTAAGGTGATGTATACACCTTAAATACAATTCAAAGAAGCATAAAGTTAAAGTATATGGTGTGAATATTATATTTCTGTTTGTTTACATTTTTGATTTAATTTAAATGACTCAATTAAAATATGGTTCAACTAAAATGTGCCAGGAGCTCCACATATAAGAACAATTCTGCAGACTTCAAGATCTCACACTGTATGGATCACGGTAATTTATCAGCAACACTGCTGCAGAACTGTGAAAAGTATTCTGATGAAGACTGTTCTCAGATTAAGAGGAAAAAGGTTGGCTGGTTGAGCTGCAACACTAGGGAAGGCATTTCCAAAACCAGAACATTGAGCTAAATACTAAAAGATTGCAAACTTATAAGTAAATCACCCTTTTTGTGGAGGAAATGATACACCTAATAGTACCAAATGCATGAAAAACCCTAATTCATTCGGGAATCTGCCAGTACATCAGATATAACTAGCTAAATGTAAACTGTAAGGAAATAGGGATGAGTCAGGACATTGCAGGAAGAAACCATGCAACCAAAGACATGAGCCTTTTAATGAAAAAGAGATGGTAAATCATTCAAGGGCAGATATTAGAGTCAGGTATGTTTGAGGATGTTAACTGGAATATCTGAGAGATTCTAGGCGAGAATATGCTGATGGTCTTCACTTATATAGCGAGACTTCAAAGCCACTTGCATTGTCATGTCCTTTGATTTCCCTAACTGATCATCCCTACTGGATGTGTTTGGGCTAGTTCAACATTGATAACATGAATGTGTAAACAATGAAGTAGCACTACCACTGCTCATCCCACTAGCTCAGTGAATGAGGAGGGCCAAGTAGAAAAAGATGTCATTTGTGGTTAGCAGGGATAAACTAGCACAGGTATTTTGTTATATTTGGTGTCAAGATGTTTTGGGTAGCGATGACAATGTAGACAACAATTTCAGTCCTATTGGATAATCAAAGGCTTATTTTCAAATAAATCCTGCAAAATTTTGAAGAGAGGGTGAAACTTCATCTCTGAAAGATCAGATAATATGTCTGAACCAGAATGGAATGTCATGCATAGACATGAGATTTGTTCAGAGAGCAAACAGGCCACTTGCAAATTAGAATCTTACCCAATCTCCCTGAGGGGGAACAGAAACCCACAAATAATTTTCCGGAGAGTGGAAAAACTGGCTTGTTGAAGTTTGGGGTATGACAATAATGCTCTGTTTCTCCAGTGATCCTTTCCCGCAGGGGGATTGGGAGTCCTTGGCAGGCAGCCTCATCATTCACAACTCGGACTCTGCTGGGTCTGGCAAGATTAGGAGGCAGCAGTTAATATGCCACAGTGTAGTTGTAGCCCAGAAAGATGTGGAAACTCTTCCTAGGGTCATCCCGGGAAGTGATAAACATTCAATAGTCAAAAAGCTTTTACAGAATCTGTTTATTCCTGGCACATTATAAGTGCTCAGTTAACTTTAACACCAGTTTTTATGGCCCAGAGTCTGGAATACAGTAGTTTTGACATGATTATTTATTGTGGAAAAAGAGAAAGTCTTCCTCTGTCTCTGGACCAGAACTTCTGCTACCACTTGATCCTTCTAAGTCCCGCACAATGGATAAGACTAACTAATCATTGACCTTGTTCTTCCGAGCATATCTGTGAGTGAGTGTGCTCACCAAACAGATTTTCCAGACTTCCAAAGTTTGGTATTGTTAAATGACCAATTTCTAGCATTGTAAGTTGATGATGACCAATTCTAGTCCTAGCCCCTAGAAACATTCATTATTGCACTTCTGGAATAAGAGAGTAAGATGCTACAGGACTAACTATACACACATACAGAAAACAATAATTGAGTCTGAACATAGTTCAAAAAGCAGCTCTTGTAGGTATTGGGACTGAGCTACATCGTGAAGCATGATGCTGCTGATGCCCAGACTGTAGTTAGAACTTACATAGCTCAATAAGGAAAAGAGCCAAATTTTTAACGGACAAAGATGTAGACAGATTCTTCACAAAATAAAATGTGAAAATTGCCAGTATGCATATGGAAAGATGTTCCACATGCCGCTAAGTTCCCTAGTTCCCATGTCACTTCGTTCCCTAGACACTAAGACTAGAAAAATAAAAACCAAGGCTCTACTCAAGCACTCACTAGAGTGGTTAAAATAGAAAATTGGCAATTCCAATTTTTCATAAGGTTATGGAGCAACTAGAACTTTCAGTGAAAATTATGGTTGAAAATGCAAGATAGGAGCTGGAGCGATAGCACAGCGGGTAGGGCGTTTGCCTTGCACGTGGCCGACCCGGGTTCGATCCCCAGCATCCCATATGGTCCCCTGAGCACCGCCAGGAGTAACTCCTGAGTGCAAAGCCAGGAGTAACCCCTGTGCATTGCCGGGTGAGACCCAAAAAGCAAAAAAAAAATGCAAGATAGTAGAGACATGGCAAGATCTTATAGCATTAAGCATACACTTACCATATGGGTCAATAATCACATATCAGGTTATTTACTTATGTGAAATGAAAATATAGCATGCACAAAAACTTGCATGCTAACTATAGAAGATTATTTATATTAACTAAAATCTGGAACTTACCAAATGCCCATCAATTGGTGAATGAATAATGATATGATTTATCTAGTCAATGGAACTCTCCTTGACAATAAAAGGAAATGAACTACTTGTATCGTAATCAACATGGATTATGCTGAGGAAAGAAGGTCTGCCACAAAATAATAATACAGTATTCCATTTAATGCAGAAATTCATGAACAGGCAAATTTTCTCTATATTAACAGAAAGTTGCCTGTGGCTAAGGGATGAGAAGAAATTAGATACAAAGGGGCAGCAAAAGCATTTTAAAATGTAGGAAATATTTATGTTTATATTGTCATGGTGGTTAGGCAATGAAATATGTTTACCAATAGTTCATCACAATGAAAATGAATGAAGTTTATTTTCTGAAATCCTCACAAGAATCCTTTCATGCTCTTCAGCTGGCTAATAGTAGCACAGTGGAGTTCTGAATCCAGGTGTTGATTGCAGTGGGATCTTATCACCTTGCTCTCCTAGTGATTGTATGAGACATACCCTCTTCCTGATATTGTTAACCAAGAGACACACATCAGTTATTGGATTTTTTTTTTTTTTTGAGGAGCCAGAAATCACACCGGAGGTCTCAGCAGGGCAAGCACTCTACCAAACCCCTTCCCTGGCCCCCCAGTGGCCAGTTATATGAATGAGAAATAATCAATGACAGCGTTGTGCCCCTGAAATCTGGGGCAATACAGGCGGGAATTTAGGAATTAGGGTTTTTAATTCATATACCTTTAAAACAAACACACAGTCAAAACTGGGTATATTGACTTTGCTCAATTCACACTACTTAAATCAATGGTTTTAAGCCATTTTACACCTGTAGAAATACTTCAGGTTTAACAGGGGAAATATTTCATGGAACACTAAATCAGAGTTTAAAAGTTATTCATTGATGAATATTTGTATATCAATAATAGTACTGAAACATGATCTGACATATGATATGCAATAGTACTGTATCACTGTATCACTGTCATCCCGTTGTTCATTGATTTGCTTGAGTGGGCGCCAGTAACATCTTCATTTGTCCCTGTCACGTGCTAGTGTAGCCTGATGGCGTCTGCTCACTCCAGGAACAAAAAGAGCATATTTTGTTACTGTTTTTGGCATATAAAATATGTCACGGGTAGCTTGCCAGGCTCTGCCTTGCGGTTGCAATAATACAAGCAGCAAATTTTTTTTTGAGGACTATCAGGAAAAATTGGGGGATTGGGTGACACCAGATATGATCACTCCTGCTCGTGCTCAAGGGACCATATGAGTGTCAGGGATCAAACCCAGGTCAGCTGTGTGTGAGGCAAGTACCTTACCCTCTGTTTTATCACTCTGGCACAGCAGGAAAATATTTCAAACCCACACTAGTCTGAAGACTTGGAGTTGAAAGCACTGAATTAAATTACAGAAGAAAAAAATAAGTAACAAGCTAAGTGTTCAAACTAAGAGGACATTTAGGTAAATCATGGAATAGTAAATCCATACAATTTATAAGCTGTTTCACTTATACAATAATTGTGAGGACTATATAGTACCTGAATGCACATTCCAAATATGAAATGAAGAGCTAGAGAGATGGCTCGAAGGGCTGGAGACCCAGAAAAAGGAAAAGGACAAACACATCCCTTGATTCTAAGGAGTGAAGAGTCAACTCATGTAAGCTCAGCCTGGAACCGAATTAAAAAAACAAATGGAAGGGAAAAAAAAATAAAAACCTCAAAAATATCCCCAGACCAGATAATGATATGCATACTGTCTTCTCTTTCAAACAACTTATTAATTTTTATTAAAAACAGTGTTTCAAGCATTTAGTCTTCCAACACCATCAGTGTGACCTTCTCTCCACCAATATCCCCCGTTTCCAATCCCAACCTGCTTCCTTTGGCACATAACAAATTTACTTTCTATTGCTATTTCCAATGAAACTTTAAGAACTGGCAAATAGAGTGATCAGAAAATAAATCAGTAGAGGCCAATTAATAATTACTATATGATTTTTACCTATGTAAATAAGAAAATTAAAACCATTTAATACAATATAAAAATGCCTATTCTCAATTTACATATAGACATTCTCAACTCTGGAATCTAAAGTATCACTGTATCACTGTCACCCCATTGCTCATCGATTTGCTCGAGCGGGCACCAGTAATGTCTCCACTGTGAGACTTGTTGTTACTGTTTTTGGCATATCGAATATGCCACAGGGAGCTTGCCAGGCTCTGCTGTGTGGGCGAGATACTCTCGGTAGCTTGTATGTTACGTTAAATTTAACTTTATATGTGGATCTCATTATGGTAATAATCATGCCTCACCTATCGTTAATTACACTTGCAAATTACACTGTTAATATATTTTGGAGTTTACATGGAATAGGTGAGACCTCCACACGCACACTGTCTTCTACTGAATTCACCTCTCCAGTTGCATCTTCACAGATCCTGGGGAAAAAGGAACTGCAGTAACAAGCTTGTGAAACCCACGAAGCTCAGTGGTCTCCCCTGGCTGAGGAGAGAATGGAAGAAAGAGCAGGGACTCCTTCTACCATTTCTTGGGGTTCTGAGGCAGCATCAGCAACAAGAGACATTTCCAATGGGAGGTACTGAAAAGGAGAGGGATGGAACATGGCGAGCTGGGAGGATTTATTCCTGAGGACTCAAGAACTTGGTAGGAAGAATCTGAGGGCTGAGATTTCTGCAGAATGAGTAGGGTGGAATTGCGAATATTATCTGATTATTGTTAGTGTGACTTGATGTTCACTCCAAGACTGGTCCCACTTGTAGACATGATATTTAATACTATACCTTGATCCGAGGCGATAGAACAGCAGGCAGGGCTCCTGCCTTCTATACAGCTGACCCAGGTTCAATCCCCAGAAGGTCTCTTGAGCACTGCCGGGAATAATTTCAAAGTGCAGAGCCCGGAATAACCCCTGAGCACCACTGGGTGTGGCTCCCAAAACAAAAACCAAAAAAAAATAAACAAAACCATTATCTTGGTGAAAAATATAGGAATTGTTGGGGCTGGAGCAATAGCACAGCGGGTAGGGCATTTGCCTTGCATGCAGCCAACCTGGGTTCGTTTCCTAGAATCCCACATGGTCCCCTGAGCACCACCAGGAGTGATTCCTGAGTGCAGAGCCAGGAGTAATGCCTGAGCATCGCCAAGTGTGACCCAAAAACTAAAAAAAATAAAATAAAATATAGGAATTGTGTTAATGTCATCTTGAACATATAAACTAAAACAATAAAACAGTGGGTTCATAGGTAACTTTTTCTTTTTTGCTTAGATTCCAATCATGTTGTTGTCTTCATAGAACATGGTATGATTCATAATTAAAACCTCCAGTTATTTGTTCAGTAATTTATCAATAGTTTAAACCTTCTGTTCTCATACTCCAGGCACTGGAACAGAGAAAGACTCAGATATCAAGGTGGCCTCTGAGTAGGGTATATTCTAAAGCAAACAGATACATTGTTAAAGATATTTTGGGGTTTGAATTTCTTCTCCCCTTTAATTTCTGCCTCCCTGTCATCTCACTTTCGTCTCATTCTATCATCTGATAGCCAGCATAGCATTATCTTGGAGCTTGACCATGACCTTTCATATATACTGAAGTCTGAGAAAACAAACAAAGGGAATTTTCCTTGGCCAGCATTGACATGGTGAGTCAGCCAAGCTTCAACTTTATTACCTGGTATTTCCAGTCTGTCCTGAAGCCCTGGTTTACCAGTGATTTTACCCTGATGAATGAAGAATGTGAATCTGGTAGCTTGGACTGAATAATAGGATCTCTTGACACTTGAAGATTCCAAGTGCTTCCTAATTCTTTTAAGTCCAAAAAATCATCATCATCCCATTGATCCAAAAAAGTCCAAAAAATAATTGAGCTATTGATGTCTGGATAAAGAGTAGGAAGGTTTTAAACACATGAGAATGCTGCATAACTAACGTCAGAGTGGATCTGTGATTTGAACTAGGAAATCTAATTCAAAACTTTATTCTTATACTCCCAACACTGCTGTCCTTCTAATAATTGCTTTATGGCAAACAAACAGATGAGACAAAAAAACCCTAGACTAACTTCCTCCACACCAGGGTATGCTCAGAGGCAACTTCCTATCATGATTGTTATAAAGAATACTACCAAGGATGAGAAGACCTGTGACATTCCTATTGGTTCTTGCCTGATCATCTATCTCTTCAAGACCAAGCTCTCAATCTTCTTCCTTGACTCATAAATGAAGCGATACCCAAGAAGAATGTCAGAAATATAAGATCCAAACTCATTGACTTATAATTCCACCAGTTCTGATGCCTGACAATGCAACCCCCCACCCACCCAACATACACACACCACCATCACCATGACTGTAAATAGTGCTGGGATTTTGTTGTTGTTGTTTGCTTTCTGGGTCACACCCCGAGATGCACAGGGGTTATTTCCAGCTCTGCACTAAGGAATCACACCTGGCAGTGTTCAGGGGACCATATGGGATACTGGGAATAGAACTCAGGTCATCCGCTCAAGGCAAGCACTCTACCCACTGTGTTATCACTCCAGCCCTTAGAGCTGGGATTTGAACTAGGGTCATGGCTAGGCAAGTGCCTTAACCTTTGTCCTATTTCAGCTTGCAGCCCTGGTCTTTTAAAACACCAATTGGAGAGATAATTCATTAACTTTAGCATATGGTATTTGATTCAAAGCAGTTTCATTAGTTTGCTAGCATCCTAAGCTTCAAAGTAAAAAAAAATTGATTAAGAAAGACTTCCCTTCTAAGGAGAAGGCTAGAATACAGAGAACAGGGATGTTGCAATTATCTGCAACAGAAAGAGCACAAGACCGCTACAGCCATGGGCAGGGATGGGGTTTTCAGGGTGAGGACTTGCTCAGGAAAAAGTTTTTGACACTTGTTTTCCTAAAGATAATCTCATTGTCCTAAATATTCAGAGAAAGAGGGAACTCCTGACCTCAGGGTGCAACTGGGCCAAGGTTGCCAGTTGATTTCATTTCAAGACTAATCATTGTCAGACATGGGCAGGGACCAGGGCATTGTGAGAGAGGAGTGAAGGAAACTTAAAAGTCCTCTAGATGGTAAGACACAAACACAAGTGTTGTGTGAAATGTAAGTGTTGTGTGAAGTGTTGTGTGAAATGTAATGAGCCAATGTTGGAAATTAAAAAAACTTCACATGATGATTTGAGTTTGCCTTTGGGGGGTGTGCTTTGTTTATGAGCATGAAAATACTGTAGTATTGACCATGAGCACCTACTGGACTTAGTCATCGCACTGTTCCCATTAGAAGGGAGAGTTTGTTAGTTCTCCTAGGGACCACTAGCTAGAGAGAGGGAGGGAAGAGGGCAAGTCAGAGCTGAGAAAATAGGGGTGAGTTAAATGAGATACTCTGATGGCACTCTGTGAAAACACACCGAGTTCACTCTCTCAGACATTGATTAGGCTCCAGGATAATTCACTGGCTCTCTATGCATCTTCCAATGAGCCTATTTGGAATCTCAACCCTCTGGTTGGTTTTATTTCTTAGTTTCATTGCACTGCAACCAGGACATCTTATCCCTGGTATATAAGGTATAACAAACAACACCTAGGTGTCTATAATTTGTCAATTGCATGAGATGCTCATAATTGAAGACAAAGAGGTGCCTAACTGAGGTTTGTGGACCTCCCTGCCTGTGATTAATTCCCCGAGCGCCCCAACCCAGAACCCAGAGGGCAGCACTTCCCAGCATCCCTCGGGACCTACAGTATGGCAAAGTGTGTGGCCTCCAAAGAAAGTGGGCGTGGCCTCTGCCGCAGGGGTGTTTTTTCCTGGCGGCGGAGGGTGGTCACTTTTTTTTCCCCTTTCCCAGCACTCTAGATTCACATCTCAACCACCATTACATAATTATGTGGTGAACATTCTGGCTACCTCAAACACATTTGGCCAATAGTCCTCTACCCTATTCCAATTCCACCAAAATACCTGTGAACACAAGAAGCTGCACAAGCATAATACAAAAGAACACATCTTCTGAAGCTTCACTAGAAACCTCACATAAGTCACAGAGGAGCACTCAAGAGGAAGGTAGTATTCTAGAAGGGGAAAAGGGAGACCACATTGAACGAGCTCATCCGGAATCCTTTTTCGAAACAAGAGGGAAATACTGACAGTGAACTGGAAAGTCCCACCTCCATACTACCACAACAATATGAAGAAACAGCGAAAATCCTCACTATAAGGAGAGGATGAAGAGAAGAGTTCAGAAGCCTCAACAGGGGTTACCCACAAATACGATCTCTCCAATAAAGAATTCAGAGATGAAATGTTGAAAATGTCTGGTGGAACAGATATCCAGTAAATTAAAGAAGGACATGAAAGAAACAGTGGAATGGACAGCAAAGAAAAAATAGGAAGAAATGAGAGCAGAAATGACAAAGCTACAAACAGAAGTCTCACTAATAAAGGATTTGGTAGATGAAATTAAAAACTCAGTGGGTGTCCTCAACAGTACAATGACTACAGCCAAAGACAGACTCAGTGAGCTTGAAGATGAGCTGCAGAAAGCTCACAGGCAACAACAAGCAATGGGAAAAGACCTCAAAATAGCTCTAGGGCGAATCAGAGACCTAGGGGGTAATTTCAAGAGGAACAACATAAGAATCATCGAAGTACCAGAAGGACAGGGAGGCAACCCCAGTGAAAAAGCTATAGTCAAAGATATTGATGAGAAGTTCCCAGAGCTGGAGAATGCAGGCATCCAGATCCAAGGAGCCCAAAGTGTGCCAGGCAAAAGAAACCCTAATAAAAAGATTCCCAGACATATAATCAGAATGATGGATGCCACGGATAGAAACACAATATTGCAAGCAGCAAGGTCAAAGAAGAAAATCACATACAAAGGAGCACCCCTTAGATTCACAGCAGACTTATCATAGGAAACTTTCCAAGCCTGAAGACAATGGTGGTATATAGCAAAAAAAAAAAAAAAAAAAACAAAAAAAAACAATGAAATGAACGCCTCACCAAGAATACTTTATCCGGCTAAACTCTCACTCAAACTTGAAGGGACAATACACTGTTTCATGGATAAACAATAACTCAGGAACATCATAGACTCAAAACCAAACTTAAAATAAGGACTAATGGGGCTATTGTAAGACAAGAAAAATCCCTACAAGCACAACAAACCTCTACAGAAAGATGGCAAAAAATCCTATGACAATAATTTCTCTCAATATCAATGGTCTAAATCCACCAATTAAGAGACAGAGTGACAAAATGGATTCAGAAACTGAACCCAACATTCTTCTGCCTATAAGAAACACATCTGAACAGTCAGAGCAAACACAGACTTAAAGTCAAAGGATGGAAAACAATCCCAGAAGCAAACAACTCCCTCAAAAAGGCTGGGGTGGCCATACTAATATCCGACAACATAGATTCCAGGTTGAAAAATATCAAAAGGGATAGTTAAGGCCATTTTTTAATAATCAAGGGATATGTACAGCAGGAAGAAATCACACTCCTAAACATATATGCACCCAATGAAGGACCAGCTAAATACTTAAAACAACTGCTAATGCACTGAAAATAGAAGTTAATCATGCACAGACGCAGAAAACCAAATCAAACACCTGGAAATTAAACAACTCAATGTTGAACAATGAGTGGGTCAGGGAGGAAATCAAGGAAGAAATCAAAAGATACCTGGAAACAAATGAGAATGAAGACAAGAGCTACCAACCTGTGGGTCGCAGCTAAGGCATGTTAAGGGGAAAATTTATAGTTCTGCAAGCATTTCTCAGGAAGGAAAAAAGGGCCCACATAAATAACTTGACTTCACAGCTCAAGGCCTTAGAAAAGGACCAACAAAAGGAGCCCAAACCAGGCAGAAGGAAAGACATAATAAAACTTAGAGCAGAAATTATTGACATGGAAACCCAAAAAACAATCCGAATTGTCAATGAAACCAAGAACTGGTTCTCTGAGAAAATAAACAAGATTGATAAACCACTAGCAAGACTAACAACGAAAGAGAGAGAGAGAGAACCCTAATAAATCGCATCAGAAATGAAAAGGGGGCCATCACAACAGAAACTAAAGAAATTCAAAAGATCATCAGAGACTCCTTTGAAAGTCTAAACAAGAAAACCTAGAAGAAATGGATAAATTCCTGGATTCCTATAATCTCCCAAGGCTGACTCAAGAAGATATGGAATACCTGAATCCCCTTCATAATCATGCCTCAGAAAAATCAAGTACCTCAAAATCAGCTTAACTAAGGAGGTAAAGGACCTGTACAAAGAAAACTACAAAACGCTACTTTTCGAAATAAAAGAGGACAGTAGGAAATGGAAACATATCCCCTGCTCATGGATTGAAAGAATTAACATTGTCAAAATAGCAATACTCCCCAAAGCATTATACAGATTCAATGTGATCGCCATAAGGATACCCATGACACTCTTCAAATAAATGGATCAAACACCCCCTAAATTCATATGGAACGACAAACCCCCATGAGTACCTATCTCAATTCTTGGGGAAAAGTAGATGGGAGGCATCACCTTCCCCAACCTCAAACTCTACTCCAAAGTGGTAATAATTAAAACAGCATAGTATTGGAACAAAGGTAGAGCCACAGATCAATGCAACAGAGTTGAATATCCTTACACACACCCTCAAATATATGATCATTTAATCTTTGATAAGGAAGCAAGAAATGCAAAGTGGACCAAGGAAAGCCTCTTTAACAAATGGTACTGGCAAAACTGGGAAGCTACATGCCAAAAAAATGGGCTCAGTTCTCGACCTACACCATGCACAAAAGTCAGATCAAAATGGATTAAAGACCTCAACATCAAACCAGAATCCATAAAGTACATTGAAGAAAAGGTTGGAAAAACCCTCCAAGACATTGAAGCTAAGATATCTTCAAAGATGACATGCCACTGACCAAGCAAGTGGAAACAGAGATAAACAAATGGGACTATCTTAAACTAAGAAGCTTCTGTACCTCAAAAAAAACAGTGACCAGAATACAAAGACAGTCTACAGAATGGGAAAGGATATTCACCCAATACCCATCTGATAAGGGGTTGATATCAAGAATATACAAGGCACTTTTTGAACTCTACAAGAAGAAAACATCCAACCCCATCAGAAAATGGGGCAATGAAATGAACAGAAACTTTCTCAAAGAAGAAATCCAAATGGCTAAAAGGCACGTGAAAAAATGCTCTTTATCACTAATCATCAGGGAGATGCAGATCAAAACAACAATGAGATATCACCTCACACCACAGAGACTGGCACACATCCAAAAGAACAAAAGCAATGGTATTGGCGTGGATGTGAGGAGAAAGGGACTTTCCTTCACTGCTGGGTGGGAATGCCAATTGGTTCAGCCCTTTTGGAAAACAGTATGGACATTTCTCAAAAAATTAGAAATTGAGCTCCCATTTGACCCAGCAATACCACTTCTGGAATATATCCCAGAGATGCAAAAAAGTATTGTAGAAATGACATCTGCATTGTATGTTCATTGCAGCACTGTTCACAATAGCCAGAATCTGGAAAAAACCCAAGTGCCCAAGAACAGATGACTAGTTAAAGAAACTTTGGTACAGCTACACAATGGAATGCTATGAAGCTGTTATAAAATTTGAAGTCCTGAAATTTGCTTATAAGTGGATCAATGTGGAGAGTATCATGCTAAGTGAAATGAGTCAGAAAGAGAAGGACTGCACTCATTTGTGGAGTATAAAGTAACAGAATGGGAGACTAACATCCATGAATAGCAGAGATGAGCACCAGAGGATTGCTCCACGGCTTGGAAGCTGGCCTTACATGCTGGGGGGAAAGGCAGTTCAGATAGAGAAAGGACCACCAAGTAAAGGATGCTTGGAGGGCCTTATCGGGATGGGAGATGCATGCTGAAAATAGACTATAGACTGAGCATGATGGCCACTTAATACCTGTATTACACCCCAAAGGAGAGAGAGAGAGAGCAAAAGGGAATGAATGCCTTGCCACAGAGTAGAGATGGGGGTTGCGGGGGGGAGGGATACTGAGAACATTGGTGGTGGAGAATGGGCACTGGTGTAGGGATGGGTACTCGATCATAGTATGACTGAAACGTAAGCATAAAGTTTGTAAGTCTGTAACTGTACCTCACGGTGATTCACCAAAAAATAAATAAATAAAAATTAAAATTAAAAAACTATTCAAATGAAGTATTTGAGGAGGCAGAGTACTTGTCAAAAATAATATGCTCACCAGATGGCGCTCAAGAAACTGCCAGTTTAACAGAGCTGCTTTGGGGCGAGGAGATTGACAAAATGTACAACATGGAGTACAACTAATGCTGTGAAATCTATTTCATATATGCGTTTATATTCGTCAGAATTTTTATGGAACTCCAGTATTCGCTTGGATATTAGGTACATGTGCCTTCAGTTCTCCTTGCGACATAATCCCCTGAAGATGTTGAGAGTTGCAGTGAAAACAGAGGTCTGAGTAGAGCTAATTTATCTCACATTGGATCTTCTCTAACCTCAGGGAAGAAGAGACCTGCTACTCCTTGGAGCCCCAGGTCATAAATGCATCAAAGTATCTGTCACGTTCTTATGTTCCTTAGCAATATACTTGCAAATATGTTTGCTTTCTTAGCATCTGGCAAGGAATTAAGCAGAAGCTAATTGAACATTTGTAGATGGAAGAAAGTTATGAATACTGTGACATAGGGTTAGAAACTGGGAGAAAGTTTGTGTGGGAGAACCTGTTAGGTCAAATGTCACAGCAGTGCTAGTCCAAAGAAATTACTGGTGTCGGGGCTGGAGCGATAGCACAGTGGGTGGGGCGTTTGCCTTACACGCGACTGACCCGGGTTCGATCCCCAGCATCCCATATGGTCCCCTGAGCACTGCCAGGAGTAATTCCTGAGTACAGAGCCAGGAGTAACCCCTGTGCATCGCCAGGTGTGACCCAAAAAGCAAAAAAAAAAAAAAGAAAGAAAGAAAGAAAGAAAGAAAGAAAGAAAGAAAGAAAGAAAGAAAGAAAGAAAGAAAGAAAGAAAGAAAGAAAGAAAGAAAGAAAGAAAGAAAAATTACTGGTGTCATCATAGCTCAGCAAAATGTGCTGAGAGTGTCTAAAGGAAGCGACAGGGGTTCCAGAAGTCTGAGGGCTGTCACTAGCCAGAGAGTCACCAACTAGCTGGCATTAGGAAGTTATGATAGTGGGAAGCATCTTTCTACCATGCTCAGCAATTAGCAGATGCGTAACCAATATTCTTGAGAGAATAAATCAACAGTCCCTGCCCTCCTGTGGCAGATGGTCTGATGAGGGACTATTGTACACCACCTGTGAAATTAAGACCTGTTTTGTTCAAGACAGGTCTTCAGAAAACAACTGTGCTCCCTTACAGTCAAATACAGCATCTCCCGAAAGGACCATTGCCATGGTCCTCTTTTTATGGTTTTGTAACTGTCTTCCTTCTTAAGAGAGTGAATCCTCCTTTAGCCAGGTACATAAATCTGGTTTCTGCTTATTTTTTTTAATAACACTTTGTTGGGGGTATGGTGGCACCAGCAGGTCAACCTGTATCTGTGGGGCGAGTGCATCACCAGCCTGATGGTGCCTTCAGGCTTCCTGATATCCCCCAAACTGCCCCTGTGCCTTTGGCTGAACCCCAACAACTTAGGGCCAAGTTTATCAAGAAATTAAATGGCCTAAAGTAGGGTGTATGGGAGTCACACCCACAAACCACCTCCAGCTCAGCTATACAAGCTCATTTATAGGCCTTATTTCAGAGACCCATAAATCTCGAAAAAGATCAAAAGCCACAGTTAGGGCAGGTGGTGAGGCACGCTTCAGGTGAGCAGGTGCGCCCTGCAGGGCATATGCCAATAGTTTATTTATCTCAAAAAGATGGAAACAAGGGCCGTGATCCAGAGACACACAAAGAATCTCCGACCTGAGCAGCTTTACCTGAGCAGTCTGGACTTTAAGCCAGGTCGACTTCACCAGGGCGCCTCTGACAGGGGCAGGCATCGTCCCTCCACCCGCGCCCTAAACATCCTGGCGGCCGCCAACTTCCAGAACCCAGTGAGAAGTGCAGGTATGTGGGCTCAGTGACGGCAAACTCCGGGCCTTAAGGGATAAGGGATGGGCTGGTCCCTCTCTATCCTCCATCCCCATGGGACCCTGGAGGTTACAACCACAAACTACCTCTGGCTACTACTTAAGTTCCTTAACATCCATGATCTAGAGACACACAAAAGAATCTCTGAATGAGCAGCTCACTGTAGAGATTTCTCCAGACCCTAATTACCTAAAATTTTAGAATTCCAGGGTTTGACACCTCTCTTTCAGCCACGCGACATCTTATGCTATTCATAACAAAGATTACAAAAGAGAGCATGGGGGAGATTGTCTGCCAAAGAGGCAGGGGGAGGGGTGGGATGGGGCCAATACTAGGGATCTTGGTGGTAGAAGATGTGCACTGGTGGAGGATTGGGTGATTGATCCTTGTATGACTGAAACTCGTACAATGAGGAAAGCTTTGTGACTGTATCTCATGGTAATTAAGCAAACTGTAGCACTTTTATCCCATTGTTCATCAATTTGCTTGAGTGAGCATCAGTAATGTCTCCATTGTGACGTGGTTGTTACTATTGTGGCATATTGAATATGCCACAGGTTGCTTGCCAAGCTCTGCCATGTGAACGGGATACTCTCGATAGCTTGCTGGGCTCTTTGAGAGGGATGGAGGAATTGAACCCAGGTCGGCCACGTGCAAGGCAGATGCCCTACCCACTGTGCTACCACTCCAGCCCTTTAAATTAAATTAACATTCTGAATTTAAAAAGTAATGTGGAGCTGATGCCCAATTCAATAAGCTTAATCAATGGCTGAAGAAACTGCAGTACTCCTACATTAAAAAAAATAACACTTTGTTTTGGAGCCACACTTCCTCTCCAGCTTTTCGATGTTCTGATAGACCCACTCAAGCATGCTAAGATATTGGTGATGTCTAAGTCAATTATTAACATCAAGGCAAAAATATTTCTGTGGAATTCAAGCTCCCTAGGTCAAAGGTGATGACCCAATGGTGCACACTTTGTATCTGGTTATCTAGAGGAGAAATTCTTGAAATCCCTGTGCCACCACCAATTTGTTTTAAAGTCTGTGATTTGAGCCTAGCAGATTCTTTCCACTTAAGTGAACACAACCACTCCTACAGATACGATCTATGAGAAAAATTATCCCTTCAAGATCAATTGCCACAAAAGTCTCACAGTTTTCCCATTAGCAATGGTTACAGACTCTAGCAAGAATTGCTTCTGTTCTGATTCACATTGACCTAGCGAACCATCCATATGCTGTAATATAATCACACAATATTTTATACCTTATACTGGTAAAAGGTAAAAATATCCAGCCTGCTTTCCTCAGATGTTTCACAAAAGAACCAGGGAAACTTCCTATATGGCCACCCCCCCTTACCTTTTGTTTATTTTCTTTTGCAGATGTGTTCTAGCACTCAGAATTTAAAAAGTCTGAAACCCTCAAAAACTCCTTAAGCCAGAATTTTTATAAACATGTTTAACTTTCTCAGAAAGACAAAGTTACTTTGTATTTTGGGTCAAGGATTACATTTGGTCAGATTCAAGGAAATCTTAATAACTGGTGTGTGTGTGTGTGTGTGTGTGTGTGTGTGTGTGTGTGCGCTCTGGGAGTTGACAAGCTTTGAAAATAACTCTGGAATAAGTTCCATATACTTCACACTTACTGAAACAGCCAAAATGGTGTTGGTGGGTCTGGGAGCAGGGGCGGGATGTGGGATGGGGTGGTGGTGGAGACAACTTTGTGAAAGGTATGAAACAACTAACCGGTATTCTCACACACTGCCTGGAGAATGTGAAATACTTGACTCCTTAGCAAACTGTTTTTGCAGGATTGAGCTGAGCTACCGGGCTGATGAAATAAACCAAGGACAGAGGTGCGTGCCTGGCTTGCACGAGCCCCTCCAGAGTCTAATCCAGGCATTTCGTAACCCTCCAAGCACCACCTGGCTGGTCCCAGAAGCACTGCGGAGGCCACCTCCAAAAAGAAGGCAAAAGATGACCCACTTAGGCCTATGACCTTGCAGGCCACCTTTAGACATGCACCCAGCAGAAAGGCACCACACACTGACCTGTCTCGTGAAGTAGCAAGTTTAAGGTAACAGTATTCATCCAAAGCAGAAAGGATGTAAATGCTTGACAGATGTGGAACAGATAGTGTCATATTCATAATGAACATTAACATGAAAAGACAATAGATAAAATCTGGGTGAGCCTCAGAACGCTGAGTGAGGAGAAAGAAACCACAGCTCTCTATGTTTCTACTTAGTCAAATTTCAAAACCAGACAGACTAGAATGTTAGAAGGGTTGTGTCGATTCAGAAGAATGTGAAGAAGAGGCAGCCTCTGGACTGAAAACAACCTTTTGTTTGACATTTGTTAAAAATCTGAATCTGGGGTAGACAGGTGTG
This sequence comes from Sorex araneus, assembly GCF_027595985.1. Taxonomy (NCBI): domain Eukaryota; kingdom Metazoa; phylum Chordata; class Mammalia; order Eulipotyphla; family Soricidae; genus Sorex; species Sorex araneus. The sequence continues at coordinate 148,951,911 of NC_073304.1, read as the reverse complement.
GGGTTATTTTTTGGGGGGGGATTCATTAGTTTTATGCTTATGATTGGTGAACATTTCTGCAAGTACTTATACTTCAGTGAAAGTCTACTTGGAAAAAAACAGTTTAATGTAATTAGTCTGTATGTCCAGATTATAGGTAATGTTACATAATTATAGCCAATGGTCACATTTACAGCAATCGTTTCAATCATTATCTTGCATGCCTGCAACCACTCACTAGCAGAAAGACTTGTTTCTTCAACTCGCTCTGAGAACTCTCCCAAATATACAACTTGAGTTCAATCACCAGCTTCCCAGAAGTTAGATTCCCTAAGATTCTCAGAAATTAGACTCCCACCTCACACATAATCACAGGCTGTGCAGACCCCTCATTTTATAGGCCACTGTCATTCTGCTCATCTCTGGGTCTGCTCTGACTATTGTTTTCCTTTTCTAGACTTCTTAGACTTCCCCCCCATCTCCCATGCTCTCCTGTCTGGCAAGCTCAGCCTCTTGCCATTTCTTTAAGTAAGACTCTTGTAGCTGACGACCACTTAGAGAGACAACTCTAGCATTCCTACTACAGAATTACTGTCCCAAAGCTCACAGGTTTCCTGCGGGGGGGGGGGAGGGTGGTGACAGGAGACTTGGAGAGGAGGCAGGGCAGAAATAATCTACTTTATGTCTGGCACGGTTCCTTCTAATGCTCTGTGTACCACACTATTGACCCCATCCTGGACATCTTTCTTCATAGTCATTTCCTCACTATAGATCACTGGACAGCTCTGAATATTTCTGAACTACAGTTACAAAAATGCTCTAGTATTTTCTAACTAATAGGGAATCCAGCTCATCCCAATTTACCACCCCCCAAAGCAGTTAACTAGAGGGATATGTTAATAAAGGTAGATTTTTGTAAAAAAGAGTGATACAAAATTGTAGGTAGAACTAAGAATATTTTCCCATGAGAAAATGCCACTATTTGGTTTAAACTTAATTTAAAAAAATGAAAAGCCCAGGCCAAAAGACAGTACAAGGGTCTAGGTGGTTGCTTTGCTTGAGCTGACCTTCCTGTGACCCCCTGTGCCCCACCAGGGTGAGCCCTGAGCAAAGAGTCAGGAGCAAGCAGTGCTGGCTGTGGCTCCTAAACTGAAAACCAACCAACCAACCAAAATTCCTGCCATTGGAATAAGTGGAAAGAATTTGAGGTTCTCTGTTCTAAGAAATAAGTAAAACTCGGGGATTGTACTTAAGTTCATGTCATACCGTCTCTTCTCTTCTGTTAAAGTTTTCCTACCCCTTGGTGCTGAATCGATAGTACAGCAGATAAAATGTTTGCTTTCCATGCGGCTGATCTGGCTTTGATCCCCAGCATCCTATATGCCGCCCCCCACCCCAGCACTGTCAGGAGTGATTCTTGAGTGCAGAGTCAGGAGTAACCCCTGAGACAGGTGTAGCCCAAAAATTAAAAAAAAAAATTTTCCTGTCACTCTTTTGGTTTTGCAAAGACCAAGTTCTTTGTTAAGTTGCAAATCCTGATATTCAAATATTCAAAGAATAATTTGATGCCCAGTTTATTAAAGATTTTTCTGAACAAGAGCTGGTTTGATAGACTGATTTACCTCTGTGATATGGGCCGACTTATTTCTTACTCATGTGCGAAGAGTTCTCTTCTTGGGTGACTTTTCTGGAGTGACCAGAAGGGTCTCGGGTGGCTATGTACATTCTGCAATGCAGAGTGCAGAACCCTGCCCTATGGTCAACAAACCTTATCCAGCAACTGAGGAAGGGACCTACTACTGGCAGGGGGGAGAAAGAATAAAAAGAGTCCGTTGCAACTTTGTGTCCTGTGATGTCAAATGATTTTGGGGGTGAATACTCTCAGTTCATCCTTGAGGGGGTGGCCTGGAAGATCACTTACTAGACTCAGAACCTTCCTCCAGTAGACGTGAGGGAAATAGCCATGGTTTCTCACGGAAAGGCAGGTTGTCTATAAGGTCCGCAACAGATAAATCTAAAAAAGGTGGTGGTTGACCCTGGTTTGAGTCAGGATACCACATCAGTCCCCTGAGCACCACCAGTGTAGCTCGTATTTCCTTCACTACCCCCCCAAAGCACTCTAAATGTGGGGAAAGTCCCCTGCTATGCTCTGCTAAACCTTCTCCATTGTGCACTCCCAACCACCTTCTCTCTCTCTCCCTCCCTCCCCCTCTCTCTCCCTCTCCCCCTTCCTCCCCACTCTTTAGCCCTCTCTCCCTCCCCCCCTCTCTCTGACCTTGGCCCAGTCCTCTAACATGTATTTTCCAATTTCCTCAGAATAGAAACCATACCACAACACTGTTGTTATCAAATGAGGTAACATACAAGAGGATTTGTCAAGAGTAGACTGTTTTCAAATCATGTTTAGTTTGGCTAATCCTGATCTCTAGCAAAACAAATTGAATTCAGATGCATTCTCTAAATATCCATTAGAGGGAACTCTTTCATTCCAAATTCCTTGTGCAGTTCTATCCCAAAACCAGCAGGTGGAATTCCAGTGCATTTTTCTTAGTCTTAAATGATGGCACGAGTGTACAAATGGGATCAAAAGCAACTTTGAAGGAATAAAAGGGATTTTATCAGAGATGGCTATGGTTATTTAAAAGCTACCCTGTCTGGGGACATTGGTGGTGGGAAATGTACACCGGTAAGGGATGAGTGTTGAAAGATTGTATGACAGAAACAAAATCATGGACAAGTTTGTAACTATGTATCCCATGGTGATTTAATAAAATAAAAATAAAAATAAAATCTATTTTGTGCTTATTTTTATGAACATCATTTTCCACTTGGAGGTTAGCAAATCATTCCCCAAAGTCCAAATTCAGTAGGCTGACTAGTTCAGTAGGTCAAGCTTTCCTGGCCATGCTCATGTGTTTTTATACTATGTGCTTTCATGGAACAATGGCAGACACCATATCATATGGTCCAGAGAGACTAAAATGTTTACCGTCTGCCTCACTACAGAAAAGGTTTGCGGACTCCTTTTCTATACCCTTATGAGATGGCAGTGATTTTCATTTTACTGGAAAATAAGCGGAAACTCAGAAAACTGAGTAGCTACCTCCATAATCCGGTAAACTGCAGAACCAGAATTTGAGTCAAAGTGACATTCTTTCCAAAACTTCAGCTCTCTCTGGTGTCCCTGGATAATGACTTACCCAATTTACTGACTCCCCAGTTTATAGAGGATCTCACTTATAATGGATCTCATTTGTTAGCGTGAATTGAATCTACGCTGCATTGTGTTAAATATCTATGCAATCTAACCTAAGTTTGCCTCTTTCATCTCATCTCCTTCTTGTCTCACAGTGAGCCACACTGTTCCCAAATAGATTCTTCACTTCATTGCTCCATATCTCCATCTTCTGATTCTACTGTCTCTCTAGAACGCCTCACTTTCTGCAGGATGAACCCACAATCCTTGACCACCCAGTCAGCAACGATCTCTCCTTTCAGCTCTGTGGAGAGCAGTTATTCTCTGGCTGGTTAAGCACTCCCTGATCACATGTTGCCTAAATGACCTTTACAAAATTTCTTTTTTAAAAATTTTTTCAAAAAATTTTTTAAATTTATTGGATCACCGTGAGATAGCTACAAGCTTTCATGTTTGGGTAACAATCTCACAATGATCAAACACCCATCCCTCCACCAGTGCACATTCCTCACCACCAATATCCTGGGTATACCTCCCCTTTCCCACCCTCCCCCTGACTCTAAGGCAGACAATATTCCCCATACTGTCTCTCTACTTTTGGACATTATAGCTTGCAACACAGACACTGAGAAGTCATTATGTTTGGTTCATTATCTACTTTCGGCGTGCATCTCCTATCCCAACTGGTTCCTTCAGCCATCATTTTCATAGTGATCCCTTCTCTATTCCATCTGCCTTCTCCCCTCTGCTCATGAAGCAGTCTTCTTCTAGCTATGGGGCAGTCCCCCTGGCCATTGTATCTACCGTCCTTGAATGTCAGCCTCATGTGATGCTACCCCGCCCTCCACAAATGAGTGCAGTCCCTCTATGTCTGTCCCTCTTTCTGACTCATTTCACTTAGCATGATACTCTCCATGTTTATCCATTTATAAGCAAATTTCATGACTTCATCTCTCCTAACAGCTACATAGTATTCCATTGTGTAGATGTACCAAAGTTTCTTTAACCAGTCATCTGTTTTAGGGCACTCGGGTTGTTTCCATCTTTTGGCTATTGTGAACAGTGCTGCAATGAATATATAGGTACAGATGTCATTTCTCCTGTGCTCTTTTGAATCCTCGGGATATGTTCCCAGAAGTGGTATTGCGACGTCATATGGAAGCTCAATTTCTAGTTTTTGAAGGACTGTCCATATTATTTTCCAGAAAGGCTGGACCAGTCGGCATTCCCACCAACAGTGAAGGAGCATCCCTTTTCCCCCACATCCACGCCAGCATTGGTTGCTTTTGTTCTTTTGAATGTGTGCCAGTCTCTGTGGTGTGAGATGATAGCTCTTTGTTGTTTTGATTTGCATCTCCCTGATGACTAGTGATGTGGAACATTTTTTCATGTGCCTTTGGGCCATTTGTATTTCTTTTTTGGGGAAACGTCTGTCATTTCTTCTCCCCATTTTTTGATGGGTTTGGAGGTTTTCTTCTTATACAGTTCTACAAGTATCTTTTATATCCTGGATATTAATCCCTTATCAGATGGGTATTGGGTAAATATTCTTTCCCATTCTGTGGGCTCTTTCTGTATTTTATGACCTTTATAAAATTTCTTATCTTTTGAAATATGCTGCAACTTTCCCGCTATCACCCCATTTCACATCCCCGTAGCCAGCATCATCCACTTTGGTGCTATGTAATGATGAGCAATTTATGCTCATTGCTCCATTATGATCAACCTGTTTGCCTTCTGTATGACTCAGCCTTTTAACTGAAAGCACAATACTGGCATCTGGATATGGGGTGTGAGCTATGATAAAATAAACTTGGGAAAGAGTGCCCCTCAATTTATACCATCTTTGTTGCACCCATGTCAGACTTCAGTATTGGATTTCTATGTAGAGGCCCTTCCAAAGAAGTACAGTGAAGACTGCATGAGATTAGGAGATCTGGGTTTGAATCTTATATCGGGCAAGTTATTGGGCATTGTAAAATCTAAAGGTTATGAAGAGTAAATTGGGAGATATACTTAAAGCTCTTCTTAGCTCAGTCTTTGGCATATGTGAGGCCTTAAATGATGATCAACCATAACTTCGCCAAAATTTTGGCTCTAGATAGACACTAGTTGGGAACATTTCAGACTTATTTTGTGCCAGTGCAATAGTATAGTGGGTAGGCCATTTTATTTGCATGTGGCTGACTAAATTTGATCCCTGGAAACATATGCTCCCCCAGGGCACTACCAGGAGTGATCCCTGAGCGTAGAGCCAGAGGTAAGCTGTGAGCACCATGAAGTGTGTTCTAAAACAAAAATACCCTGTCTAGATACTTCTATGTTTTAGTCATCTTTCTTGATCAGGACACCAAATAATATTATCAAGGAGTGCACTGAAACAGCGCCCAGAATCTGAGGAATGACCCATAAAGATGAAGGTCCTGCCCACATACATTTCAGAAAAACAAGAGGTAGAAAACAAGATATTTCTTCTCTTCTAGTCCTAGACCTGTGGCTCCAAACTGAAGACCAAGTTGAGAAATAGTCCTGTCTCTGCTCATGCCTCAGGGTCTTGTATAGACTCCTTTGGCTTCTACCTTCAGGAGAATCCGGTACCCATGCTTTTTTCTATTGTTACCTTGGGGGTATTTTAACCTCAACCACTGACATATTTCCCCCCTCACTACACCTTCACGACTCATCAGTCCAGAACACAATAGGGTTTTTCAGATTTTAAAAAAATAGCTCCACTGTTGGATGATTTAAGTCTTTCCCAGACAGAGGTTACTGGTATCATCATGCATTTTATATCATCAGTCCGATGACTTGAACCCTGGTTTGTTTAGCTTGGTTTTATTTTTTTGGCACACCCAGCTGTGCTCAAGGCTTTTTCCTGGTTCTGTGCTCAGGGATCACTCCTGGCAGGGCTCAGGAGACCATTATGGGGTGCCAGGGGTTGAACTGGGTGCCAGGGATTGCCAGGGTCAGCTTCGTGCAAAGCAAGTACTTTACTCCCTGTATTGTCTCATATTTGTTTTTATACTCCTATTTTCTTGACTTTCTACTTGGACAGCGAATTTTTCAGTATGGACCCTGAAAACACTTGGTATTCTTCTGGGAACTATGGGGTTTTATCTCGGGCTTCTGATTGAAACTGCGTTCTTTGTAAAACTGGGAATCTCAAAGTAATTATTCTCCCTGGATTGTGTGCCTTCAAAATAGGTCTCATGTAAAATTTACCTTGAGAGACTCTATACTGGAATGAACCCCTCTTCTGACATTTTAGCTTTTTTACATAGAGTAAATTCATGTCACAATAGATATAACCAAGGACACACTTTCTATAAAATTTCCACCTCCCATTTGGCCTGCATTCCAATCCCTCTCCAAAAAATAAATCTTGACATAAGATATAATAGCTCTCTGTAACTGTTCCATTTATTTTTAATGAGTACACAGGTTGACTGTTCTTTTTTCAGTTGACCTTACGAAGCTGTTAAACTGGTTTCTTTATACTAACAGCCAAAGAAAATTGTTTCGAGTAAAATATTGCCGAAAAAAATAATGCGTATTACCAAACGTTCTGACTCAGTGGAGTACATGTTTTTTATATATGAGGTCATGAACTAGATCCAACAAATACACATGTGTGTATGCATATGCACACGTGTGTGCATACACACACAATTTTTTATTCAAAGCTAAATAATTTGGACAGACCATGTCTTTGGCAGAACATGCTGGTACAATCACAGAACATAAAGCACAACCATATTAGAGTAGAAGTTCCCTCTGCTTGAACTTAGAGGAAAGCAAACATTTTAAGGGAGATAATCTCTACAAATAACTGCTAATGATTAAAGCAACTATTAAAGAGTTCATTGCCATTGGAATAGCTGATTCTGGAAACACCCAGAAGAAGTGGAAACTCATAGAATGAATCATAGAGAAGGTAAGGGAAGCAGAGTTGTGAAACAAAGTGGAGTCAAAATCTTAGATCATAAAATATTTTTTGGCTGAGAGAGAATAGAAATGCAGTGAAACCTTGTCAGGGCAGAGGGGAGGACTAACTGTAGGGCTACGGCAAGTCAGTCTTCTTTGGAAACGGAGAGGGAGAGAGCCAGCAGGGATGCGGGGGAGAGCCCAAGGGCCAACGTCAGGCCTGAGAGTCCAGCCAAGATACACCCACATGCTGAAGAACATGAACCTTGGCTTCAGTCCGGCTCCTGAGAGCAGGTTGCTGCTGTCTGGTTACTCTGAGTTCTAGAAAAGAGAGTGCAGGAGTCTTTATTCGTCCATGGACATGCAAACCTAGCCTATGCATGGCACAGCAGGGACACTCAGTGAGCAAAGCAGGTGAGGCAAAAAAGAGATGAAATATCCACCCCCAAAAGGTTTGTGTCTAGTCCAGGAGACAGAACCAACAATTTCACAAAACAGCTCATAAACCAATTAAAATTAAAAAAATACTTTATATAAGATAAATGTATAAAATAAACAACATGTCAAATAAAACTACTGTTTCATAGCCTTTTCTGTTATAATTTTAGGCATTAATGGGTGGGCAAACTCAAAAGTAGGAAAAGCAAAGAATTTAGGGTAAAATAAAACTGAAGAGTGAAAGAAGAGTCTTAGCCAATGAACAGAAGCTGCAAAAATAGATCCAGGCCTTGGGTAACTTGGTGTCCTTTTAAATTAATATTATTTAGCAGAGAGGGTGAGATATGTGGAAAATTATTTCCATTAACAAAACTCAAATTGCTCTTCATGCTCAAGTAAAGGATTTATTATATGCACAAAACCGCAGAATATTTTACTTATTTGGAATTGCTTTTATTTCACAGTTTTTCAAGCACTCATAACTGAAAAGCAGTAGTCACGCACACTCACCAAAAGCAGAGATAACTTATTTGGATAAAGTTGCACAATCATTTTTATTTGGTGGGAGAGGGGCACACCCAGAGGTGTTCCGGGAGGGCTTACTCCTCTCTCCTTACTGAGGGATTATTCCTGGCTGTGCTCAGGGGATCAAACCATGTCTGCCTTGTGCAAGGCAAGTACCGAAGCCCTGTACTATCTCTCTGGGCTGAGTTACACAATCATCTGGGGGGAGGATTGGCACACCTGTCATTGCTCAGGGCTTACTCCCAGCTCTGTGCTCAGGGATCCCTCCTAGTAGTGCTTGGGGGACTATATGTGAAGCTGGGGATCCAACAGGGAAGTGATTTAACCCCTGTGCTATCTCTTCGGCCAAGGTACACAATCTGACTCAGACAAGTTTCCTAATTGGAAGGATGGCAAGACCACTCGTGATATAGAAAGAGTGACTTTTGGTTTCTAACCCAAAGAATTTCTTGATTAATTTCATTAGAACAAGGATGTACTTAAAGATAACTTTATATCTATAAAATGTTTGTATTTTTAAAATTTATTTTGTTTTTTGTGGGAGCCATGTCGGGTGATGCTCAGGGCTTACTCCTGGCTCTGTGCTGAGGAATTACTCCTAGTCAGGGACCATATGGAATGCCGGAGAGTGAACCCTGGTTGGCCGTGTGCAAGGTAAACACCCTACCCATATACTATCAGTCCAGCCTCAAAAAAGGATTGTGATTTAAAAGTTTTGTTATATTACTAATTTTTTAGTTTAAAAATATTCTTGGCTTCAGAATTCAGCTGCCTGCTTCAGGTCTTTATAGTATTAAGCTGGTACTCCAATTACACCAAGAAACACAAATTCATATATCAGAAAATCCCAATTAAGATCAATCCGCAGCCTTAGGGCTGTTTTTAGTATACTCAAAGATGCTTCCTTTTTGAGTGGGGATAGAATAAGTTTCCATTTTATTACCTGTGTGTAGAGTGTTGATAGAAACTCCAGTGAAATAGCACAGAATTTCAGGAAGTTTCAAGACCTTTGTGGAGTTGACCTTGACATAGAAAAACCCACTCTCTGGCTCTTGTTTTGAACCTGCTCCTGACACTGAAACTCAAAGAGTTTCTTTCCCCATAAACATTGGTATAGTTAAATCCACTGAACCACTTCATAGAGTCACTTGAATTTCAACTAGGATTATTTTGAAACATTTTTTGTAAAGTACACAATGTAGGCCATTTGTAGGCTGCCTGCTAGATTGTTAAAGAAGTGCAGGTTACCCAAACTATTTAACATTGGTGATTTCTATGATACATTTCACAAGCTACAATTGCATGAAGTGGAGAAGCAATCATCACTGATTTTTATAGAAAATTTCTACATTCCCAAACTTAGCAAAACACTCATAAAACTTAGAAAAATTGACTTCACAAAACCAGGAAAGCTATGATAAATATAGTCTAAGAAGTGAAATAATGTATACACATGACTAAAAGACAAAAACTGGCTTTTTTCCATTCTAGAGAAGGCTGTGTTCTCTCTTGAACATGTATTTCTCTTTTTCTCTCCTCATATCTCTATCTGAATTTCTTTCAATAAAAAGATAGGAAAGGAGACAAAATAATCAGCGCCAAATACTTTACCTATCAATATTATTATTCAAATGTGATGGATAAATCACAAAAAAGGTGGAAGAAAGAGGGGGAAAAGAGTAAATAGAGTTTACCACTGCATACCTATTCTACAAGAAGAGTAGAAAAAGGGTTTTCTACATTAAAAAAGAAACAAAAGTTCACAAAATCTTGAGTATAAGTATACAACAGAAACAAAAACATTTGGGATTTGAGAAAGAAAGAAAAGATAAAAGGGAAAGAGAAAAGACAACTGTATAGTCATGTGGAAACAAGATGATACCAGCAAAGAAATACTTTTTCAGATATAGAAAGTATCATGCAATTACCATGGTAACCACAAAAAGAAAAATCTGGAGCAGAGACAGGTGAAGCAATGGAGGAAATCAGTAGGGAAAACCATCCTCATGAAAAGGCAGATAGGATCATGGGAAAAGCATATAACTCATCCAGAAAACAATGACAGGATGGCAGTAAGGAGACATGATATGCCAACTCTCCACCTTAATGTGAATGTTATTTATTGCCTTACAAATTGGAAAGATGAATTAAAAACAGAATTCATCTATACTATGAACACCAGAGTCTCATGTCAGATATAAAGACTAAAGAAAGATCCAAACTTCTCACATAATAATTTATCATGATTCATTAGAGGAATATAAATCAAGATGACAATGAGATGTCACCTTGCTTTAGTGAGAATGTCACATATCAAAAATACTGGGAACAATCTGTGTTGGCAGTGATGTGAAACAGAAACTCTCACCCACTGTTGGTGGGAATGTTGTCTAGCTTAAGCCCTGTGGAAAACAGGATGGAGGTTTCTCAGTAAAGGAGGAATTGAGCTGTCATACGGCTTACCAATTCTACTTCTAGGTATCTAGGACAAAGAAAAACCATTCATTCAAAAGCATGTATGTACACTATTATTCACTGAATCCCTTAGCACAAAAATTATGATATAGAATCAATCTACGTGTCCAATGACAGATGAGTGGATTATGAAGGTGCATGTATATAAATATATATACAAACCATTTTATATCAAATATATATTTCTCAGCTGCAAGGAATGATGAAATTATGCAATTTGCTGAAACTTGGATGATATCATGTTAAGTAAAGTAAGTCAGAAGTAAAAGATCAAACATAGGATGATCTCACTTAACTGTGGTAAAATAACCAGTAAAGCAAATTCAAGAAATTACAGCGGGGATAACTAGATCACTCTTTTTTGCATTTTATTCTATTTTCCTTCTTTTTTTCTTTTTCTTTTCCCCCCTTTTATTGATGCACCGTGAGTTACAGTAACAGAGCTTTCATGTTTGAGCTTCAATCATACAATCATCACACACCCATCCCTTCACCAATGCACGTTTTCCACCACCAAAGACCCCAGTATCTGCCCCAATTCCACATCTCCGCCTGCCTATGTGGCAGACAATTTGCACAATACTCACTTTCTGTACTTTGGTTACCTTCGATATTTCAAGCCCAGTCCCACCACCACAAATACCTGCCGAAAAGGCAATGCTAGACAATGTGCTTTGTATTTGCTTGTTATGGATACAATATAATGTTGGGGCTGTGCACTCTAGGAACTCTAAAATTTTAATAATTAGGGTCTGTAGAGATCGCTGCAGCAAGTTGCTTGGGTCTGAGATTCGTGTGTGTGTCTCTGGATCATAGCCGTGTGGGAGCTTAAGTAGATGGTGGCATCTGTGGGTGTCATCTCAGAGTCCCATCGGGGTAGGGGAAAAGAGAAGGGCCAACTTCTCCCCTGTCCCATGAGGCCTGGCATTTGCCGCCACTACCACCTCTACCTGGAGCTTTTTGCTGAGTTCTAGAAGACGGTAGTCGCCGGGATTCCTAGGGGTCAGGCGGAGGGACGGCACCTGCCCCCCTCTGGAGTGGCCCGGTGAAAGTGGCCTGTTGCAAAGTCCAGAGCCATTTCTGCAGCAAGTTGCTGGGGTTGGAGATTCGTTTGTGTCCACCTAGATCACTCTTGACCCATTTATTTTTCTTACCAGGAAATTGAAAGATAGGAAGGAAATAGAGGAGAGAAGTAAGAAAAGGCGACAGGAAGTAACAGAAGGCAGGGCCAGGGCCTCCGGTATACTAAAGGAGTGAGTAGCAGTGTGGCATAGCTATATATCCAAACCACAGAGTCTACAATGCTGAAAACATGAGATCCAAACCACAACAGCAAACTTTAAAATGTGCCTGTCAATGGGGCAGACTATGGGGTTGGAGGGAACCTGGGGACACCGGTGGAGGAAAACTGACACTTGTGGTGGGGCTGGTGTCAGAACATTGAATACCTGGAACTGAGCTACGAATAACTTTGTAAATCATGGTGACTTAATGAAAATATATAATTTTTTTAAAGAAATTAAAGATGCCAGAGCCATGCTTCTGGACCCTGCACCCAGCTGTTTCATTCAGGGCAACCCAGAGGGAGGTGGGTGAGACCCCGCCCTGCCCCAACGGAGCCAGCCCAGGCAGTCGAAAGCCTTTAGAACTCAACCGCTGTCATGCTCACAGCTGCTCTCTACACGCTTGGATGAGCCTCACCAATGAGTCAATCTATTCCTGGACTGCGCGGCTGCATTTGTGGCTGCTCGACATCTCATATTCTACAGCACCAATATAGCCCACTGCATTTGATTGGGAAGGCAACCAATCTTAGGGGGTTTTGTCACTGTCACTGTCATCCTGTTGCTCATCGATTTGCTTGACCAGTAACATCTCCATCTTGAGACTTGTTGTTACTGTTTTCGGCATATTGAATACGCCATGGGTAGCTTGCCAGGCCCTGCTGTGCAGGCAAGATACTCTCGGTAGCTTGCCGGGCTCTCTGAGAGGGGCAGAGGAATTAAACCCGGGTTGGCCGCAGGCCAGGCAAACGCCCTATCGCTGTGCTATCTATATTTGCACATATATATGTTAATGTGTGCATATATATGTATATATGTACACATATATATGCATACAAGGCTCAACCTTTAACAACATGTTAAACGGCTAAATGGCTCCTGGGTGAAATGCAACAATCTTCATACACTTTCCTCTAAGAAGCCTTTTTTGTCTCATTTTTAGCGGATTATTCATAACAAGCAATGCAAAATAAATTATTTCAGTTCTGCTTTGGGGGCAGGGTTGGGGTTCAGGATGGAAATATAGTGGTGGGAAGGTGTAATGGTAGTGGGATTGGTGTTTGAATATTAAATGTAATCAAATTTAAACAATTTTATAAAAATAAAATTTAAAAATGTCTTAGGAGCCACAAAACTTCTCAGACATTTGTTTCCAGTTGAGTCCTCCAGGGCGCTCTTGGGGGTGGGGGGTAGGGGGGTTGCCTACCCAAAATTCAGGTACGTGGGTCCCTGTGACTGAATAAACCCTGTGACTGAAGATTCCAGGCCTTCTCCAACTCAGGGTAGGTGACCTCTCTCCACCTCCCCATATTTCTGGAAGACAGGCAGTCATTCCCAGTTAAATATTTAACTGCCTACTTAACTACTCAGTTAAGTGTTCTGGGTTTTCTGGAGAACTCAAACAAGGAATTAATGTCCTCTTGGTGAGATAAAACAATTTTCACAACTTTCCTTATACAGAAATATTTTTTGATCATCCCATTAGCTAATTATCAATATTAAGCAATACAAAATAATTATTGTGGGCTCGCTGAAGGGGCAGATTTGAGGAGTGGTTGGGAGAATGGAGAAAATGATGGATGGAAGGCGATAGCAGTGGTGGAATTGGTGTTGGAATACTGAATAACTAACAAATCATCAGAAACAACTTTGTAAATCATAGTGTTTAAACAAAGTGGGAAAAATAAAATAAATAAAGATTTCTTAGAAGTATATCATATTCTAACTCAGGTTGTTCTGGAACTTAGTTCCTTTATGTTGTCTTTGTGATTTCTTCCAGCACCCAAACAGTCAACTGTACCGCCTACTGCCTACACATGCATAGACTTACCCAGCTAGATTTTGGTCCTCCAAGAACTTGAAACTTTGATGTGAATGCTCTTTGACCCGAGAAACTGTGTTAATAACACAATAGACTTTTCAAAAAAAAGTAATATACCTGCACTGGTAATTTATCACACTAGATGCAGAATCTCCTACCCCCACGCCAGGCTGTCTCCACTGGGGCCCCTCAGAGGGTGGCTGGTTGAGTTTCTCTCCCCGCCCCAAGCAGAGCCCTGGCAACCAAAAACCTCCAGAACCCAGCCACAGCCATGCTCAAGGCCACTCTCCACACTCTTGAATGAGCCTCATGCATGAGGGAACTGGCAGAGGAACCCAGGTATGGAGGACCCGGGGCTTAGATCTCCAAGCCTTCTCAGATCGGGACTGGGCCTTCACCACCCAGATCCACCATTTTCCAGTAGCTTGGCAGTCACACCCACAAACTGCCCCTGGTGCTGTGTAATCCCATCAATGGCCAACATCCAGAGACTATAAAACAAAGGACCTGGAAGACTCTTACAGTCTAGCCCACTGATGTACCTAAAGCCGCACACATGTATTTGGTTTTAACATACTTGTTTGTATTCTCTTATATACATTCTTCATCCCTCTCGGAGAGCCCGGCGAGCTACCGAGAGTATCCCTTTCACATGGCAGAGCCTGGCAAGCTCCCCATGGAATATTCAATGTGCCAAAAACAGTAACAATAAAAGGTCTCATTCCCTTGACCCTGAAAGAGCCTCCAATACAGCACCATTGGGAAGTATGTGTAAGGAGAGGCTGCTAAAATCTTAGGGCTGGGAGGAATGGAGATGTTACTGACGACCACTAGAGCAAATTGATGAACGATGGGATGACAGTGATACAGTGATAAAGACTGCCATTTAGTTGTTAAGATGGTCACAACCAAATTGCCTCATAGGATTGTTTAAAGTATTAAATGATTGTAGAATTCATGTCTTTAAGCATATATAACAAATATTTGTTGATTATTACATTAAATGGGCATAACCTCACTCAGTAAAGCAGATATTTCCCAGAGAAGACATGAAAATAAACCATAGACATATGGAAAGATGGTCATTATCACTCTTAATTAGGGAAGTGCTAATAAAAACAACATTAATATTTTCTCTCACACCAGTAAAAGGGGCACATATTAAAATCTGGAAGCAGCCATGTTGGTGGGGTTGTGGTAAGAAAGTATCCCTCATCTATTGTTGGTGGGAATGTCATCTGGTTTGGTCTCAGTGGAAAGCAATATGGAGATTTCTCATAAAAACAAGAATAGAATTCCTCTATGACCCAACAGAACCACTTCTTGGCATCTACCTCCAAAGAACAAAAACATTAATTTCAAAGTGTGTGTGTATATATATATGTATATATATATATACATATATATATGCACACCTATACTCATCAAATCATCAAAGTTTGACATCACAGTTGGACAACTCAAATGCTCCACTACGATGAATGGATCAAAAAGTTGTGGAATGATAGCACAGCAAGTAAGGCGTTTACTTTGCACAAGGCCGACCTGGGTTCAATTCCTCTGTCCCTCTCGGAGAGCCCGGCAAGCTACCGAGAGTATCCCGCCCACACGGCAGAGCCTGGCAAGCTACCTGTGGCATATTCAATATGCCAAAACCAGTAACAAGTCTCACAATGGAGACGTTATTGGTGCCCGCTTGAGCAAATCGATGAGCAACGGGATGATAGTGATACAGTGACAGTGATACAATGATGGAATACTATACAACTCTAAAAGGAAAAAATCATGCAGTTTTCCACGACGTGAATGGAACCCAAGGAATTCATGCTAACTGAAGTCAATCAGAAGAAAAGAGATAGACACAGAATAATCTCTTTCATAAATGGGGTACAACAGGGTAACAACAAAGAGTCAAATGCAACACAATGGTAACTGATCTAAAGAACTGAGTTTGAGGTGGGGGGCATGAAATGAAGAGGGAGGTGGGTACACTGGTATGGGTGTGATGTTAAAATTATATACACAGGAAATAATCATTAACAGTATTGTAAATTATAGTACCTCAATCAAAGAGTTTAAAAACAAAATAAAATGATGGAAATTAAAATGAATGGGGCTAAACAATTACCTTAGGGTTGAATTCCTAAAGAAATACATAGGTGAAAATATTGTCAACTTTACCAAAATCATTTCAGACTGAGAGGTTAGTCACCTTGACCTGCAACATGAGCCCATCTGGATGCTGAACTTGGAGAGCTGGCATGGGAAATAACAGCTTCTCTATGATAAATAAACCACTTATTTGGTAGTTGTTGCCCAAGTTAGTCTATCTCTATCTTATTCTCCTCTATCCCTTCAGTATTTTGATCAAAAAGAAACACTGAAAAAATAACCCAGGTATTAAAGTTTAAGATTGAACTATTTCTGTTGAGATTCAATCCAACTGTATAAATTGATACAAAAGTACAGATATATATGATGAATGGTAGAATTGAAGACTTCAAAGAAACCTCTCTCCTCTGTTTATTTATATTTTGATTCCTATGGCACAAGAACAGGCATAGGCAGAGTTTGTCTATGCGCTTCCTGGAAGGGAAGGAAACAGAGAATAATTCAGGGGAATTACCCCACAGTATACATTCAGTTCTGCTAATTATAAATTGGTACCTCACAGAGAGTTGGTTCTTGAGCCACTTTAGCTTTCTCTACTCTGACTCTCAAGATTCTTGTTGACTGTTTTCTTTCATGACCACAAATTTGATGGGAATGCGAAAAGCTCCCTCTTCCTGGGTTGGAACTCCTTTAGTATTTATTATTTATTAGCAAACTCTCACCACCTGGTATTGTAGTTGAGAACTGTGGAGATTATCCACACTCTACATCCTGACTTGAGGTTTGTATCTTCTCAGGAAAGGCCGATTTAGGTTGGTTCACTTTCCAGACTTTGGTCAAACGGCTGCCATTTTAGTTTCTCCTAAAGGCGATTTTAAACAATTAACTGGGGGTGAGGAGAACTAATGGATTGGCCTCTTAAAGCAAGGTTATGTCCTAGTGAGTAGTTCTTCTAATTAGGATGACCTGATTTAGAGCTGTCATTCAGTGTAATTATTAATAGCACTCTTACTCATACTCAATTGTCCCATTTGGGATGATAAATTATATGATCACCCTACTTAAAATGGGGCTAATTCTTCTTTTCCTCAGGCAGGGAAGACATAGCAGGGGAGTCTGCTGCAGGCCCTGGAGACAGAATTTCCATTTTCATTATATTTTTCTATTTTTTTACCTTTATGCCTTTACTGACTTTCTGAAATGGGGAAAGAATTTCATTTTTTCCAGCCTACAAAAGCTCAACATATCTGATTCTGGACCACTTGCGATTGTTGACTAGAGGCAGAAAGAAATTATTTTAGTCGGGTTATAATTTCTTCTTGCTTGTACAAAGACATATGTCTCAATATCAACAAATCTATTTCTTTTTTTTTTTTTTTTTTAAATTTTTTATTGTGGAAAGTTACAAAGTTACAAAGTTTTCAGGTTTAAATCTCAGTTATACAATGCTCGAATACCCATCCCTTCACCAGTGCTCATATTCCACCACCAAGAATCCCAGTATAGCTCCACCCCGCCCCCTCACACCCCAAACACCCCCACGCCCCTAGCCCTCCCACCCTAAGCCCCCCCCCGCCTGTGTAACTAATAAATTTCACTTTACTTTCACTTTGATTGCATACAATATTTCAACAAAACTCACTATTATTGTTTGGAGAGTCTCTCCCCTAAAGTCAGACCTGCTGAAAAGGAAGCATTAGGTAATTTGTTTTCCATTGCTAAGGATGAAGAAGTGTGAGGTCGAGTGACCACACTTAGCGGCCTCTCAGTTTTGGGTTTCTGTAATTTAGTATTTTAGTAACTAAGTCCAGAGAGATATCTGCCAGAAGTTGCAGCGTTGCCAACTTGTACTAAATCTATTTCTTTAGAATATGTATAAAAAACTGCAAGTAGCCCAAACCTTCTAAAATCCTGACATTTGTCAGACAAGGTCACTGAAATACCATCTTTAAAATGCTGGAATCTGAGACCTTTTTGTTCTGTCCACACTCGACATCCCACCCCATCCCACCCAAACTCATCCCCTACATGTACTGTAGCTTTCTTTTGCTCCCTTTCCATCTCCCTCTCTTGTCAACTGCAATCACTGTATCACTGTATCATTGTCATCCCGTTTGTTCGTTGATTTACTCGAGCAGGCACCAGTAACATCTCTATTACACTCAGCCCTGAGATTTTAGTAGCCTCTCCTTACTCGTCTTTCCCAACGATTAGAGGTTCTTTCAGGGTCATGGGGATGAGACCTATCATTACTGTTATTGGAATATTGAATACGCCATGAGTAGCTGCCAGGCTCTGCCATGCGGGCAGGATACTCTCGGTAGTTTGCCGGGCTCTCCGAGACGTATGGATGTATCTTTTACTGTATTCTGGGATATGAATACAACATGCAGAGTTCACAACATTCTCCTGTGAGGGCAACAGACTCTTGGTAGCTTGTCAGATTCTCCAAGAGGGAGAACAAGGAGCTTGGCCTTGTGGTCTCTGGGTGTTGGCCGTTGGTGGGATTACACAGCACTGGGGACAGTTTGTGGGTGTGGCTGCCAAGCTACTGGAAAATGGGGGGTCTGGTTGGAGAAGGCCCAGACCCAATCCAAGCAGGCTTGGAGATCTCAGCCCCGGGTCCTGCACATCTGGGATCCTCTGCCAGTCCCTTCATGCTTGAGGCTCATCCGAATGTTGACTGCAATATGAGAAGAATTTCTGGAATTTCCAACTCCTTAGCCTGGTACAAGAAATCCTTTCTGCTCCCATCCTTCTTCAGGTTACAAATTGCATATTTAGGATCTGTCCTACAACATTCTATGCCCATCTGCGTAGAACTCTTTTGGCTGCAAGAGATAGAACTTAACTTAAAATAGTTTATACTCTAGAGGGAATGTTTGGCTCATGTAACTAAATGCATATGTGTATCCTGACTTAAATTTGATCAGTTCTATTATTAAGATTTGCTTGTGAATTCATCTCTCTCTCTCACACACACACAGAAAATGGGGGCTTGGCTTTTAATTTATTTTTATGTTAAACACATATCTTATCATTACTTTTCTCCCCATTCATGTTAAAGGGATGGAGGCATTTTCCAGTATGCATTTTCTTTAATAGTTCATAACTTATATGCAATGGAATACATTTGTTGGTAAATGTTGATTGTGTATGCACCACCAAAGTGAAGGTAGAATTAGATTCTATTTCTTTAAACCACAGCTAAGGCGACCAGAATAAGAGCAGAAAGGTTATTTACCCCAAAGGTCCATGACCAAATGGGGAGATGACTGCTTGTAGGGTAAAAAAAAAACAGCAAATGCCTATCTTATACTTGAATGCAAAAAAAAGTAAGTCTATTACCCAGCCTCCATCCCTTCAACATGAATGGGGAGAAAAGTAATGATAAGATATATGTTTAACATAAAAATAAAATAAAAGCCAAGCCCCTAGTTTGTATAGTTTATACTTTTTTGAAGTTGCTGTGTGCCTCTGAAACCCACTGAAAAGTTGGAACAGCTCAGTCTTTGACCTTGGTGGAAGCTGCTTTTCCACTTTCTACCAGGACGTGAAGGACAAGGGTAGGATAGAGCACACGACAAAGCAGAAAGGAATGTCACTGTGTCTGATCTCATCAGAATACCATAATGAAGACTGTTAAGTCTATTAATTTCAACAGCATCATCTTCAGCAATGGCATGTACCAAGAATGAGTTAATTCAGCAAGTAATTGTTGGATGTCTAATCCTTTATTATTTTCATCCTCTGTGCGTATCCTAGACCTTTCCCACCAGTATTTAAATATCCCTAAGGGTCTCTTATCATAAAAACCATACAAAAATCTTAGGAACAGATCTCCCACCTAGATTCCTGTCTCTTCCTTCCTGGCTATTACCCCATCCACAATGAAATCCCACACTAAACTAATCCCCCACATAACACTGCGGGGTTATGTCTCTGTCTCTGTGTATTATCTTCACGCTGGCCCCAGTTTCTGAGAATCCAAGCCCCTGTGTGTGGCTTTGTTATAGAACATACATGGGTGTGATAATTGTGTGACTTGCATGGTGTCAGTTGGATATGGGATTCTTGAGTGAAGAACAGCTACACAGCTTAAACTCAGTAAATAATGTGTTGGACATGATCATTGGTCTGATTCAAGCAGGGAGATGAGCACAAGGTGTCAAAGAAATCTTTTTGGAAGCAACCAATTAACCTGGGTTGACAAAAAAGAGAAAGGAACATTTTGCAGAGAGTGAAACTTTATCAAGTGTAAGAGGAGGAAATTATATTGTATTGGAAGCAAGATGCAAAATAGTCACAGCTCAGGTCAGTGTAGTGGACAACGTTAAATCCCTTTGGCCAACATATTACTTTTTCCCAATGTTGGACATTAGAAGTAGCTGGATTTTCGAACAAGGTGATTTTTGACAGGATGGGACAGTTAACCGAAATGCTACCACGACTGCAGTCTCTCACGGAGTTGCTCTTCAAGCCCACGTTCTCCCTTGAACTCATATACTGCCTGCTTGTCTATGTCTCTTTGTTTGATAATTTCCAGTCTGGAGAAGCCTGTTCTCCCTTTCTCTCTACTCTCATCTTTCTAAATAAGTTTCAGTCAAACCTTTCTGGCTTCCAGGAAAAAAATCTGTGATTTGTAAAGGCCAGAAAGTGCATGGATCACAGCACAGTTAATTTCACATGGAAAGTCAACCAAGTGCTCTACAAGAGAAACTTGGAGGGAAGGTAGGTGATCATATATTTAGGCTGTTAGCAACTCTACATATGAAAGGGATTAAGCTCATTATATTCTTTTTTTAAAAAAATAATGTAGGAGTACTGGTATTTATTTAGCCATTGAGTAAGCTGATTGAATTGGGCATGAACTCCACATTACTTTTTTATTCTATTCTGAATATTAACTTTATTTTATTATTTTATTATTATTTCCCCCTCCCCTTTTTTTGATTCACCATAAGATAC
This sequence comes from Sorex araneus, assembly GCF_027595985.1. Taxonomy (NCBI): domain Eukaryota; kingdom Metazoa; phylum Chordata; class Mammalia; order Eulipotyphla; family Soricidae; genus Sorex; species Sorex araneus. Next base: position 148,931,189 of record NC_073304.1, on the reverse strand, counting down.
AGCTACAAAGCTTTCATGTTTGAGCTTCGGTCATATAATCATCAAACACCCATCCCTTCACCAGTGCACACTTTCCACTACCAAAATCCCGAGTATTCCCCCCTCCACCCCCCACACCCCCATCCAACCCTTCCCCTGCTTGTGTGGCAGACAATTTCCCCCATACTCTGTCTCTACTTTGGTTACATTCAATATTTCGACACCAGTCTCACCACCACTCAAATCTGCCGAAAAGACAATGCTAGATGATTTGTTTTGTATTGCTTGTTATGGATAGAATATAATATCCAGGAAATTCTGTGGCACTCTCTTCCGGGAGCTTTAGTTTATAGTCTCTGGGTCTTGGTCATTGATGAGATTACATGGCGCCAGAAGCAGTTTGTGGGTGTGACTGCCAAGCTTCTGGAAAACTTGGGGCCTGGGGGAAGGAGGCCCAGTCCTGATCCAAGAGATCTTGGAGATCTCAGTCACGGGTTCCCACATATCTGAGTTTTCCTGCCAATCCACTCTCTGGTGAGGTTCATCCTATTTTGGGTGAGGCTCGTGCTCTCTTGGGTGAGGCTCATCCGAGCATGTGGAGAGTAGCTTTGGGTATGGATGTGGAGGTTTTTGGCTGCCGGGGTTCTACTTGGGGCAGGAAGAAAAACTCAACCCGCCCCCCTCTGAGGTGCCCCGGTGAAGGCAGCCTGATGAGGGGTTAGAAGCCCATTATATTCTTGTGGCTAAGGATCTCCAGAGAAAGAGGATGGTATAAAAGTGGTAGAACTTTTGATATCTATAAATGAAACATCGCACCCAAATGTTCCGATTTTGTGTGTTGGAAACGTGAGACCAAGTGGGTTGACTAGGCACTTAGTACCTTTCCATATGATATTTGAACGTATTTCCAGTATCTTAGAACTGCTCCTTTCCTGGGTCCCACCATTTCGTACTGATCATTTTCCTTGGGAGAGAACACTTTTCGTCATGCATTCCCTAAGAGGCTCTTTCTTTCTTGATTTTCCCACGAGGGCCCTGGGCATATATTCCTGAATTAGAAAGGAAGTTTGCAGAGGACGAGACTCTCCAGGGGGGGAGTTCCTCTCTAGGAACCAGTATCCACCTGCCGTTCCTCCCTGCCTCTCTCACATATACCCTGGTTCGGCTCTGCAGTGGTCACCGGCCGTTTTGGAGTTCAGAAAACGGAATCTTACAGGCGAACCAGGCAAAGAGAAGCAGAAAGCTGCACTTTCCTGACTCCGCAAGCGCAAAGGATAGCCCATGTCTCACAGTCTCCTCCTGTAATCGGCCTTTTGATTTCTTAATTCAATTGCTTTTCTTTGCAAAGATGCTTGGGACTCGGGCAGCCTCGGAGGGAGTTAGGTTACTTGCTGGGGATCTGGAAACAATCAATTCTTCAAGGTCCTAAGGATGAAGACGAGATGTAAAAGAACCTAGTGAGCCGTCAAATTCTTTAATCCACCCTCCAGCAGCACCCCGGCTGCTTAAAAGAGAAAAAGGAAAAAAGAAAACCACCCCCTATTTCAAAAATCAAGGCAGCCCAACACGAACTCAACCCAAACCGCCTCCTTTCTAGAGAAAAGATTTTTCAGCCGCCACCCCAGCGAAGCATTCCCCAGCATAAGCGACAGCAGCCCCCAGGCCCCTAGTTAGGAACCCCCAGTTAGGGACCCCAGCCTCGGGTGCGCGCACCGGGCAGACACCTCTGCGCCCCTAGAGGCGCACTCTGCCATCACGCGGGGCGGGGCCCGGGCATCCTCAGCTGCGCGCCCCGGCCGGGGGCGCTTAGGGAAGGGGGTACCTGGGTTCTAGCCCAGCCAGAGCTGCAGCCCCGGTGCCCGCGGCAGCAGTGGCAGGAAGTTCCTGGGAACTACAAATTGGGGCATGCTGGGAACATTTCCCTGCTCCTCCCAGGAAATGTCCTTTGTCCAGCCCCACAGGAAGCCCCAGTGAGGAGCCTGCTGGGCAGCCAGCCAGTCCGCCAGCCCTACCCGCTGCCGCCGCCGCCGCCGCCGCAGCACCGAGGACAGACGCGCTGCGGCGCGGGGTTCCGACCCGGGCGCGCGGGTCCCGGCTCCGGGCCGCGCCCGCGCGCGCAGGTAAGGATCGGGCCGGCCTGCTTTCCCCACGCGTTCGGGATGGCACGATCGGGACCGTCCTCGGACGCTGAGGGGATGCGGTGTGTGCCCGAGAGCGGGTGGCGGGACCGCGGGGCCAAGTGCCTCGTAGACTGGCCCGAGGTCCGCGCGTCCAGGGCGCGGAGGCCGAGGCTCCGGGGATGCCCTGGCGGCCTGGATGAGCCCCCCGTGGGCGTCGGTGGCGAAGGGCGGGGAGGACGAGGTAGCGCGGCGAGACTGAGCCGGACCGTCCCGCCGACCACCGTAGGGGGCATCCGAGACCCTCAGAAAAACCCAGGGAGGAGCTTGGAAGGCGAGAAGAAGGTGACGGGCTTTGTGTTGCAGCTGCGGACCGCGACCCTCTGTGTCCGCGCCCCGCTGCGCTCGGGGCTGTTGGGGTGGGCGTGGGGGGCTCCGAGGAGGGACGGCAGGTCACTGGACTCCTAGTTGAATATCTACCTCCTTTTCCCTCCCCCATCCAGTCTACCCCGAGTCCTGTCGGCGGCTTGGGCTGCCGTCAGCCTGGGCGAATGGCACAATAAGAGTGGGTGGGTGGAGAGGGGCTGCGGCTGGCCGCCTGCACGGCGCGCATCCCCAGATGCCCACATCTGCCCGGGAGTGCGTGTTGGGGCCAAATTGGCACCTTCACCCAGGGAGAAGGCTGAGGCTCGGGATTGTGAACGGAGGCGTGGGGCGAGTGCGTGTTTGTAGGCGAGGAGAAGCGGGGATAAGAGCAGGGCACTGGCCACCGCGGCGGCGCTGAGTGGCCGCTTGGCCAGTGTGTCTGTGACCAATAGTCATCGACAGTCGTGTTCTCACTTCTCTGGGACTTTCCACGGGTTTCCTTTTAGTTTTTCTAACTGCTTTCCTCTCCTCCAGTATGAATCAGCCACCCTTGCTGCATGAGCACCAGGCCGGATTCCATGTGGTGAGGTTGTGCCCTGCCCTTACAGGGGACCTATTTGTCCCTTATGTGTTGGGTGACAGTATGCTAAGTCCTTCCCCTCGGGCCACCCCTACCCCCCCCACCCCAATCATGCTCCTGTGGGACCAAAGCTGTGGTAAAGGAGGTTGGCTAATGGCTCACATGTTAATAGTCGTTAAGGAGCAGTGATGGATGAGTGGGCAGCTTTGAACACAACCCAAGTGCTACTTGCCTAAGAGGTCTGTTTCTTTCCCTTCATCTCCCCACCTTGTCATGTGTTGCTGCCAAGTGACTTCCTTTTCTTAACAAGCTGGCATATGGGTTCATGTGGAATACATTTTAAGAGCCATATGAACCAAAATGTCACTTGGGTGGCGAGACAGGAGCATCCAAGATGATATTAAGAATGTTTTTGGGCACAGAACACTGTCTCCTATATAAAAGGCTGCAGAGAGTAACAAAACATTTGCCCCTAGGAGAGAAAAACATTTTCTAGGAGAGAGAAAGCATGTGAAGTGAGAGACGAATTGAGTGGGAGGAAAATCCCAATGGTCCAGACTTAATTGAAGGCATGGGGATAGTGACATAAAGGAAAAACACTTTGTGAGTTCAGAAAATGATTTCTCATTGAAATGTACTAGTGGAGTGGGGTGTGTTTGTGTTTGTGTTCGTGTGTATGTGTGTGTGTGTGTGTGTGTGTGTGTGTGTGTGTTGGAGACTGCCGCTGGCAGGTATTGGATAGATGCAACTTCAAGTGGATCCCGGAGAGAAAAAGATGGCACCAGAGTGAACCAAGATCATGAAATAATGAATGGGAAATCAAGCTACCTGCCATAGCAAAACAGACAATAAACCAATAAAATGAGAAAGATATTATCCATTGAGATGGTGTGAGCAGGAAAGAAAATAAAAGCAGAATGCTACTAAGTTCTAGAAGGTCTAGAGCTTTGTAGTCCAGTGTTACTGTGGATTAACATTACCCTTAACCATTTAGTATCTGCTTACCTCCTCAATTTACCTCCACCATTCCATGTTACCATTTTTTGTAGAAAACACCTCCCTATATACAGTTGCACCAAATATTCTTGTATTTGTATGTCTCCTTTAGTTTGAACTTCATGATTTAGGGATACTGTTTTTCCCAACCCTAGCCCAGCTGATGTTGCTTCCTTGTAGATTTCTTCCTAGACCTTTCATTCAAAAATAAGCCTCTTCCTTAGGTACTTGGTGACCTTCCAGCCACATATATCTCTGGCCTACTTTGTGGTTGATATTTACTCATCTCTCTTCTCTTTAATCTGTAAACTTCAGGGCATTGTTTTCCCTCCAGTGTTACATTGTTTTCCCCATTAGTTACATCCAGAAATGGTTCTCAAATAAACTAAGGATATTTATTTGAAGAAAATGAATAAGTAAAGGAACTATGAGAATTGAAAGAACACTTATGTCTTTATTTTTTTTTTTTTGTATAAAAGTGGGGTTAAGGGCATTCTTATAACCTGCCAGGATTCTTTACAATTGTAAATCTAAAACATCTAATGCATGAGAAATTGAAACTTTTCCTATTGCATTTGGATTCCCTCAGAGTAAATTTCACAGTACCTAGTTGAAAAACACCTCCCTATATACAGTTGCACCAAATATTCTTGTATTTGTATGTCTCCTTCAAACAGTCAATAAAAGTTTGTTGGGAGATAGTACAATAGGTAAGATGTCTTGCGTCTTGCCTTCCTTGTGGCTGACTCTGGTTCAAATCCTTTGCACCACACATGGTTCCCTGAACACCGCCAGGGGTCACTCCTGAAAACAGGGTATGGCCCCCAAATCAAAAACCAGAACTAAGGGGCAGGGGAAAGGTTTACTGGGCCCAGAAATATAGCCCGGTGGTAGAGTGTCCGTCTTATAAGAGTGAAGTCCAGAGTTTGATCCCCAACTCCACTCATCTGAGTGTCATCTCTTTGACTCTGTTATTTGGGACCCACATTGCCAGAGCAAACTGTGATCCCTGGTATACCTCATTGAAAAGCTTTCAAGCACCAAAACCAAGTGCACATCCTTATGCAAAATGAAGATGAGTTTTATAACTAAGACACCATAACTAAAAGTGTAAAACCCCCAATGAACACCATGACAAGGTATGTGAGAACAATTAGAGTGTGTGTTACAGCCCTGATTATTTCAGAAGCAACAACAAAGAGGAAAGGGGGAAAGAAACATTGTTGATCATTAGACCTTTGCCAACCTCCTTTTTCAAATGGTCCAGGTAGGGTAATATAAAAGGTTAATCCCAAGTAGATCATCATTGACTTTTGTCATCTTCCTGAGCCAATAAGGTGGTTGTTTCCATCATAAAGGTGCATATACTTCCTAGAAAGTAGCATGGGTACACTGATGCTTGCAGTGAAGCCACTGGCATCCATGTAGCCTTGAGTTTTGGAGCCTAGGCAGCATAAGGATTAGAAGTGTGAAATAGATCAGAAGAATGAAATAGACATTCCTCCAAGAAATTACAGTTTTGTCGCCCATCACCCATAAAATGGATGATGTACCAAGCTTCTTACAAATGACGATTTCTGTATTTTGCACATCTATACAGCAGCACTAAAATTAGTTTATGTTTGTTACCTGTCTGATAGCTTACATATTATCCCTGTTCTAAAAGTGATGAAAGTTAGGGAAAGTAACACTTGTTGGAGTTCCGGTTTCTGAGCTGAAGTTGGACTGGGATTCACACCTGTTGACTTCCAAGCCAGTTCAGAACGGCATCTTTGCTTTCCTTGGAAGAAGACTGCTGGGTTTCATTAATTTTTCTTCTTGGATTTCCATATTTCTTACAAAGAGCACTGTCAGGATTCTGAGTTTATCCTATTGGAACTCATTTCAGAGAGGTTCTTGATTATATTTGTTTATTGTAATAAATTCATTACTATTATTACTTGGATTTTAGGCCACACCCGGTGGTGCTCAGGGCTTACTCCTGGCTCAAAGATCACTCCTGGTGGTGCTTGAGGGACTGTGGGGTGTTGAGGATGGAATTCAGGTTGGCTGCAATGCAGGACAAGTGCCCTGCTTACTGTACTATCTCTCAGGCTCCTAGATTCATTATTTTTATGATCTTGAACTTCCATGGCCATCAGCTAGAGTGACTTGTTTCAGAATTCCTAAAATTTGGGGCGCAACACAATTTACCTTGAAGAAACCTTTGTCTATTTCTCCACACTATCCAACTTCGCTCTGTTCCTCCATACAGGCCAAGTATCAAGAAAGTTACTTTCTGGATCACCTTCTTTTACTACTCCAGGCCCTACTCACCCTCTCCTGTAATCTGCAGAGCCTGAAATTCTCAGGGCTCAATGTCTTAATAAAAGTAAGTTTGAGTAAATCCCAAAGCGTGTTAAAGTATTTCCTTATTCCCCACACATATCAGGGGCTGTCTGTCCAGAACACTAGCTGGCATATAGAACTTTCAGGAATTACGTGTTGGTAACTAATTGTTCAAGGCTCACCATGCAAAAATGTAGCAATGAAACATGATTTGTATCTTGACAGTTTTTGTAGAGGGAACTAGAATGATAATTTTTTTCATTAACTTCAATACTTTTTCTGGTGTCTTTAAAAAAGAGGTACCTCTGAGATATAGACTAGAGCAAATCGTGTATTACTGGATTTTACGATCTTGCTTAATATCAGTGCTAAGTGATTCTGGCATTTTGTAGAGAGTGCCTGGCTTGGTGGAGTTTTTGCTGTCTAGTTTACTGTCTACCATATCTCCCAGGAAAGTTCTTTCACTGCACATCTTAGAAAATCAGATTTTCTGCTGCAGCAGAGAGGGTTGGGAGTAAAAAGAAGACTGCTGTGAGGAAGATAATGCATTGCTTTTATGCCTGAGAGACTAGCAGGATTTCTCTGGTGTCTGGATTTGGTCTCAGTGTATTAATGCATTAATGACAATGGCAGAAATATCAGTAAACTCAGTGGAATATAGCTTTTACCTGCTACAAGATTGAACCCTTCTTCTGAAGATGACTGAGCCTTCTTTCCCCTTTAACCTCAAAGCCCTGACAGTACTCTCAAAGGACCTCAAAACATTCTATATGTTTTGACAAATATATAGGATCTATAGCAACATTGACAACAGTATAGGACACTGCCAGGGCCCCAAAAATCCTCAACTCCACCTAATACTTTTTCTCCTCATCTTTGGGGAACCACCAATACTTTCACTATCTCCATAGCTTTGTCTTCTTTGGAGTGTCCTATAGTTGAGATCGTACAAATTAAACTCTTTTCAGATTGAATTCTTGCACTTAGAGGTTTAAATTTCTTTTAACTTTTCATGACTTGATAGCCTGTTTTGTTTTTGTATTGAGTAATCTTCCATTGTGTGAACTGCACCTGCTTTTACAGCCATCCACTGAAGGACTTTTGCTTCCAATTTTTGTTCACTGATTATTAGTAAAGATATACAGGGTCTTAGGAAGTACACTTAATTTTTTAAGTAATTTATGTAAATACTCAAGGTGATAATTGCTGGACTGTGTTGGATGAGTAAGCTAGCTTTATAAGAAACTGTCAAATTGTCTTCCAAAGTGAGGATCATTTGACAGTTTGATCAGCAGTAAAACAGCGGCTCTGTAGCTCTGTCTCCTCACCAACATTTGACAGTAAGTTTGGGGAAATTTTGCTATTTTAATAAGTGTGTATGAATTGCCTCTGGCATCATGTAAGCTCATTAATGGTCATGACCCAGAGACTCACAAATAAATCTCAGAAGAGAACAACAAGCTGCAGAGATGCTTCCAGACCCCAAAGTCACCATCCAGGTAAAAAGTTAACTCCAGCTGTATCAACCTATTTAAAGATTTAAAATTTCTAGGGTACACAGGTGTGAATGTGGCCACAAGACTTCTCATACTCTACACTGCTGATATACCAGGAGTAGCACACCACATTGAATGGAGTATAAAGTAGAAGGCATCAGACCTTGATTTAAATATACATATATATATGTATATATATATATATGCACACACTCACACACTCACACACACACACACACACACACACACACACGGTTCAACTTTTTAACAGCATGTTAGTAAATCTCTTATACAAGGACTTAATGGCTCCATGCTGAGATACAACAATCTTCACACACTTTCTTCTAAGGAAACTTTGGTCATTTTTAGCAGGTTACTCATAGCAAACAAGACAAAATAAATTATTTAGGGGGCCTGCTATTGGAGTATTCTTGGGTGGTGGTGGGGAGAATTAGAAATATTGATTGTGGGAAGGCGTAATGATGGTGGAATTGGTGTTGGAATATTGAATGTAATAAGTGAACAACTTAAAAAAATAAAAGTATAGTGGTCCCTCGAGGTTTTGATATGTAGTTCCCTAATGATGTGATTGAACCCCTTTTGCTTACTTGCCATCTGAATATCTTTTCTGAAGTGTCTGTTTAGATCTTTTGACTATTTTAAAATCAGGCACTTTTTCCATTTCAAAACTGCTTGGTAAAAGTTGGATGTTGATCCTTCCTCTAATTCATATTTAATTTCTGTTCATTCTAGTTGTAAAGAGGATAGTTTCCTAACATTTCACACTATGAATATAGCTTATTCCCAACAAATATAGCTCTGGGCCACATCTGTTTTTTGCACAGTTGGGTTGAATGTTAAAAGTTTGCCATGGAGGGGCTGGAGAGATAGTACAGCGGATAAGATGCTTGCCTTGCATACGGCAAACCTGGGTTCGATCCCCCTTTATATATGGTTTCCCCAAGCACCTCCGGGAGTGATTCCTGGGTGCAGACCCAGGAGTAACCCCTGAACATTGTTGAGTATGACCCAACCTCCCTCCCCACCAGCTCTCCAAAAGAATATCTTGTCACGGAGAGAGAGGCACAGACCAATTTGTTGCAAACAAGCTGACCAAGGGATGAGAATTAGCATTATTTTTAAAATAGGGGTGATCCACCGCAGAGCTTGGGGGACATGGGTCATTCCCAACTGCTTCCACTGATGGTTTGGTGCTCAGCCTGGTGATGCAGTGCTGCAGAGGGCTGCCTCGCTCACACTCTGAATGCTTACGAGAGGTATGGAGGGAGGGGTGGAGTGATAGGGATCTAACTCGGGTTCTCACCCAGCCTAAGCACTATCTCCAGCACTTGAACTCTCTTCTTAGTCCCATCATCATCATCATCATCATCCTGTTGATCGTCGAATTTCTTGAGCAGTCTCAGTAACGTCTCCATTTGTCCTAGCCCTGAGATTTTAGAAGACTCTCTCTACTCGTCCTTCCCAACAGTACCACATTGGAGGCTCTTTCAGGGTCAGGGGAATGAGACCCAGCATTGTTACTGGTTTTGGCATATGAATACACCACATGGGGCTTGCCAGGCTCTGCTGTGCAAGCAGGAAACTTGGAAGCTTGCCACGTTCTCTGAGAGGGAGAACTAGGGTATAAGAAATCCTTAGTCCCAACTCAGTGGCTTCTTACAGAAATGCCTCTAGACTATGAACTGAGCTGTGATCCCATGCTGCCCAGGATAGGAAAGGTTTTTCTCTCTCAGCTTTTTCTTTCATGGTGGCTGCGTGGCGACCGCCATTTTTTAGAGCCCGGTAACCAAAGGTACGAGCTTGCAGTGACACATCTTCTGGCAGAAATTTCTCTGGACTTAATTACTAAAATACCAGAAATCCAAAACCGAAAAATCCAAATCCAAGACTTCATATACTCTTCATTCTCAGCATTGGAAAACAAATTATCAAATGATGCCATTTCAGCAGGTTTGATTGTTGGGGAAAAATTCCAAATAATAATAGTGAGTTTTCTGTTGAAATATTGAATGTAATCAAAATATAGAGAGAGTAAAGTGAAGATCACTAGCCACACAGGTGGGGGTGGGTGGGATGAGAGGTATACTGGGGTTCTTGGTGGTGGAACATGTGCACTGGTAAAGGGATCATTGTATGACCGAGACTTAAACCTGAAAGCTTTGTAACTTTTTTCATTGTGATTCAATAAAAAAAATTTTAAAAAATAAATAAAATAAATTAAAAAATAGAAAATTACACTGTTGGAGGGATAGGTGTTCAATCATTGTACGACTGAAACTCAAACATGAAAGTTTGGTAACTGTAGCTCAGTGATTCAATAAATAAATAAATAAAAGTAGAAAAAAAAGATGTCCTTAGTCCCAGAAGATTTTTGTGTCTTTTTAAAAAATATATATATGTACATATATATATATTGTAGGAGTACTGCTATTTATTCAGCTATTGATTAAACTGATTGAATTTGGTACGAACTCCAATCAGAGTTGTTTTTCGAGAATCTTCTGTCTCACTTTTGGAAGCACCCACCATTTTCTGTTCTGTTCTTGCAGACGGACTATTAAGCATGCCTGACTCCTGTTGTTGACAGGTATTGGATTCACTTTGGAGTCTAAGGCTGTTAGATGGCTCTGCCATACCTAATATGATCTTTCACACCCTTCTAGATCTCTTAACATGTTAGGTTTTTTTTCCAAGTCTGAGGAAGAGAAATAATTATACCAGATTGGTTCCATTTTGAGAAGTATTGGAGGGCTCATTTATTTGTGGGGGCAATCACCTCACTGAATAAAAGTTTGCTCCCACCAGCAGTTTAGAATTGGGAGGAGGTATGGGGTGGTGGAAAACAGTCAGACACAAATGATTGTAAATATACTTTTTTTTAAAAGTTCCTTCCTCCCACCTAATAGTAATCCTCATAGATTAAAAACTGAGGCTCAGAGAAAGTAAGTGCCTTGCTGAAGATTCTGCAGCTAGAGATTGGATTCTGCAGACAGACACTGGCACTCCAGAATGTGAGCTTTGATCCACTGTGGCTATCTACTGCGTCACTCCAGCACTGTCCTACTGTGGAGATGTATCATCCTGTTCAGGAGAGGAAAAATACAGGGGCCTGCTCGAGCCTTCAGAGTAAGATTTGTGGCTGGGGTAGTGGACAGAGTTCAGGTAGAGGTAAGGGAGCCTTAGGCTACAGTGCGGAGTCCCTGCTTCTCCAACACAGTGACCAATGGCCATCAGGGGGCTTCTGAGAGAGTAAATGAAGTGGTAAGTCAGTCTTAAGACCAGCCAGCAGTGCATGGTTGGTGCACCTAACTGCAAAGAAAGTCTGCTACAGCCATGATCTCAAGTATACAAAGAGGAGAGGAGGAAAAGGAAGGAGTGGGTGAGGGTTTGATTGAAAGAGGGGAAGGGGAAGGTCAAAGTTGACTCCAGGGTTTTGAGTCTGATGATTGAAAACAGAGACGTCAGCAGACAGGGGCATTGTCAGGAGGAGCTGATTTGTAGCAAAGAGATGGGACGGAGAATTGACGTTTTCCAATGTGACTTGGTAAGAGCTAGTCCAAATGGTATTTACAACCATTCTTGAAGGTAGTTTCTTCTCAACTAAGATTCAAAGGGGCAAATAACTGACATAAGTGTATGTCAGCAAGATTCTACTGAAACCAGATCTGTTGATGACTTGAAACGTCCTTCCCCTCCCTATTCTGCTGTCCCCTGTGCTGTATCCCTGTGATATGCAGGGGCATTAGGTCCATCATCAGAGCTATGGAGGTGTTGTGCAAGTCAGGGGTGGTGGGGAGATGTCTATGACCCAAGGCCTTTGCACATAGGAGGCGCCTATTTAAAACTAGTCAAAGGGATGAAATGACTGAGGGAGTGAAAGAACATAAAGGAGAACTTTGGGGGGTGACCTGCTAAGGAGTTGGGAGGAGGCAGAGGTGAATATGTGATGCTGTGCAAGAAGATTTCAAAAAACGAATGTCTTATTGAAATTTCCCTAGTCATTCACTGGATTCCTTTAAGTATTAAGCACTTTTAGTGTTGATGGGCTATTAAAGAAGAGATCACTGGATAAAGGCCAGAAAAGTGTAGCTGATATGGTTGTGAGTAAGCCTGACTCACTCCATGTTAGCAGTTAAAATTGTCTGCTGAGATGGCTTACACCCAGCTGGCCCAGTTTGCTAGGAAACTGATGTGTGTGGTGACATCACAACTTTCTGGGCCCACTGACACTGCTCTCTCTCTTTTTTTCCCCACTAGCTTATAAGACTCGTTGAGCCAGGAGTCTGCATTGCAGAAGGAAATGTAGTGCTGTCCTTTATAAGAGGTTCTACACTTAAAAAAAAACAAAACCAAAAAACAAAAAAGATACAGCAGGGTCCAGAGTGATAGTATAGTGCCTAGGTTGATTGCTTTGCACACGACCCCACAACACCATGTAAGGTCCCCTGAGCCCTGCCAGGAGTGATCCCTCAGCACAGAGCCAGGAGTAAGCCCTGAGCACTGCTGGGTGTGCATCCCCCCAATGATATTGTAGAAGAAAAAGTTTCTTTTTTAAAACGAGAAATGTAGTTTGAATGAAAAAAAAAAGGGCCTATAGACTAACAGTCTATTTCTTTAGATTAATACACTTTATAAGCTTCTTCTTTGTTTCTGTCTCTGTCTTTGTTTCTCTTCCTCTTGTTTTCCCTTCCCTGTTATCTCCTCCTTTTTTTCAGATGCTGTACTAAGGATTTGGAATGACTGCATTTGTCATAATTCCATTAAGTCAGTGCTAATTCAGATGACTGCTTTTCCCCCCCAGTCAACAAAATGTCTCTTTTCTCTCAAGAAAAATGGTAGCAAATGCAAAATTAATTAATCAGGATCACATAAAATTAGGTTGAAAGAATATTTCCTTTTTTTTAAGAAGAAAAATTGTAGTAGGCAAAAATATGCAGGACTTTGGAAAAGAGCAAGAAAAATTGGATGGAAGAAGGCAACATCTGTGAGATGTTACCAGAAAAGCAATAGCTGTGATTCCATAAATAAGCAGTTGGTGGGAGCATCTGGTGCAGGGGACATTGTATCTAAGACAGACCAAGTCATTTGTGTGGTAGTCTTCATTCTGCCAACAACAGGCTACCTCTGTGAGTTTAAATGTGGCACTTCTCTCCTCTTGTCTTCATTTGCCCTATCAGTAAAAAGAGGAATCCTTTACACGAGAAAAAATTTTAACAAAAATTATGAGGTTCCTCATTTTCTGTGGATATAGTCTCTAGCAAAATGCAGCTGGCAGTTGGTGTCCCTGCCACCTGTCCCGCTTCTCTGCCGCCTCCTACACAGAGAATGTCGAATTATTAAAGCAGGAGTGGAAATCTGTAACGGAAGAGGGTGAGTGTGAGAAGCTGTGTTTGTGGTGCTGTTCTCTGATGAGATGATCAGGGCTGGGTGCTGTGTTTGAGCCTCTAAGTGGGAACTGAGTTCACACTTCTGCAATGCCACGTTTGGTGTTACTCCCAGAATACTCCTTCACCTGGGCATTCCCATGATACTTTTGCAAACAGGACGACTTTGCAGGCCTGCTGAACACAAAACTGACTTGGTAACTTGAATCAGGTTTTAATTCATTTTGCTCTGAAGAAGAGAGGATTATGAGAGGATTAAGCTGTGCGTAGGAGCTTGGGGGCACCCAGCCACAGTTCTAAGCCAACCAAGCCAGCAGTTAAGTACAATGTGGCTTCTTGGGCTCTCTGGTTCTGGAAGGAGCCTGGTGTCTATCCTGGCGATGCTGGGGGCCTCCAAAGCCACACACACAATACTGAGGTCAGAGTGAGGAGAAACCCAAACTTGGTCAGCCGCATGCTAGGTGTGTGCCCTAGCCACTGTATTCTCTCCCAGCCTGAGGAACAAAGGGTTAAATCGCTAACAAAGTAGGTGTGTGCTAGGTGGGTTATGGCGTGGCTGCTCTGCTTTGATTCACTGCCTAAGTCAGCAGCTGATAGGAGCCATAAATCTGGGGTCACACTTGTATGCTTTAGCTCCATCCCTGGGAGGAGATGTCAGGGGCTTGAAGAGTGATCTCACTTCCTCTGGAGCACCTGCTGGAGAGCACAGGGGGCTAGGAAGCAGAAACTGACAAATGCGGAAAACTACCAGTCTAATATGTTCTCTCTCTTTTGTTTTCTAATGTAGGAATACTGCTGTTTATTCAGCCACTGATGAAGCTAATTGAAGCAGGCATTAACTTGCATCACTTTAAATTTTTTTTTTTAAATTTTAAAACCTTTCATAAAGTTATTCATAGTAATTGTCTACATCCAATATTTCAACACCAATGTCACCACCATTGCACCTTCCACCATTACTTTGAATCTTCCCACCTCCACCCCAGTCTGCCCCTTAGGCAGATTCTAAATAATTTATTTTGTATTGTTTGCCATGGATAGTATGAGGTGTCACGCGGCTGCAAAAGTGGCCGTGTGCTCCTGGAATTCTAAAATTTTTAAATACCTGGAGTCCAGAGGCATCTCTGTGGCATGCTGCTCTCGAGAGATTCATTAGTGAGTCTCTGAATCACAGCCGTTAATGTGCTTAAATGGCACCCAGAAGCAGTTTGTGGGCATGACTGCCAGGAAACCGGAAGGGCAGGGAGATGGGGAGAGGTTGCCCATCCCCAACTCCGTGAGGCCTGGAGTTTTCAGTCACTGGTCCAGTATACCTGGGTTTTTCAGCGGTTTTATTCTTATGCATGGGGTACTTGGAATGAGCCTGTGAAGGCCAGCCATGAGCGTGGCGGTGATTAGGTTCTGGAGCTTTGCTGCTGCCAGGGTTCATTTGGGGCAGGTGGGGGGGACACACCTGCCCCCCCCCCCAGGTGCCCCACTGAAATCTGCCTGGTGCGGGGTGGGGAGACATCTCTGTAGGGTGCTGCTCTCCTTTGATAATCATTTGTGAGTCTCTAAATCATGGCCATTAATGCACTTAAATGGCCTGCTTTTGATCTCTTTCAAGTTTTGTCTATGGGTCTCTGAAGCAAGGCTGATAAATGAGCTAGCATAGCTGAGTGGGAGGTGGTTTGTGGGTGTGACTCCTACATACCTAACTTTTGGCTGTTTAGTTTCTTAGGAAACTTGGTCCCAAGTTGTTGGGGTCTGGCCACAGGGACACCGGTAATTTTGGGGTATCAGGAAGCCTGAAGGCACCATCAGGCTGCTGATGCGCTTGTCCCCCCATGTGCAAGTTGACTTGCTGTGCAACACCCTACCCCCACCTGATGTTTTTTTGTTTTTAGTTGTTCTTTGTTTTGTTTCGGTTTGTTTTGGGGGCCACACTAGGCAATTCTCAGGGGTTGCTCTAGGCTCTGCACTCAGGAATCACTCCTGGTGTACTTGGTGGACCATCGGGTTGCCAGGGATTGAACCGAGGTTGGCTGCCTGCAATAGTACAGCCTTACTGCCATACTATTGCTGATAGCCTGGATATTTTGAATTGAGTAGAAGGGTCTGATATAAAAGATGAGATGCCAGTGACTTAGGCTGATGTCTGCTCTTAAAACTGGCATGTTGGGGCTGGAGCGATAGCACAGCGGGTAGGGCATTTGCCTTGCACACAGCCAATCTGGGTTTGAATCCCAGCATTCCATATAGTCCCCTGAGCACCGCCAGGAATTAATTCCGGAGTGCAGAGCCAGGAGTAACCCCTGTTACACACCCTGCCATCGCCAGGTGTGACCCAAAAAGCAAAAAACAAACAAACAAACCAAAAAGAAAAAAAAAAAACCAAAACCTGGTGTGTTTAATGGAACCTTGTTCTGTGTCTGCTCTCTGACTTGTCTCTACAATAGGGTACCAGGTGAAATCTTACTGGGTCAGGCAGGTTGCATTGATTCGCCAGGCCCTTATTCTGCCCCTCTGCTGTTTGAAGTTTACATATACTCTCAGTTGTGTTGTTGCCTGATTTTGGATCTATTGCTGGAGTCTTCTCTGCAATGAGAGCTCAAAACTGTTATAAAATTGTCCTATACTCCTTCCCCCAAATGGTTCTGGTTGATTTCTGAAATGCTGTACTAAGAAATATGTCCGGAACCTCTGTATTAGTGGCTCACTGTAGGGTTTTTGCTCATTTTATTCTCAGGCCATGAGTCCTTCCAGAATGCAGGTGAAGTGCTGGGTCTTCTGTAGGATACTTCCCTGCAGCTATACTCTCATGGGGTCAGGGAGTTTGTGGATTCTGCAAACCCTCAAGCCCAGAACCTGTGTCCAATAAAAATAACATTATTCTCTCTGCAGGCATGCATAGCACTTACAACTCTCCAGGAAATGCTAAAAGCTGACAAAAATTGGCTCTGGAGGATGACAAATATGACTCAGCAAGTATGGCATTCACACTGTGCATCAAGTGTGAATAGTGTCCCCTGCCTGGACATGATCCCTTTCTTGTTGAGAGTCGTCATCAGTCCCAGGATGAAGTCTGAGCCCTGTGGGTGTCCCCCGCAACACACAGATAGGTAGTGCCCCTTGGCAAGAATGGACAGTGACAGCTGAGAGCTTTGGCTTCTAAGCAGAAGAGAAAATGAGCTGTTCTCTGTGTAACGGGCTGAGAGTCTGTCTGTCTAGATATCCTCAGAGTGTCTCAGAGAAGGACATTGCCTTTGAAATGTCTCTGTTTGAAAGTAATTGTGTTACTATGAACATTTTTCTCCTTGGGATGACGTTTTCATAAATTACCCGTGTATGGTTTTCCTTTTCATCTACACAGACAGCCACCTTTTATTCCCCTTTGAAGATCATTCTGGAGATGATCGAAACCTGTTTGATGCATCTCATTTCCACAGTTGGCCTTCCCCAGAGATAAACGCATGCTTTTGTGGGGATGCTGTAGCCAGGACCCAGTCTGGACCAAGACCAGACTTACTTCCCTTTTGTCCTAAATGTTGAGTTTTGAGGCTGTTGATGAAATCAAGCGAACACTGGTGGTGGCAATATGTTTCCTAGAATTATTTGATACTATAAAAGTGAGGACAGGGGAAGCAGGGCTCTGATTCTGACTTTTGGATGCAACAGCAATTCCCCCATGTCGCCAACAGAAAATAGAGTCAAAAGCATCACACCAAAGTTTCTTTATTTTTTTCTTTCTCACTCCTACTGCTCCATTTCCTGGGACTCTGTTCAGATTAAGGACTTGTAATTGCTCCTGATTTGACATACTTTGTAAAACAGGCTGTTCCTTCTGTGGGTATCTAACATTTTATTATGATCTTCTTAGAACTGACAAAAATATAATAAACCTTATATTTTGTAAAAATAATTCAAAATTACTTTTTGAATCTTAATTAAACATTGTAAGTTTTGGGGATAAGTATAAAGCAGTATAAAATAGAAGAAATATATCACCATCCCATGTCATCTGGGGTCAGAAGTATCTGTGTCTCCTGCCCACATCACTTTGTTGTATAATTCCTAACTTATGAAGTAAATTCCAGACATGCCATTTAACCTGTAAGTAGTACACTATACATCTCTTAAAGATACACACTTTCTGTAGACTTGATCCCAGTAGCAACACCTTTTTAAAAATAAACAATTTCTTTATGCTAAACCAGTAACATTAAACATGTAATCTCTGTCTCATAGCCCAGTTGTCTTATCATTTGTTTTTGGTGTCTGTTTATTTAAGGATGTGTTGCTGGATCCCTCTCAAGTGTTCTGACCAAGACATATTCCTCCCTTCTATTTTTTCCTTGCCATATTTTTGGTCATTGCTTGTGGAAGAAACTGGATCAAGTATCTTACAGTTTACTATGATCTGGTTTGTGTTAATAATCTGTAAACGAGTATAGCACAAGTATATAATCTTTACAAAGATGTTTTAAAGTGCGTGTCAATATTTTATTATGTTGACAGCCATCTCAGTAAGGAGCTTAAACTTTAATCAGTCAGGACATCGCTACATTTTTATTCCTGCTCTCTCTCGTAGGAAGACACCTTGGCAGGTGACATGCAGAGGTGTCACTTACCCGCTGCTGAATGAGCTGGGCTGGAACATGCCAGTCACTCTTCATCAGCAATGCCAAGCAGTTATTTGGGGCAGAGAAAGAATGGGAAGAACAGTTTTTTCTGTTGAATCTTCAATGAGAAACTGGGGCGGCTGGATGTATCCCCCAACCTTTTGCTCCCAGCGCTCATCTGTTGTTGCAGTGCATGTTCTTTTGAAGACTATTCATTCCCATGGAAAAATGATCACAAAAGCAGCTTGCTTGGAAAAGACTCCCTGAGGTCACCTGGCCCCTATGTATGCTTGATAAGGGTTCCAGCATCAACTCTCCCAGAACTAAACCCTGAATAACTACCACATCGCATATCGTCCCACTCCTGTGCCTCCTCAGAAGACTGTTTATTCGTTTGCCCTTCAGTGAAATTAGTGATTAACTTGCATCTCTTTCTACTGGTGGTGGGGGACAGTGCCTGCATGCTCACATCTGTGTGTTTTTAAATCAAAACTTTTCTCAGATCTTCTCTACTGACCTTTACTGCGCTTATACCTTGAGACCCCATCAATTCTTTTCATATGTGCTGAGGCTTTCAATGCAAAAAAGTAGGTATTTTATGTATGAATCTTGTGTTTGAAGGTACGATTGCAAAATTGTCTGAATGTGTGTGAGTTTGAGTGTGTGTGTGTGTGTGTGTGTGTGTGTGTGTGTGTGTTTGGAGGTGGGGTGGGATGAGTTGGGGAGGTTTTGAGGCTACTCAGGAGTGTCCCATGGTGGTTCTCAGGGAACCATACATGGTGTCAGGATTTGAACTGGGGTGAGGACCTTGACCTTCTATCTCTCTGGCCTAGCCGACTTTTCATTAACCACAGTGTATCTTATGCAGGGCCTCTAGGTACACAGATACTTGGTCAAGCATTTTGCGTGGTTTTTATCAGAAGTTTTCGATGAGATTAAACAACTTGGGGCAGGTGCACTGAATCAGATTGCCATCTCTCATGTGATGGGCCTTGTGCCATTGAGTGCCTGAATATCAATAACTGAATGATCTCCCTGAGCAAGGGGAGATTTTCTAGCTGATAATTTTCTGCACACTAACTGTGGCATCTGCTCTTCTGGGATTTCATCCTGCCAGCCACTCCTTGCAGTTTTGGCCTTGCTCGCTTCCATAGCCACACGTCAGTTCCTTTAACTAGATCTCATTCTCTGTATGCATCCTTCTCCTGAGTCCCTTTAGTTCCCTGACAAATAGTGCAGTAGAGACAAAAAGACTGGGGGCTGTCTCTGCTCCAGACTTATTTGATTGACTCTTTTTGTGGATTTTTTTTTTCTTTTTGGGTCACACCTGGCGGTGCACAGAGGTTACTTCTGGCTCTGCACTCAGGAATTACTCCAGGCGGTGCTCAGGGGACCATATGGGATGCTGGGAATCGAACCCAGGTTGGCTGTGTGCAAGGCAAATGCCCTACCTGCTGTGCTATAGCCCCAGCCCTCTTTTTGTGTTTTATAATAAAGAAATGGAACAGTTGGTGATAGCATCAGAAAATTAAATTTTGTCTACAATTATTCTAGCAAACTGCCTTTTCCAGACACTCCCCACTTTAGTTTCCTTCCTCTAGAAGGACCTGAGCTAAGTCCAGATCCAGGAAATACCGAGGTGAACTATTCGAGCCGACTGCTAAGGATTCTCCTGAGCACTTCCCAGGTGCTCTGGAAGGCTGAGCTTGTATTCCAGGAGTGGTAGCATCACAATCGCAAGCACAGTGGAGGAACAGAATGATTTGCCAGGCACCAGTAGAACACTCAGATCAGTTAAGCTAAAAACGTGGATGAGTGAAAGCTTGCGTGAAAACCTTTAGCTTCTGTGCTTTCTCATTTGAGAGTAGATGGTGCAACTCGGAGGGCGCTGGGAATCTGTCTCTGTGTTACCGGGAGTCCTGTTTGGTGTGGAGAGGGGGTTCTGGAAAGGGCTGTGCAGTCCCTCACCAAACTGAATATCCCTGGCCCAGCCCATAGGACGTGTCTGACCCCGAGGACATCATGCTCTCCTAGACCATCGAGATTAGAAGTCTCAGACCAGCTCTGGCAGATGCGGCTGTAAGTTGGTTTCCTGCCGCCTCGGTTTTGAACTTTCTCTTTGGTCAACTTGAATTCCCCTCTCCAGGTGAAAAAGCAGTTGCGAGCAAGGAAAATCCTGTGTTCTTTTAGCTGCTGTTAGCCGGAGAGTGGCGAGTGCTTAGCTGCAGACATCCCAGAGCTTTCTCTGTTGGAAACAAGTGTTCATTTCCTGCAGTGCCCTGTGGGACATTTGGGGTGTAGAATGCTGGGAGAGTTGGGGTGCGAGCCTGAGAAGCCAGCTGCACCCTTAGGACAGGGACACCTTCTCCTGGCCTGCACATGGGGGGAGGTGCATTCTTTCCTACCCTTCTTGGGTCCTGTGTGATCACAGTCACACTGAGAGGTGGCCGGGCATGGCCGCTCCTTCACATGCGCTGGGAGGCTCTTGACTGTGACCTTAGCTCCATTTGAAGATTGACAAATGATTAACCCCCTGGTTAACCCTGGTTAGACCCCAGCCATGCTCATGAGTTTAGTCTTTTGAACCACAGACTTACATTGTTTTTCCAGCCTTTCTACCCAGTCCGAGGGTCCTGCCCCAGGACCAGGCTTTGGAGCGGTTCCCCGGGGAGAGGAGTGCGCATGCATGGGGGTGTGGGAAGGGATGGGAGGAGGCCCGGGCTGCTTGGGAGGACAGAGCTGGGAGCAATGAGGTAAGGGCCAGGGCATGGGAGAGGGGACCGCAAGGGCGCTGCTGCCTGAGGAAGGTGAGTGGGAACTGCTGCCGCCCGGCCCAGGCCACTTTCTTCTCTGTCCTGGAAGCTGGGCTGGGCACATGACTCCCTCACAGTCCTGCGGGGATGGGTGGACATTGGGCTGGGGACAAAAGGGGCTTGTCCTGGGATAGCTGGGCATAGAGAGATGCTGGTGCCGACTGGGCCTCGGAACTCTGTCACTTGGATCAGGACTTGCCAAGGTTCAGTTCTCTTCATATGTGAAACCTAGTTGGTGACCTGTTTTGTCTGCAGGACTTGCTGGAGTCCAGCAAGAAGGGTTTGCACCCCAACACTGTAAGTTGGGGTTACCTGAGGCCCACAGGGCCTGCTCCAGCCCTTCGTACCCAAACCCTTACCTTGGCTGCTCATCCGCGCCAGAAGGGGATGACGTATGGTTTCCTGTCAGACTTGCCTGTTGGCTCCAAAAAGGCAGCCTGGTGGATGGGTTGCCCATGCGCAAGAAAGGAGCCCTGCCCACCATTCTACTTATCCAGTCCTTTTTCAGTTTTTATTTTTGGGGCCACACCCTGTGATGCTTAGGGCTTCCTCCTGACTCCACTCAAAGAGCACTCCTGGCGAGGCTTGGTGGGGCCATGTGGGGTGCTGGGGATGGAACCCAGGTCTGCTCCATGCAAGGCCAGTGCCCTGCCTGCTGCACCCTCTCTCTGACCTTAGAGACTGACCCACTTAGTAGTGTCTCCAGTCTCCATTTGTCTAAATCAGGCCCAGGAAGATGGGCTGAGAGATAAGCTCTTATCTGCTGCAAATCTTCAGGCAGGTCCGGTTGAATCCCAGAAGCAGGGGGCTCTTGCTATCTGGAAGGGGCTAGTAGGTTTCTGCAGGAGGGCAGAGGTGGCCAGGAGAAAGTGCCCTATTACTCACTTCACTTCCTTCCCCACCTGAGACTCCCCTTTTGCTCCCTCCCTCCTTCCTGCTAACATACACATCACATTATTTCCACTCTGTAGCAGTACCTTCTATCTGATCTGATTAGTCTTTCAAATGGGATTGAGCTTGTCCTCTAGGCACTTGTTACAAAGGGCCAAGATGACTATCTCTCGTCGCCTGCATTCGGTGGTCTCACATGGTTTCCACCACCCCAGGGAGGTGGTTGGTGATGGGCAGATGAAGGAGGGAACGAGGGCCAGGCTTATAGATACCAATTTCAGTTTATTCCATTCCCCCCTTCATTCTCTTCCTCCTCCAGAACCTCCTGCCCCGACCCCCCTCATCCTTCTCTTGGGTCCTGCTCCTTTATACTTCTCGTTCCTGCTTCTGCCTTCCCCAGCTCACTCTTACAACCTTAGTTAAATCCCAAAAGCATGAGGGGTTGGGGTCATAATTACTAAAAGAACTCAACCCACCACCTCTGAGGGGCACCAGTGAAGACAGCCACACGCGGGGGCAAGAGACTCTGTGTTGCTATCTTCCGGGAGCTCCTTGTAGGGGGTGGGTTGAGTCTTCCTTCCTACCCCGAGCAGAGGCCCAGCAGCCTAAGACCTCGGGAACCCATCCACAGCCATGCTCAAGGCCATTCTCCACATGCTTGGACGAGCCTCATGCATGAAAGTACTGGCAGAGGAACCCAGGTGTGTGGGACCTGGGGCTGAGATCTCCAAGCCTGCTTGGATCAGGACTGGACCTCTTCCACCCAGATCCCCAATTTTTCAGTAGCTAGGCAGTCACACCCATGAACTGCCCCCAGCGCTATGTAATCCCATCAACAGCCAACATCTAGAGAACCAAGTTCCCAGAAGTGTGCAGTCGCTTTGTGGCCACGCGACATCTTGTAGCGTAGTTCTCCCTCTTGGAGAACCTGGTAAGGTACTGAGAGCTTCCTGCCTGCATGGGAGAGCCTGGCAAGTTCCCCGTGGTGTATTCATATAATGGGTCTCATTCTCCTGACCTTGAAAGAGCCTCTAATGCAGCACTGTTCGGAAGGATGCGTAAGCAGAGGCTGCTAAAATCTCAGGGCTAGGAAGAATGGAGACGTTAGTGGGCCTGCTTGAACAAATTGACGATGAATGGGATGATAGTGCTAGTGATAGTGAATCTTATAAAAAGCCATCCCTGTTTTATTTTTTATAGGGACCACCTGCTAGTGATACTTGGGTCTGGCAGCATCCCTTTGTTTTGGGATGCAGAGTCTGAGAACTAGCCAGGTTTAATAACCTGCAGAAGGTGAAATAGCTCATAAGAATTTGAACTGAGTTCAGTGTAGCCACGGTATTAGCACGTTTCTCTGCTACCCTGTTCTGAGCCTTCTCTGGCCTTGCCTAGGGAAACATTGCTAATTTTTGAACTTGACTGGGAGAGAGGTTGGAACAAAAAATGCCTTGATAACTACTAACTGATGCATCAGTTATGCCAAAGAGTTGCTGAAAAATCAAGTCTTTGAGAGGGTAAAGGCATCAGAGTTTACTGCCCTTCTTCCTTTTTTGTTGCTCATAGCATAACCAGAGGGCTTCCTTTCCTGACAAAAAATAGCAAAGGAAAGCACAGGTGGCTTGTTCACTTTTGTAGGTGTGTACAAAATGGAAAGGCCCTCCCAATCCACACACTAGAATGTAGGCTCTGAAGCTACACTGCCAGGGCTTAACCCATGCTCTGCCATTTCAGATTGGGAAACCTTAAGCTGGTCTCCTAACCTCCAGACCCATTTCATCATCTGTAAAGTTTAAAGTAATTCCCTACTTTATTAGATTGTTCTGGTTAAATGATGTGAGGATTCTAGACCAAAAGATGTCTAACGTTTTAACACATTTTTATTTTCCATTTTGAACTTGTGTATACATGTATAAATATATATGGGATTGTAAATAAAATGTTGTTTTGGGAGCTAGAGTGATAGTACAGTGGGCAGGGCACTTGCCTTGCATGAGGCTGATCCAAGTTCAATCCCCAGCGTCCCAAGTGTTATTTTCAAACTAGATTAGTTTTCATCTAATAATGCATCATGACTGCCTTTCCTTACCTGGAATAGCCTTTTTGTCTCCTGGAATGCAGCTGGAGCCCAGGGTATGGTGGCACAGAAATGGAATTGAACCCTATATTTCTAGGGTTGCATTGTTACACGCAATGCATCTTTAAGACAGATTTGATGCCATGCCATGAGTGGTGTCTCTATAGGTGACAGACTATGGGCTATTTTCTAGTTTTTCTCCCCTGTCCCTCACAGAGGGCAGGAGTGATAGCACAGTGGGTAGGATGTTTGCCTTGCACACGGCTGACCCGGGTTCGATTCCTCCACCCCTCCGAGAGCCCGGCAAGCTACCAGGAAAGTATCCCACCCGCTCAGCAGAGCCTGGCAAGCTACCCGTGGTGTATTCAATATGCCAAAAACAGTAACAACAATTCTCACCATGGAGATGTTACTGGTGCCCGCTTGAGCAAATCGATGAACAACAGGATGACAGTGACAGTGAGAGTCCCTCATACGTGTGGATTAGGATCTGCTCTTTTTGAAGGTGCAGAACTCCCTTAATACTGCGTGTGGCCCACTCTGAACTCCAGCCCTCAGTGGGGAACTCAGGTTCCAGCTCATGCCTTCTCTCTTCCCCCTTAAATTTAGAGAAAATCATGTTTCCTAGTTTGATTTCACTGTTATATATCATCTCTTGGCTCCCAAGAAATCGCCAACCAGAATTACTAAGTACTGAAGTACTAAGAAAATGCTGTTTCCTGCTTAAAATACCTGGTGCCAAGGCCAGAGAGATAGTTCAGGGGCAGAGCACTTGTCTTGCATGCAGCCAACCAGAGTTTAATCAGTAGCACCTCATGCTGTGCCCTGGCCCCTGCCAGGAGTGACCCTGAGTGCAGAACAGGATTAAGTCCTGAGCGTAGCTGGGTGTGACCTCAAGACAAAACAAAACAAAGAAATCTGGTGCTGAAAGATAGTATAGTAGTTAAGACACATGACTAGTAAGCATCTGACCTGTGACCTGGGTTCAACTTTCAGCACCACATAGTCTTAAGCACATCTGGAGTGGTTGCAGGTGTCACCAGTTTTGCATCCTTGTGCTTTTGTGTCAGACCAATGGTCTGGTTGGCTGAGAATCACAGGTGGAGCCCCTGGGCCTCCTAAGCACTGCTTGGGTGCCCCACCCTATTCCCCACAAAATGTCTTAGTGGTGAACATATCTTCTTTGCTTTCCAGGTTAGATCTTTTAGGGTGGTTGAACTGAAGCCACTTAGGCACCATTTTGGACCTTATCCCCTGCCAATTCCCATTTTAATTGATTAATAGATTAATTAATTTGCTTTTTTTGGCCAAACCCAGTGGTGCTCAGGGGTTACTCCTGGCTCTGCACTCAGGAATTACTCCTGGCGGTGCACAGGGGACCATATGGGATGCTGGGAATTTAACTCCAGTTGACCATGTGCAAGGCAAACGCCCTGTCCTACCTGCTGTGCTATCACTCCAGCCCCCCCAATTCCTTTTTTAGATTTGAGTTTCTTGTGACAGACTTACTTGATTTCTTTGTATTACTGATGTAATATTCCTCTTGGTGGTTAAAGATTGACAAAAGAAAACAAAATAGCTAAACCCATTGATTCTTTGCCCCACCCAATCCCTCTGCAGCTTTTAGCTTAAGCGGGCCAGTAAATCACACTGTTAACATGCTCCTTTTACCGCCACAGCCCTCACTTGACTTGTCATACAGACAGACACGGGGGAGTCGTGTCTGTACAGCCTACCCTCCAGCAGGCAAGAGGTGGGGGGCTTGGTAGGAATGGCAGGTCAGTGGGAGATGGGAGAGTTTTTGTGGGAGAGATTTCTTGGATGGTTATAGCTTTAATGGGACTTTGTCTTACAGCCTAATAGAAAAAAAACCCGAGTGTCTAAAACCTGGTGTTTGAAACCGTCTACATTCTCAGAGAACTCAGCTGCATACCAGGACATCGTTGACTGACCAGCTGCCGACACAACCATCTTCCTGTGACATTTGAGCACAGGATTGAGTTTTCACTCTAATCTCAGGCCTATCCTGTCTCCAAGAAAGCCTGTAAATGTGCTATTTGGGGCCAGAGTCAGCCAGAATTTGGGGGGTCCAAGTGTGGTCTGGAACTGTGTAGGAATGGCATTAGTTCTGGGATTTAGAAATAATGTGTTTATTGCACATTATGTATGCTCATATTTCTAAAGTTCTAAAGTGTTCATTACTTTCCTGTTTTTGTCCTAAAGTACTTTTATTTTCATTTGGTTTAGTCAAGTAAAATAGTAAGAAATTTACTTTGATGGTTGGAGAGACAGTACAGAGGGTAAGATGCTTGCCTCGCACACAGTCAACTAGGGTTCCATCCCTGAAACCCCATATGGCTCCTCCCAATATCTCCAGGAGTGATTTATGAGTGCAGAGCCAGATGTAAATTCTGAGCATCACCAGTGTGCCCCTTGCCCCCCCCCAAAAAAAAGTAGGGGGGGGGAGAAGGAAAGAATTTATTCAGAGAAATGTGAGGGGAGAGAAGGAGGATATGTGTGGACCTCTCAAGAGAGAAAAGGTCTTGATTGGCTTTGGGAGAAGGTTATACATAATTTCTCCAAACCATCTTGGCCTGCAGTTCTCCACATGCACAAAGTTAGTCTGCGTGTTGTTCCTGGGGAAACCTTGGGCTCCGAATGGTCCTTTCCTGTTTGTATCGTGGCCTTTAGATTCTCCTGTAAAGTGCTTTTTCACCATTTCCTCTTGGTACCCTCCCTCGAGAAGGTTAAATAGTCTCCTGGCAGTGATGAGGACACAAGCCGTGAGAGGTTAATTGACTTGCCCTGGGTTTGGCGTGGCTGCAGCTGGACTCCTGCTGTTTGCTCTGCCAGCTGCCATCAGACTCACTCCAGCTCCCAGAGTGGTGCTTCTTACTCAGTCCTGTTTTTGAAAATAAGTTTAGGGGCTGCTTAAAGAGAGTCATTTCCGACTCCCGGTGTAAAACCCTTCACCTGTAAACTACCTCACTGCCTTGAACTGAGATGCTCAAGTGATGGGTGACAAGCCAATTACTTTTGGCACAGCTGCCCTATATTGGTGTGTTCTTTCTATTTGAAATATCAACCTGACATCTACAAAAGGCTTAGGAGTCTGCTATCATTTCCCTCCTACAGTTCACATATCCAGGGTCTGGACAGGGGTGGAGAACAAGGCTGCCAAAGCACGGAAACATACAATACACCATAGTCCAGGAATCCTGGCTGCTGGCTCAGAATGAGCTGTCACTATTCCTTCATCGTCTGGAACAGCCTCCTGTGCACTTGACTCGATCTTGTGGTGAGGGTCTGGAGAGTTGCTCCTGGCATGGGACTCTGCACATGGATCTAGATGGCACATGATTTTCATGGGAGCCCCCCGCCACCTATCATGAGGGCTCAAGGCCAGACTGACACGGCCTTTCTGTGTGTTGTCTGCTCCAGGATCCACACTCATCTCCCTTGCACGGCTCTTTTCTTACCAGATGGAACGAGAAGGTCAGCGGAAAGTGTGTGGAGTTCAGGATTCAGAAGACAAAGGAATGGGCTCCGGTGGTGAGAACTTTGAGGACCCAGAAGAGGACCCAGAAGGAGAAATGGGCCCAAATGCACACACCACAGATCAGACAGGCGGTTGCTCAGCGCAGGAGATAGGCACCAGCTCTCAGGCTTCGAGGGAGAGCTCGGTAGAGAGGGCCCTGGAGTCTGGCCTCTGCACAGGTGAGGATTGGAATTTCCATAAAAGTTGCCCCGTTCACTATGCTTGACTGCGCTGGTTCAGTGAGGATGTGGCACTACTTGAGTCTGCAGTGCAGGGGGTGGGGGAGGCTTCAGGGCCACTCCTGGAGGTGTTGGAGGAACCGTGTGGTGCTGGAGATCAAACCAGGGTGAGCCACATGGGAAGTCAAGTGCTGTGACCCCTGTACTGTCTCTGTGATCTCAGCAGCAGGGTGATTTTTTGCGGGGGGGAGGAGGGTCACACCCAGCGATTTACAAGGGATACTCCTGGCTCTGTACTCAGGAATTACTACTGGCAGTGCTCAGGGGACCATATGGGATGCTGGGAATTGAACCTGGGTTGGCTATGTGCAAGGCAAACGCCCTACCCGCTGTGCTATCACTCCAGCCCAGCAGGGCGTTCTAAACTTTGGCACTGTCCACTCCTTTTTTTACCTGAGACATTTTGACTTGACCCCCAGCATATAAACTCAGCATATAAATCTAACATTTACTGATAATAAACCATGCATTTTATTATTTTATTTTTTATTTGCATTTTATTGAATCACAGGGAGGTATAGTTACAAAGTTGTTCATGATTGGGCTTCAGTTGCATAATGTTCCAGCACTCGTCCTTTCACCAGTGTTCATTTCCCACCACCAGTGTCCCCGTAAATCATGCATTTTAAAGCGAATTTTTCATGACAACCCCTCCCATTCAGTTCTGCAGCTCCATCTGATCAGGACCCACAGTTTCACTACCACAGTGTAAGATTGTCCCCTTTGTGTAGGTGGCTGTGCCGGTGAGGGTGGCGGCTCTGTGCCTGTTTTGGATACAGTTCTGTTGGTGACCACTGGAACTTGTATCACAGCCTGTCTGATGGTGGGCAGGGTGGTTTGAGCTGCTGCATAGTTCTAAGTAGACACCTTCAGATATTTTTAGTCACAAACTTCATCTCTATGTGTAGCCATGTAAACTCAGTGGTAAGTGAATGCTCAGGTTTCCTGTGGCTCACTTACCCGTTTCCACTCTGTGGAAAGTGCCCACAGCCTTTACTAAATCTAGACCTGGAAAGCATAAACTCCGGGTCTCCACTACTTTCTTGGTTCCATCTTTTGGTATTCCTTGCTTTGTTTTGCCCTGGACTTGTCTGGGACACAGAAATAAGCTGAAACTTGTGCCAGGACTTCAAGGTAACATTCCTTCCCTGTGACACATCCCAGACGCCCTTGTGCCCCCCCCTCCCCTGCAGTGACCAGTGTGTGGTCTCTGCTATCTCAGAAACTTTCTGGAATGCTCTCGGCTTGGAGTAGAACAGGTGTGTTATGAGTCAGTTTAAGACTCTGTGCTCACTTCCCCATTCCCCTGAAAGGTTCCCCCCATTCATGGTGAAGCGTTCCAGCTGAAGTATATTCAGTTTGTTCAGTTGAACTTAAGCAGTTCCAGACTGACCAATCTGATTCGTAAAAACCAGTGCAGGGGTGGAGGCGATGAGCCATAGTGCAGCTGGAAGGGCGCTTGCCTTGCACGCTGCCAACCTGTGTTGATTCCCTGCATCCCATATGATCCCCCAAGCCTGCCAGGAGTAATTCCTGAGTGCACAGCCAGGAGTAACCCCTGAGCATCACTGGGTGTGGCTAAAAAGGGGGAGAAAAAGGGATGCTAGATAGGACCCACGGCCTCTTTTTGTGGTTGGGTGCAGTTGGTCCTGCCTTTTAGGGCAGGATCTTGGAAGGTATCGATGACTCTTAGAGTGGGCAAATCTTAGAGGTGCTGGGTCCACCCAGCCCAGAACTGACCCTGCCATGCCAACTGTGAGGCCACGCAATGGGTCTGCTAAGGAAGCCTCAGGTAGAGTGGGTACAGCCAGAGTCGTCCATCTGAGAGAGGAAGGAGCCAGGGGTGCAGATGAGTGAGCGTCCCCCAGGATCCAGAGCTCCCCCACCCCAACCCTTCGTGTCGCCCCATTGAGGCGGCAGGTGGGAAAGATACTGGGATCTTGGGGAAGGCCCTGGAGAGGTCCAGCGTGCCTGAGGTGGGTGAAAATTGCCCCTCCCTCCCAGGTCCCTTACTGAGCACCAAGCAGGCCCTCACCTCCTGTGCCTTTGTCCTTGCAGAGGGGCTGCTGAGAGAAGGGGCTGCGCCCCGTGCGCACGAGGAGAACCCACTAGCAGTGGCCGAGATGACCCTGTTCCGCGGCCGCCCTGAGCCCGTCCACTCCCCCAGGAGCCCCCCGAAAGAGGAAGAGAGTCAGCCAGAGGAGGAAGGGGCGCCGCCGCCCCCCGCCGTGCTTCCCTGGAGGCGCCACCTGGCCCTGGGCAGCGGCCGGCCTCGGGGCGAGCGGCCCGTGCACCGCCGCTTCCGCCGGCTGCATCCCCCTGTGGCCGTGGACCTGGGCGACCTGGACAGCCTGGTGGCCAGCCTCATGGACGCGCCCACCATCTGCCCGGACTGCGGCGAGAGCTTCAGCCCGGGCGCCGCCTTCCTGCAGCACCGGCGCATCCACCGGCTGGCCGAGGCCGCCGCGGCCGCCGCGGCCGCCGGCCTGGAGCCCCTGGGCGGGACGGTGGGCGCCGTGGCGGGGGGCTTCGCGGCGGGGGCGGCGCTGGCCCGGCCGGCCCGCGACAAGCCGTTCCGCTGCGGCGAGTGCGGCAAGGGCTTCAGCCGCAACACCTACCTGACCAACCACCTGCGCCTGCACACGGGCGAGCGGCCCAACCTGTGCGCCGACTGCGGCAAGAGCTTCAGCTGGCGCGCCGACCTGCTCAAGCACCGGCGCCTGCACACGGGCGAGAAGCCCTACCCGTGCCCCGAGTGCGGCGAGGCCTTCAGCCTCAGCTCGCACCTGCTCAGCCACCGGCGCGCGCACGCCGCGGCCAGCGGCGCCGGACCCGCGGCGCTGCGGCCCTTCGCGTGCGGCGAGTGCGGCAAGGGCTTCGTGCGCCGCTCGCACCTGGCCAACCACCAGCGCATCCACACGGGCGAGAAGCCGCACGGCTGCGGCGAGTGCGGCAAGCGCTTCAGCTGGCGCTCGGACCTGGTCAAGCACCAGCGCGTGCACACGGGCGAGAAGCCCTACATGTGCTCTGAGTGCGGCGAGACCTTCAGCGTCAGCTCGCACCTCTTCACGCACAAGCGCACTCACTCGGGCGAGCGGCCCTACGTGTGCCGCGAGTGCGGCAAGGGCTTTGGCCGCAACTCGCACCTGGTCAACCACCTGCGCGTGCACACGGGCGAGAAGCCCTTCCGCTGCGGCCAGTGCGACAAGCGCTTCAGCGACTTCTCCACGCTCACGCAGCACCAGCGCACGCACACGGGCGAGAAGCCCTACACCTGCATCGAGTGCGGCAAGAGCTTCATCCAGAGCTCGCACCTCATCCGCCACCGCCGCATCCACACGGGCAACAAGCCGCACAAGTGCGCGGGCTGCGGCAAGGGTTTCCGCTACAAGACGCACCTCGCGCAGCACCAGAAGCTGCACCTGTGCTAGGGCCGTTCCGTGCCCGAGCCGGGGCACCTGGCATGGCCGTCGCCTTAGGAAGCAGCGGGCAGGAGCGAAAGGAACAATTGCAAAGGACTGTCGAGCCTTTCAATGGTGGTGGTGGTGGTGAGGGGGTGGCCTCAAGGGGAGGGTCTAGCAGGAGCTGTTCATTTGGGGCGCTGCCTTTGACCTGGCTCTCTCCCCCATCCCCCAGCTGAGAAATGTTTGGGACATTGCATGAGCTGGTGACTTAATTGAATTCCACACCGCCCCCACGAAGATCACGGAGGAGCAAGAGTCTGGAGGAAAGGGAGTTTGAGGGGTGGGAAGGACCGGGAAGGTCAATAATCAAGTAAGCGGGACTGCCTGGTCTGTCTGGGATGCCATCCCAGGAGACAGTGTGGCAGGAGTGCTGCTGGGTGCAGCAAAAGTCAGGGCCCAGTCTCCCTGTTTGGAGCCTGGCTGCTAGTGTTGAGCCAGTGGCCGACCCCACATACCCACAGAAGTAGGGGGACTTTGTCAAGGTGTTGAATAGCTCTTCCCTCTCTCTCAGATGCAGCTGCTAGTTTGGAGACTCCAGGACTAACTGGGCAGGCAAACTCTAACCCTCGTTTTCAGAGTGACACATCTTGAGGTTTGGAAATTTACTCATAACTGGTTCTCTTAGGGAATTCTGGTCCTGGGTGTTGGCTCTTTCCTTTAAAATACTCCAGCTTCATGCTGTGTGAAGGTGACTTCATAGAAGACCAGCTCCAGCACCTGGTGGGTACTGGCCCAGGATTTCCTGGTTGTCTCACCTAAATGCAAGGAGCTGTGGTGACCCACCTGTGTCTGGCTCCCCTTTCTCCAGCCTGGTGCACTTTCCCAACTGAACCCCAACAGTTGCCCTGGCGAGCTGCACCATAAGGCTTGGGGGTTTGCTGGCCATGTGTGAGAAGTCCAAGAACGCCAGTCAGTGTTCACACACTGGGGAACAGTTCTCCTTTGTCTCACTTCCGTTCACCTTCTCTCCGTGTACTCTTCCCCATTCGTAGTCATGGAGAGACCGTTGAGTCTCCAGCCCCATCCCTGTCAGTAATAGCTCTGGTCTGAGTAGAAATCTCTTTTCCTACATGGGGAGGCACCTCAGAGTTCCCAATGCTTTTCACACAGAGAGGGCGCCAGTCAGGAGAGGTGGAAATACAGTTTGCCAAAATAGCACAAGCAATGAATGTCTCTGGTTGTACAAATGCCAAACAGCACTTTTATATTTGCAAAGTGCTTTATGTGTTTGAAGGATTCCTCATTGTTCCTTACATCTCTGTAAGGCAGATCAGTGTTATGTGTCTCCCCTGTCTTAGGGAAGGCTCAGGGGGACAAGAGTGCTGCAGGCTGTTCTGAAGTGATGGATTGTCTGACCTTTTGTGCCCTCCAGCTCAGCTGCTAGGAAGACTTACCTGTTGTGTTTTATAGGATAAGATTTGGACACTGGAAATGTTTATGCTTGATAGAAAGTTTAAGACTAGTCAGAGGGCCAAAGATGTCCTTGCTGACAAAGCTGGTCTTTGTCATGTAATTCTACTGTTGGCTAGAGAGATGTTCTATTTCTAGTTGGGGGCTGTAGTTAGAGGACCCTTGTATAGACTCAGTGACTTGTGCCCAGAATCCCTCTTAGGGTAGCCTTTAGAAGTTAGAGTTGTGGGGATCGGGATTGTTTTCACTGGTGAGTGTTATCTTCTGTTTTCTGTGGAAGCCTCTTCACAAACCTTTGGACACACTTGAAGAGAAAAAACAAAGAAATCAACTACCACAAAACCACAACGATTAGCCAATTTTTCTGTGGATCCTGGTAATTTATACTTGATCATTGTAGCAAAAAAATCCCTTTTGAGGACTTAGGGGGAAAGCATGTTTTTGTCATTATAAAAACACTTCAGATTTGGAGAATTCCAGGCGTGTATGATGCCTGTTGCTCTTGCCCTTTTGTTTAGTTTCTTGTTATTGACCAATGCATATAGATTTTCAAATACAGTTTTAGAAGACACTGATTCCTTTTTATTTTATTTTAATCCTAAATAATGAGTGACGAGTTTATTCTGACTTCTAAAAGTCTAAATACAAAGCATTCAAGAGTTAAGTGAAAAATAATACAGCCACTTTATAATCCTTTGTGGGTTGTTTTTGTCTTTTCCCCAGACACCTACCTCGTCTAGCTGTTTTAAGTTAGCTCAAGTGTATGCCTGAGAATTCTCATTCTGTTTCTGATCATTCTGGTTGATTGGTTCTTTGGGGGTTGTTCGGCCTGGTGGTGCCAGTACTATACTGTTGCACAGTGTCTGCATCAACTATGCTCAGTATCAGCAGCTTTTGTGAAAGGGTTCCATGCTAAGAAGAGATTGAAGCTCTTGTAAAGTAACTTAGTGTGAGTGGAAATTTTTGCATTTCATTGATATCTCTCCATTGCCATGAATAAGATAAAAGAGTTTTCTTTTTTATCTTTTTTACTACTTCAGCATCTCTTCTGTGAAGTACATCCCCCCACTATCCTGTCCTCTGACTCCCCACACACAGTATGTTTGAAATGTGATTGCAGGGGCTGGAGAGATATTATGGTGCACAGGGTGCTTGTCTGGTGTGCAGCCAACCTGAGTTCACTCCCCAGCACCCATGTGATCTCCTGAGCCTAGTCAGGAGTTATTCCTGAGTGCAGAACCAGGAGTAACCCCTCGGCATCACTGGAATGTCTCCAAAACAAAACAAAACAAAATGTGATTCCACTTTTACTTAAAATTCTTCAGGGAACATATTTTCAGTAAATTAAATGCTTTCAGGAAATGTTTCTTATGTCTAGTTTTAGAAAAATAGTATTTCTTCAGGAAACTCTTCAGTGTGGTTCGCCCTTAAAAATGTAAACGTGAAAACTCCTTCCACCAAAACCTCAGTGATGGTGGAGGCAAGTGTTTTGGTTGTTTCCAGTTGGGGAAGGCCAGGGGAGGTGGCAGTGGTGGTGGGAGTATTACCCAGTGCAGGGGCCCATTACCCAGAAGAACTGGAGCCATTGAAATGGGTTTAATGTAAGAGCTATATCTTGAGTTCTGAGCTGAAGGAGAAGATAAAACACAAGGCTTGAGCCACATTGGGCTCTTCAAGATCAAGAGGTGGTACATGTGTGAAAAAGTACAAATTGAGAATCTGTTCATAGACGGTCTGAGCTGTGTTTCTGATGTGTGTGCACATTTCCCTTCATTGTGAAGTTATGTTACAGTTGTTTGTTAAAATGGTGAATAATTTAATGATCCTAAAAGTGACAGGTTTAGTGTGAGTGTGTGCTTGTGTATGTAAGCCTTTGCCTTATTTTTCAGGTGGTTTTATTTAATGATGGTCTATTGGACAGCAGCTTGGTGTCCAAATGCGGAGTATCAGTCATTAAATTCATATCGGTCTTTTAAATCCATGTCATTCTTTATTTGTCACTCATCAGTGTGTGGAAGCTGTGTTCCAGTAGAACAGGGATCAGCAAACTAACAGACCCAGCCTGCCTTTCTTTGTAAATAAAGTTTTACTGGGATGCTGTCCTAGCTATATGGCTACAACCGACCAACCTATGGCTACTTTCTTACCAAATCAGTGAGGTGGAGTAGCTGTAACACAAGATATATGACCCACAGTTTGCCGCCTGGGTCTTTAGGGGAAGTTTGCTGAGTCCCGTGTTAGAATGTTCACACACCCTCCTCTATCATCTTAGAGTTTATTCTAAATAGGGTGTTCATTCTGCTTAATAACCCTTTGCAAACCCTAGTGCATTAGTATGGTTTTGGAATATTGGGAACTTGTTCATGTTATTGCATTGTGTGATCTCCAAAAACGTACATCTTCGTACCTTGTGAGTCAGTGTGTGAGAAACTTTGATGGGAGGCAGGGGGTGGCTCAAGAGAAGGGAGGCAGCCTTCGGTCTCATCCCTCATTGTAGGTATGTTCCTAATGTTGTATTCTGGGATAGGACTCAAGGCCCTGAATTTGCCCCCACCACCTGCAGATGTGCCCCCTCACCATTTGCCCCCTCCAGGAGTGGCCCAGGCCCCAGAGCACCACCAGAGGTGCCCTCCCCCAGATGTGCGTACTAGAGTCACTGTATCACTGTTATCCTGTTGCTTGTTGATTTACTCAAGCGGGCACCAGTACCGTCTCTATCCCTCCCAGCCCTGAGATTTTAGCAGCCTCTCCTTACTCAACATATATGTGATATATAAAACAATGACATGCATTTTCCCTTGTTTTCAGAAAGATGGTTTTTGTCATATCAGTAATGGCTACTGATATGACTGAAAGAATTATCAAGTGAACCGACCTTTGGCTTAAGATACTTGTTGATAGGTTTCAGCCTAACCCCTTGGAAGCAGAAAGACAATGGCCTCTAAAGAAGGGACTCATGAGGAATCAAAAAGAGGATGCATGGAAAGTCCTTTTTTCTTTAATTTTCATCATCACAATGAGTTGGTTTTGTAAATGTCCACAAGCCCTCTCCCTGTTTGGCAGGGAATGCCAGTGGTGGTCATGCCTGGAGGGTGTGTGTGTGTGTGTGTGTGTGTGTGTGTGTGTGTGTGTGTGTGTGTGTGTGTGTGGTGTGTGTTGCTGCCTGGACTCACAGCACCCTCCCTCCACCTGACTCTTCCAGTTTGACGCAACTACCAGACTATGTTCATGAACTACCAGTTCATGGTTCCTGGGAAAACTTTAGGTGTCCCTGGGAGAAGATATGAAATCAAGCATTTTGTTTATACCTGGCTGTGCTCAGGACTTACTCCTGGCTTTGTACTCAGGGCTCTCCTGGCAGGTCTTGGGGGTCTATTTGGAGTGTTGGGGATTAAACTCAGCTCAGTACATGCAAGGCTAGCATGTACTTATCCTCTATACCATCAGGCCCCTGAAGTCAAGCAGTTGATATATTTGTTCAGTGCCCTATGTGGACACACCTGTGGTTTTGGAGGCTACCCCAGGGAGAGGGTCTGACTTTGTTGTTGAGTCAAGTCTGTTTATGTTTGAGCTAGAAAAGCTCTATGAGGTCTACTTGGAATTTTCTGGGCCTGCATACTTTACGCAAACAGTGGCTTTACTTTTCACTGCAAGGTAGGATTATCTAGAGAGTTGATTTTTGTTTTTTGTTTGTTAATTTTGTTTTGTTTGGGGGCCACATTCAGCAGTGCTCAGGGCGTTCTCCTGAGTGAACTCAGAGACCACTCCTGACAGATGAGGGGGACTATATTGGATGCCAGGGGTGGAACCCATGTTGGCCCTGTACAAGGCAAGTGTCCTGCCCACTGTACTATTCCTCCAGCCCCTGGAGTTTTTAAAAATTCTTTTGGAGATTTATTAATTGGTCTGGGGTAAGACACAGTTACCTGTCATTTTATGAAGGCTTTCCAGATAATTGAGATAGACAATCAGGGTTGAGAAATCTAGGACCTAGAAGGACCAAATCTAGGACCTGCTTTCTTTTTACTTCCCACAACTTGATGAACAATGGGCTGACAGTTCTACATTGATTTGCTCGAGCGGGCACCAGTAACATCTCCATTGTGAGATTTGTTACTGTTTTTGGCATAATGAATATAGAATATTCCACAGGTAGCTTGCCAGGCTCTGCCGTGCAGGTGGGATACTCTGGGTAGGTTGCCAGGCTCTCCAAGAGGGATGGAGGAACCGAAATTGGGTCAGCCATGTGCAAGGCAAGCACCCTACTCACTGTGCTGTCGCTCCAGTTTTCCACTGATAAGTAAAACTGCTAAGCCTCAAATCCTCCGTTAAAAGGTATAGAGCTGGGATGGGGAAACTTCTTTTCCGTCAAGAGTCATTTGGGTATTTACATCATTCTCAGGCCATACGGTACAGATAGTTGAACTGAGGGCAGTTGACCAGGAGCGTCCATGTTTATGCCCATATTTCCCAGGGCAAGGCATGCTACAGCCTGTGAGCTAGACATTCCAGACCTCTAATGTGAACAAAGGACATTGAAAAGATGCACCTGGCTTTGCTGCCCAACACTCTTGGTCAGTCCACCTGTCACCAACAACTGTATAGCTATGGTAAGGGCCAGGGAAAGGGCCTGTCTTTGCTCTTCATTGGGTAATTTAGCCAGATGGGCACTACAAGCTTCCCTTCTCACCTCCCCCCCTCATAACCTGTCTGCCTTTCCATCTGTTTATTTCATCTTCCCTTCCTCCCTGGGCCCTCTCAGCTCATGCATTACTCCAGTTCTCTGTGAATCTGGCACTCAGGTTATTTCCTGGTGGGAAGTATGAGGAGCACCCCCACCAGTCTCCACTAAACAACTGTGGGAGTGTGTCTGCAGATTACAGCTCCCCACTGCCTGCTGACGTTTTCAAGGTCACCCCTGCTAACCCAAACCACATTCATTCCAGTGGTTTCAGTTTTCAAGTGCCCCAGTGGAATCCAGGCCACTTTTCACAGCGCTCTCTCCTAGTTTTTGGCCTCATCACAGCAGCCAGGATATTTTGGGAACAAACCAATGAGGTAGGTGGCAGGAAGCTTTGTGCACTGAGTTGTCCTAGTGTTTGAGCAGGTTAGTGACAGAACTATTGCATAGGCATTGCTTGGCACACATATTTTGAGGAGTTTCAGTGAGTGAAAAGATTCCTGGGCACCAGGACTTATGGTTACTGGAGAACAGGAACTCACTGACAGCAGTTCAATGCAATTATTTCTCCACAGAAAATACTCCCTTGCGATACAGTCCTTGACCCATGGGGGTTGGTGTGATTTTTTTGCAGAGATGTTCTAGAATGCCCTGCACAATTTTTTTTTTAATCAGTGGACAGCCTCCCACTGCCTGAGGTTGAGGCTCGTTAAGTGCAGAAACCCTCAGAGGTTCTTGCCATAAGCCAATTGCTGCTGCTGTGCTAGGTGGTGCTGATGTGAGAGTAGAGGTATGAGAGATGCGGGGATGTCCATGTGTTCCTCCACGGGGGGATGCATACTTGTTCTTTTCCTGCCTAACATCTAACTGAACTTTCTTGTGGTAAATCATTTTGCAAACTCCAAATATGACTTTAGGGATATAGCCCCTCACTTGGTGGGGGAAGGGAAGGGAGGTGAAAAGGAGAAGCATTTCCATACCCAGGTTTTGGGTTTCTCTGCTAGGACCTTTAAAACTAAGAGCCAGATTCATCACTACTGCTACTGCAAAAAGTTCACTTTCTCTGGCTTTGGTGGATGAGAGAAGGGGACAGTGCATGATGCTCGAGGGACTCCTCAGACAAGGGACTGCTAAAGGCCATGATTAGACATTTCTTTTTCCAGGTGTGGTATTAGGATGTGTTTGAGTAAAAAACAGAACCTTTCCAAATAAAGAACACCTCAAGGTGTTCGCAGTAGTCCCTCTACTGGTCTGTGGGTTGAAGTGAATAGACATGGCAGGAGACAAAGGCCCTGCGATGACAGGCCCAATGGGTAGACTTGAGCTTGGCCTCCTATACCCAGGAGAGAGATGCATATGTGAGGTGTTGGGAGAAGAGCTAATAACACAGAAATCAGGAAGGTTCTCAGAAGGTGTAGGGGTCATTCAAAGTAAGTAAGGTAGTCAAGGGTACCTGTCTTTCCTACTAGTCCATAGGCGTCTAGGAGGACCGAGTAATTCCCATGAGAACTGTGCCCTCCTAGATCTTCGGCTCCCACAGTAAAGAGACAGAGGTGATGGGAGGTCTGGCCATCTCTCTTATGGTTCGCTGCACTGGAGAGCAGGTGGGCAGAGTCCTGGAATCTACTGCACAGAGTTTGATTCAGGCTCAGTCTCCCTGCCCCCCCCCCCATTTCCTCTCTAGGGGGGATTGACACTGTTCACTCCTCCTACTTGCATGTCAAAGGACTTAAAACATACTGGGAAACACCCATGGCTCAATGTAAAAATGGCATGAGATTTATATAGCATAGTATTGGGTTCTGCAGTCACATCTATCTTGGAATTTCCCAAGATGAGATCTGGTGGGCTCCTGAGCAGTATGAGGCAATGACCCATCACAGCGAGAGGAGTGTTTTGCCCTCTACTGATGAGGGTCCAAGAGTGAGTAGATCTGAGACAGTAGATCTGAGACTTCCATTATAAGTGAGCATGGCAGCAAACTTTTTATTCTCTAAACACTAATAACTGAACAACCATCACTTTAAACCATTATCAGTTTGGGCTTCATACAAAAACCACTGGAGAAGACTGTTTCTCTGAATATTAGCTGCAGGATTCACATTCCCGATGTCATTGGGAACAGGATTTACAAACAGCCCACCACCTTCATTTTATAGGTAAGGAAACATCCAGGAAAGCAAAGGGATTGGTCAACTTCTGACAGAAAATTGAAAGAGAATCTAGAATACTTAATACCATTTATGGAGATGGTCTCAATTTATGGGAAGTTTGTCTTTTTGCTTTATGTTATCAGTTTATTTTTATAGGTTTTAAAGGCACTTTTTAAATGGAGGGGGGCACCTTTCTAGAAGAGCACAAGGCCCAGAGGCTACCCCTTTTGATACATGGTTGGGCTGTGCAGACCCAGTGGGTGCTTCTGGTGCTGCCTCTTCTTGTTGCTGTTGCCACACCCTGCCGTGGTTCCAGGGCCCTGTGCAGGCGTGAGTGTGCTCCCGCTCTTCACTCTGCCTTCTCATTCAGCCTCCCTTGCATTTTATATATATATATATATATGTATATATATATTTATCTTCAAATTCAAGAGCCTGGCAAGTTCCCTGTAGCATATTTGATATGCCAAAAACAGTAACGATAGGTCTTATTCCCCTGACCCTGAAAAGAGCCTCCAGTCGTTGGGAAAGATGAGTAAGGAGAGGCTGCTAAAATCTCAGGTCTCAGATGAATGGAGACGTTACTGGTGCCCGCTCGAGTAAATCAATGAACAACGGGATGACAGTGATACAGTGATGGAGATGGTCTACTATTTGGTAGGGTGGGGGCATGTCCAGCTGTGTTCAGGACTTATTAATGGCTCTATGCTCAAGGATCCCTCCCAGTGGGGTTGA
Organism: Sorex araneus; assembly: GCF_027595985.1. Classification (NCBI taxonomy): domain Eukaryota; kingdom Metazoa; phylum Chordata; class Mammalia; order Eulipotyphla; family Soricidae; genus Sorex; species Sorex araneus. The sequence goes on along the minus strand of NC_073304.1, from coordinate 148,891,323 downwards.
GTGACCATTTGTGGTGCTGAGGATCAAACCCTATTCAGCCACATACAAGGCAAGCACCTACGTACAAGCACAGTACTATACTACCTACTTGACCCCACTTCTTTTGCAGGGGGTTGAGCTCAATGGTACTCAGAGGTTACTTATGGATCTACACTCAGAAATCACTCCTGGTGGGTTCAGGGGACCATATGGGAAGATGGATATTAAACAGGGACAGCTGTATGCAAGGCAAATGCCTTCTGCTATTCTATCACTCTGGCTCTGGCCCCCTACATTTTTTGTTACATTGTTTTCAATGGCATAATCACGAGACACACAGTTGCCACGTTGTTTATGATTCCGTTTCAGTCATATGGTGTTCTAATGCCCTTCCTTTCACCAGTGTCCTTAATTTCCCTCCTGCTTTCTCCCAGGGCCCCTGCACTTTACGTGAGAGTGCCATTTTTTTCTGCCCTTCCTTCCCCTGACCCCCAGGAACATTTGTTTCTTTGCCTCTAAGACCTGCCAGCCTCTATTCCTGAGGCACGGGAGGGCTGGAACTCTGTGGGCCCTTCAGAAGGCCTGGATAGCCGGCCTTGTGCTTAAATTCTGCACTCTGCCCTTGTTCCTGCCTGCCCCCTGTAGGGGGTCTAGGGAAGGTCAGTGGCATAATGCCAGTCTTTCGGGCCTGAGACTGAAGGTTCAATTGCAGGCATCGCTCCACTTGCCAAGTGCAGTGCTAGTAGCACCACCTCTAGTTATCATCACAACCAAAGAGGAGAAGAAAGAAGGAAACCAAACCCAGCGTGCCCGAGTAGGAAGGAAGACTTTCCTGGTTCGGCCCCTTCCGCCTCCTCTCCCCTTCAACCCTCTCAGCACATGCTCTCGGGCCCTTTACAGTGCCATGGAGGCTGCCTACGTCTCACGTAGAGTCACCTGTGCCAGACAAGCAAGAATCTACTGCCCCAAATCCTTCCCTTCCAGCCAAGACTTCCTCTCATTAAGAATATTGTCTCCCTTACTTCAGTCCCTATGGTTTGGCTGTTTGGCTCTGGGAGAAACCCAGGCATCAAGATACCCACGGGTAAGATCTCTGCCATAGAATTGAAGCAGGTGTTTGCCTGGCACGCGGCCGACCCGGGTTCGATTCCTAGCATCCCATATGGTCCCCAGAGCACTGCCAGGAGTAATTCCTGAGTGCAGAGCCAGGAGTAACGCCTGTGCATTGCCAGGTGTGACCCAAAAACCAAAAAAAAAAAAAAAAGATTTCTGCTGACCTGACAACATCGAGGTAGGGAGACAGATAAGAAGCCTCACCTGCACTGTGGCAGGTGCCTGGGGGAGGGAGACCCGGCCGGAGGCTCTCTGGGGAGTGCTGCTTGAAGCGTGAGGGGCATTGGCTTTGGGACACTGCCAGGCCCAGCTGGAATGTGCTACAGTCAGGGAGGCCATGGGGGAGGGTCCTGGTGTGGCTGGAATGTGTTCTGAGGATGGTTGGGAACAGGGCAGAGTTGTGGTGCTGCTCCCACCCCATCCCACCCCACTTCTGTCTGAGTGTCTGGCCCCCAGGGCCACAGATTTTCCTCATTGGTTTACCCAGGGGATTCTTGTGTCATAGGAAGGAGTGATCTGGGGTCTCACCTGGCTCCCTAGGAGAAACTCATTTCACTTTAGGGGGTCTGTATTCCCGCTTGTGAAAGGAAGGAAGGTTAATCGCCAACTGTCAAAAACTGGAGGCTGAGGTATTTTCCACCTCTAAACAGAACCCCACCGCTCTTGCTCCCCTCTGGGGTGGGGAGGAAGCAGCCCTGCATACCTTGAGCAAGTGAGAGTTGTTTCAGTACTGCTGGAGACTCATCAGGGCATGAGGCAAGACATGCAAGGCTTTGGCGAAAACTCAAATGTAGGGTTTCCAGACAGTACACGAAGCCAAGCATGGGGCCTTGCATGTTCATAGGCTCCCTGCCCATGAAGTCACCAGCTCATAATTATGCCAGAGGTTTTAATTTTTTTTTTTTTTTGCTTTTTGGGTCGCACCTGGCGATGCACAGGGGTTACTCCTGGCTGTGCACTCAGGATACACCCCTGGCGGTACTCAGGGGACAATATGGGATGATGGGATTCAAATCCGGGTCGGCCGCGTGCAAGGCAAATGCCCTACCTGCTGTGCTATCACTCCAGCTCCCAATTATGCCAGAGGTGTTAATAGACTCCAGCTGGTCAAGGAAGAGTTTAGCTCCAGGCTGTAGAAGGGTACTTCTACCTTTCTTTCTTTCTTTCTTTCTTTCTTTCTTTCTTTCTTTCTTTCTTTCTTTCTTTCTTTCTTTCTTTCTTTCTTTCTTTCTTTCTTTCTTTCTTTCTTTCTTTCTTTCTTTCTTTCTTTCTCTCTCTCTTTCTTTCTTTCTTCCTTTCTTTTTTATTTTTTTGCTCTTTGGGTCACACCCAGCGATGCACAGGGGTTACTCCTGGCTCATACACTCAGGAATTGCTCCTGGCAGTGCTTGGGTGACCATATGGGATGCCGGGAATTGTACCCGGGTCAACCGCATGCAAGGCAAATGTCCTACCCACTGTGCTATCACTCCAGCCCCATTTCTGCGTTTCTTTAACACTCTACCACTGGCATTGCAACTTGTGTTAATGAAACCGAATTCAAGTGTGAGCCACTCTTCATGTGGTCCCTGCCAAAGTCTACAACACTTGGCTTTGGTGCCTACTAGGATGATGTCAGGCCTGCATCCCACCTCTGTCCCCCACCCCCCACCCCTGTCATCACTGGTGCTGATTTGGACAGACTGACTTTAGTGGTGCAGCTTCTTCAGTTTTGTGAGAAAAATCTTCACTAGTTGAGAGGGGAGCTTCAGAGTTCCAGAACAGACTGGTAACTATTCCAGAATCTGCAACTGGCAATGGGCCTCCTGCTCTGGGGGATAGAATGACCTCTCTGGTTTCTGTTATCCCTCCCTCCCCGCCTGCCCTACACTCTGTTATAATGAGCCTCTTTCATGCCTTCAGACATTGATTCTATGCCCACTTGTTAACTTGTGAGGGATCTTGGGCCACAATATAAGAAAAGAACTCACAAGTTTCCCCAGAATCCCTGGGTACTTTAAGAAGTACTTATTGTAGTCAGAAGAATTATGTGGTTCCTGCGTTCGATCATTTAAAGGAGGAGGATATTTTCTTTTGAATTCAGTTCTTAAAAATTTAATTCCATTTGTTGTTGTTGTTATATAAAAAAATATCCAAGCATTCCCTTGTTTCAGATTTCAGAGATAACACCTGTATGTGACTTCTTCTTTTCCTGATTCTTATAATGATGTTCTGTTTTTTTCAGGTTCATTTGTACCTTGAAAAGATTTATTACATTTTCAGCCTGGCTTATAATTCCTTCTGACTTCTTTCCCTCCTCATCACAGCAGTTCAGCTTGTGACTTTGTCTGTTTGTCTGTCCATCTATTCTCCTGTCTGTCTGTCCATCCATATGCCCATCCACATCTCCCCCACCCATGTGCTCACTTTGTCTCGGGAATAGTAAATAAGGAGTTAGATAGTAAATAAGAAGTTGAAAAGGAAATACTGGCAGGAAAGGGGGTGAACTCTAAGGAGGAACAACATGTATTAGCGTGGGAAGACATCAAAACCTGATCATGCAGGAAGCAGCCACCTATTGTTGGAGCAGAAAGTTGGGGAATATGATGGCAGCAAAGGACTTAGTTGGAATTCAGTCTGGTGAGGTGGGCAGAGGCTAGATTTTCGGCAGGTCTTAAATGCTATGCCATGACATGTAGGGATATCCAGAGAATGGTCCTAAGAATATCCTAAGAATGTCACTGAAGTGATTTTAGGGAAGGAAATGGCATGGTCAGATTTTATTTTGCATGGAGAACTCTGGCAATGCTGCTGGGAGTGGATTTCATGGATGAAGTTCCAAAGGTAAGGCAAGAAATGAGGAAGGCCAGTACTAAGACTTTTACCAGGAAGGAAAAGAAAACATGCAAGAAATATTTTTTGATTTTGTTTGTGAGTCACACCTAGAGATACTCAGAGATTACGCCTGGCTCTGCAATCAGGAATTATACCTGGTGGTGCGTCAGGAGACCATAGGGGCTTTTGAAGATCAAATCCAGGTTGGTTGTGTGTGCAACTCACCTGCTGTACTAGCTCTCCTGCCCCTCAGGAAGTTTTTTGAAACTGAAATTGGTAGTACTGTTAGATAAGGGAAGGCAAGCGGGGATGGCATTATGTTTCTGGCTTGAGAAAGTGGGTGTATGGGGTGTATGGGAATGATGTGACCACACGCAAGCATGTCCTATAGTAGTACTCATTTTGCTAAACTGGCCTCAGCTGCCCCCTGCATTCCATTTTGTTAGCACCATGTAAATCAGACTCTTACTAGATTCTTGACATGTTCTCTTACTCCACTGATCCATCCCACACTCTGCTGCCAAAGCAATTTTCCAGGGCAAAGTAAGAAGTCCTTTCCATTTCCCATTGCACATTGGATAAAATCTTGACTTCTTATTCCTAGTGGGGAACAGAGATATGATTTTTTTCTTCCTAAAAGGTCCTACATTTTCAGAATGATGAGGCATATTGTTATATAAAGTAATTAAGTGTGAAATGATCTTCTAAAGGGAATCAGAATCTGCATTAATGAGACATAGAAAGAGGGAGGTAGTCCCTTTAGAGGTGACTCCTGGGGACCCATCATGTATTTCTAATATGTTCTTCTTTCCCTTCTCCACCTGGACTCTCTGTCATAAAAACACCGGTCTCATAGTTGCCTTAAAGTGAGTCCCTTTTACTACTTAGCAGTCTACACTGCCTGAACTTGATGGTCTCCACATGGCTCCTCTTGAAGTACTACCCATTTTCCAATATCCAAGGCAAAGGAAAATACTATTCTGGGTCTCCTTTCTACATGGGATCCTCAGGAAGTTCTTAACTTTCTATGGGACTTAGTATGTTTTCCAACTTATAGTATGAATCAGGCTTTATGTTCTTTAGCCCCTGTTATAGGTAGCACTGTCGTCCGTTGTTCATCAATTTGCTCAAGCGGTCACCAGTAACATCTCCATTGTGAGACTTGTTGTTACTGTTTTTGGCATATCGAATATGACACAGGTAGTTTGCCAGGCTCTGCCGTGCAGGCAGGATACTCTCGGTGGCTTCCCGGGCTCTCCTAAGGAAACGGAGGTATTGAATGTGGGTCGGCTGCGTGCAAGGCAAATGTCTTATATACAGTCCTATCATTGCAGCCAAAGTTCAATGGTAGTAAAAGGAATTCTAAAAGGATTGATCAGAGCAACAGTAATAGAACAGCATATCTGTCATATCTAAAATGTTTTGTTTATGCTGGGAATATATCCCAGAGAGGCAAAAAAGTACAATCGAAACAATATCTGCACATGTATGTTCATCGCAGCACTGTTTACAATAGCCAGAATCTGGAAAAAACCCGAATGCCCCAGAACGGATGACTGGTTGAGGAAACTTTGGTACATCTATACAATGGAATACTATGCAGCTGTTAGAAAAAAGGAGGTCAAGAATTTTGTAGTTAAGTGGATGGGCATGAAAAGTTTCATGCTGAGTGAAATGAGTCAGAAAGAGAGAGACAGACATAGAAAGATTGCACTCATCTATGGTATATAGAATAACAGAGTGGGAGACTAACACCCAAGAACTGTAGAAATAAGTACCAGGAGGTTGACTCCATGGCTTCGAGGCTGGCCTCACGTTCCGGGGAAAGGTCAACTCAGAGAAGCGATCACCAACTACATTGTAGTTGAAGGCCATGTGGGGGAAGGGAGTTGCGGGCTGAATGAGGGCTAGAGACTGAGCACAGCGGCCACTCACCACCTTTATTGCAAACCACAACAGCTAATTAGAGAGAGAAAACAGAAGGGAATGCCTTGCCACAGTGGCAGGGTGGGGTGGGGGGGAGATGGGATTGGGGAGGGTGGGAGGGACACTGGGTTTACGGGTGGTGGAGAATGGGCACTGGTGAAGGGATGGGTTCCCAAACTTTGTATGAGGGAAGTATAAGCACAAAAGTGTATAAATCTGTAACTGTACCCTCACGGTGATTCTCTAATTAAAAATAAATAAATTAAAAATAAAATAAAATAAAATAAAATAAAATAAAATGTTTTGTTTAAATGATTTTGTCACAGATTCCTCTAAGATGATTAAAACATTTCCCAAAATTTTCCTACATTAATGCAATCCATAAAACCTTCAATTTAATCTTGGGTGTACCTCTTCATATAGAGATTTTATTTTACTAATCATTTTAAGATATCAGCTTGATACTAAGGAAAACTCAATTTGAACCCTTCTAATTATACTATACATTTTGATAAGCAAATATCTTAAATTACCTTGTAAAGGTGAAGTTTTAAAAATACAGCAACAAAACAAAACTTGGCAAGAGGGGATTTGAGACATAGTAGTGGGTGGTGCACTTGGTTTGCACCTAGCAGACCCAGGTTAATTCCCAGCATCATGTATGGTCCCCTGAGCATCCCCAGAATAATTCCTGAGTGCAGAGCCTTGAGTATCTCCTGAGCATTGCTGGATAGCCCCCAAACAAAGTCACTGTCGCTGTTATACCATTGCTCATCAATTTGTTCGAGTGGGCACTCACAATCTCTCATTGTGAGACTTATTGTTACTGGTTTTTGGCATATCCAATACGACACGAGTAAGAGCTATTATTCTCAGACTTGTAACAGTAGTCACCTCTACAGAAGTTCTTCATAGATCATAGTAACATTCAAATTTCCAAGAATGAAAAGACTAATAAGGCTTTTCTTAGGCTTACTAAGGTAATAAATAATCAAACTACTATTTTTCAAAAAACATAAAATCTGTAAATCCACTCGTTAAGAATCCTAATACAAAGAGAAAATAATAGAAAAAGAAAAAAGAGAAATTAAAAAAAATAATGCTAATACAGGAACATTAAGATTCTTAGGTGTACTTAATTCTTATCACTTTATAACTAAAAGATATACCAACCCACTAAGCACACAAAAAAAACTATTACTCCATGCACCTTAAGCTTCTAGAAGTTTGCATCTGAAAAATTGCTGAGGTTCTGACGTCCACACAATACTGCTATCCCAAAATAATCAGAAGAAAATGAGTGGGTCTGGCACTAGGCTCTAAGCATGTCTCAGGAAAAGAAGGTAGCATTATATAGCAACATCTTAAAAAAATCTATGACACCTAACATATATATCACAAAGGGAGCATAAAGGTCAAATATAGATTTTAACACCTATTAATAATGATTCATTTATCTAAATTGTTCTATCAACTTAAGCACTAACAATAAGTATATATTGGTTCAGTTTAAAACATGAAGCTAACAACCTGCAATTCAAATAATTCAATTGTATATCAAAAACTGCATTGGTAACTGAGTTTTTGTGGACATATACTGTGGCATGCATTTGTACAAATATTTTTGGTAGTGGTCCACAGCTGGGTTATGAATAAAATGGCATAGATTTTTCTCTCATTTCATTTCAATGAAGTTTAACGGTACAGAAAACTGTCATGACGTTTGTGACTGGTCACAAACTGGTAGCAGATATGAAAAACTAGAAGTTCTAGACTTGATTGCCTCTACAGATCTGTTTTGTTCATTTTTCATTTTAATTTAATTTTATTTTGCTTTTTGAGACACACCCAGCAATGCTCAGTGCTTACACCTGAATGTGCACTCAGGGGTCACTCCTGGTGGCCTTGAGAGACTGTGTGGATGTTGGGGATTGAATATGTGTTGACTGCATGCAAAGTAAGTGCCCCACCTGTTACACTATCTTTTCAGTCCACACACTTTTTATTATTATTATTATTATTTTAATTTTTAATCGCAATTAGTTTACAGTCAGAATTTCCTATCCATTGCTTTTCTGATCATGGGTTTTGTGAATCACAGATTAAAAACACACATCACGAGGGTCAGACAAGTGGCAGAGAACAGGACTAGCTTATACGAGACCCTGAGCTCAATCCCTGGTATTACATGTCCTTTCCCAGGACTGTTGCTATAGCCCAGGTGTCCCGCAAACCTCACTTGGTTAGCACCCCCTTTAGGAGTAGCTCCTTCTGAAAAAATACAAATTATGTAGGTAGGCCTATGATGGTTTATCTGTATGGAACACTTACAGATATTTTCCCCTTGTCATTATTCTCTAAACAAAACAGGATAAGAACTACTTATGCAGTATTTATACCATAGTTGGTAGTATAATGGGCTGGAGTGATAGCACAAGAGTAGGGTATTTGCCTTGCAAGTGGTCAACGCGGGTTTGATTCCTTTGTCCCTTTCCTAGAGGCTGGCAAGTTACCAAGAGTATCCCGCCTGCACGGCATAGCCTGGCAGCTACTTGTGGCATATGTGATATGCCAATAACAATAACAACAACTCTCACAATGGAGACATTACTGGTGCCTGCTTGAGCAAATCGATGAACAATGGGACTACAGTTCTACAGTGCTTGATAGTATAAGTAATCTAGACGTGATTTAAAGCATATTGATGTTTTGGATTATATGCAATATCACACCATCATATATACAGGTGAGACTCAGCAGATTTTAGTATCCACATGGGTCCTGGATTTGATCTCTCACAAAGGATTGTGAGCGGCATTTAAGCTGATACTATATTAGACATACAGAAGAGCACAGAATATGATATAATACATACTCAAGTCTTCCAGCCAGAATGAGCAGATTGCAACAACTCACTGCCCACGTTTTAAGGACTAAAATGCTACATACTAAAATAATGTAAAATTGTACATCAATTTGAATACTAGCTCATAGAACCATCCATTCTCAAAGCTGATCTTTGCACTGCTTTTTTAAATTCTGGAATTAGTTTCCAATATTTAGAAACCAAGAGATTTTTTAAAAAAATTAATTCATTTTTAATTAGTGAATCACCGTGAGGGTACAGTTACAGATTTATACATTTTCATGCTCGTGTTTCCCTCATACAATGTTCGAGAACCCATCCCTTCACCAGTGCCCATTCTCCACCACCAGTAAACCGAGCATCCCTCCCACCGTCCTCAATCCCATCTCCCCCCACCCCACCCTGCCACTGTGGCAGGGCTATCCCTTCTGTTCTCTCTCTCTCTAATTAGGTGTTGTGGTTTGCAATAAAGGTGTTGAGTGGCCACTGTGTTCAGTCTCTAGCCCACATTCAGCCCGCATCACCCTTCCCCCACATGGCTTCTGACCACTTTATACTTGGTGATCCCTTCTCTGAGTTGCCCTCTCCCCAGAATGTGAAGCCAGCCTCCAAACCATGGAGTCAGCCTCCTGGTACTTATTTCTACTATTCTTGGATGTTAGTTTCCTAGTCTGTTATTTTATAATCCACAGATGAGTGCAATCTTTCTACGTCTGTCTCTCTCTTTCTGAGTCATTTCACATAGCATAATACTTTCCATGTAGATCTAGATATATGCAAAGTTCATGACTTCATTTTTTTCTAATAGCTGCATAGTATTCCATTGTATAGATGTACCAGAGTTTCTTTAACCGGTCATTTGTTCTAGGGCACTCGGGTTTTTTCCAGATTCTGGCTATTGTAAACAGTGCTGCAATAAACATATAAGTGCAGATATCATTTTGACTATACTTTTTTGCTTCTCCGGGATATATTCCCAGCAGTGGTATTGCTGGGTCAAATGGGAGCTCAATTTCTAATTTTTTGAGAAGTGTCCTTATTGTTTTCCAAAAGGGCTGAACCAGTCGGCATTCCCACCAGCAGTGTAGACGGATCCCTTTCTCCCCACATCCTCTCCAACAACAGTTGGTTTTGTTCTTTTGGATGTGTGCCAGTCTCTGTGGTGTGAGGTGGTATCTCATGGTTGTTTTGATCTGCATCTCCCTGATGATTAGTGATGTAGAGCACTTTTTCATGTGCCTTTTGGCCATTCGTATCTCTTCCTTGGGAAAGTTTCTCTTCATTTCTTCACCCCATTTTCTGATGGGGTTGGATGTTTTCTTCTTGTAGAGTTCAACCAGTGCCTTATATACCCTTGATATCAACCCCTTATCTGATGGGTATTGGGTGAATATCCTTTCCCATTCTGTAGATTGTCTTTGTATTCTGGTCACTGTAGCATTTGTGGTGCAGAAACTTTTTAGTTTAATGTAGTCCCATTTTTTTTTATCTCTGTTTCCACTTGGTTCACCAGTTGCGTGTCATTTTTGAAGATACCTTTATCTTCAATATCGTGGAGGGTTTTGCCAACCTTGTGTTCAATGTACCTTATGGTTTGTGGTCTGATGTTGAGGTCTTTAATCCATTTTGATCTGACTTTTTTGCATTGTGTCAGGTCGAGGTCTAAGCATGTTGTGCCAACACCATTTTGTCCAGTCATGCCAGCACCATTTGTTAAAGAGGCTTTCCTTCCTCCGCCTCACATTTGTTGCTCCCTTATCAAATATTAGATGATCATACATTTGGGGTTGTGTGTAGGGAAATTCCACCCTGTTCCATTGGTCTGCAGCTCTGCCTTTGTTCCAGTACCATGCTGTTTTAATTGTTACCGCTTTGTAGTAAAGTTTAAGGTTGGGGAGGGTGATGCCTCCTATCGTCTTTTTCCCAAGAATTGTTTTAGCTATCCGTGAGCACTTGTTTTTCCATATGAATTTTAGGATTGCTTGATTCATTTCTTTGAAGAATGTCATGGGTATCCTTATAGGGATCGCATTGAATCTGTGTAATGCTTTGGGGAGTATTGCCATTTTAACAATGTTGATTCTCCCTATCCACGAGGAGGGTATATGTTTCCATTTCCTCATGTCCTCTTTTATTTCATGAAGTAGCGTTTTATAGTTTTCTTTGTAGAGGTCTTTTACTTCCTTGGTTAAGCTGATTCCGAGGTTCTTGATTTTCTGGGGCACAATTGTGAATGGGATTGCTTTTTTCATGTCCCTTTCCTCTGTCTCATTGTTTGCATATAGGAAAGCGATGGGTTTTTGGGTATTGATTTTATAGCCCACAACTTTATTAGTCTATTGTTTTTAAGAGTTTCTTAATTGAGGCTTTAGGCTTCTCTAGATGTAGTATCCTATCGTTTGCAAATAGTGAGAGCTTGATTTCTTCCTTTCCTACCTGGATGCCTTTAATCTCTTTTTCTTGTCTCTCGCAAGAAAAAAAAACTAGCTCTCGCAAGTACTTCCAGTACTATATTGAAGAGAAGTGGTGAGAATGGGCATCCTTATCTTGTTCCTGATCTTAGAGGAAAGGCCCTTAGTTTTTCCCCATTGAGGATAATGCTTGCCGTAGGCTTGTGGTATATGGCTTTGACTATCTTGAGGAAAGTCAAACCAAACCCCATTTTGGTTAGGGTTTTCATCATGAACGGATGTTGGGTCTTGTCAAATGCTTTCTCTGCATCTACTGATATGATCACATGGTTTTCATCTTTACTTTTGTTGATATGATGGATTATGTTGATTGATTTCCGAATGTTACCCACTTGGTCATGGTGTGTGATCTTTTTGATGAGTTGTTGGATCCTATTTGCTAATATTTTGTTGAGGATCTTCGTGTCAGTGTTCATCAGGGATATTGGTCTATAATTTTTTTTCTTAGTGGTGTCTTTGTTTGCTTTTGGTATTAGCGAGATGTGTGCCACATAGAAACTGTTTGGGAGAGTTCCTGTTTTTTGAATTTCCTGGAAAAGCTTGAGGAGAACTGGCAACAGGTCTTTAAATGTTTGGAAGAATTTGCCAGTGGTACTGGAACAGGGTGGAATATCCCTACACACAACCCCAAATGTATGATCATCTAATCTTTGATAAGGGAGCAAGAGATGTGAAGTGGAGCAAGGAAAGCCTCTTTAACTAATGGTGCTGGCACAACTGGACAACCACATGCAAAAGAATGGGCTTAGACCTCGACCTGACACAATGCACAAAAGTCAGATCAAAATGGATTAAAGACCTCAACATCAGACCACAAACCATAAGGTACATTGAAAACAAGGTCAGCAAAACCCTCCAGGATATTGAAGATAAAGGTATCTTCAAAGGTGACATGGAACTAAGCAATTTAGTAGAAACAGAGATCAACAAATGGGACTACATTAAACTAAAACGCTTCTGCACCGCAAAAGATACAGTGACCAGAATACAAAGACTATCTACAGAATGGGAAAGGATATTTACACAATACCCATCAGATAAGGGGTTGATATCAATGGTATATAAGGCACTGGTTGAACTCTACAAGAAGAAAACATCCAACCCCATCAGAAAATGGAGCAAAGAAATGAAGAGAAACTTTCCCAAGGAAGAGATACGAATGGCCAAAAGGCACATGAAAAAATGCTCTACATCACTAATCATCAGGGAGATGCAGATCAAAACAACCATGAGATACCACCTCATATCACAGAGACTGGCACACATCCAAAAGAACAAAAGCAACCGCTGTTGGAGAGGATGTGGGGAGAAAGGGACCCTTCTACACTGCTGGTGGTAATGTCGACTGGTTCAGCCGTTTTGGAAAACAATATGGACGATTCTCGAAAAATTAGATATTGAGCTCCCATTTGACCCAGCAATATCACTGCTGGGAATATATCCCACAGAAGCAAAAACGTATAGTCGAAACAACATCTGCACTTATATGTTCGTCGTTATTGCAGCACTGTTTACAATAGCCAGAAGCTGGAAAAAAACCCGAGTGCCCTAGAACAGATGACTGGTTGAAGAAACTTTGGTACATCTATCATCTATACAATGGAATAGTATGCAGCTGTTAGAAAAAAGGAGGTCATGAATTTTGCATATAAGTGGATCGGCATGGAAAGTTTCATGCTGAGTGAAATGAGTCAGAAAGAGAGAGACAGACATAGAAAGATTGCACTCATCTTTAAAATATAGAATAACAGAGTGGGAGACTGACACCCAAGAATAGTAGAAATAAGTACCAGGAGGTTGACTCCATGGTTTGGAGGCTGGCTTCACATTCTGGGGAGAGGGAAACTCAGAGAAGGGACCACCAAGTATAAAGTGGTCAGAAGCCATGTGGGGGAAGGGTGATGCGGGCTGAATGTGGGCTAGAGACTGAACACAGAGGCCACTCAACACCTTTATTGCAAACCACAACACCTAATTAGAGAGAGAGAGAACAGAAGGGAATGCACTGCCATTCGGTTTACTGGTGGTGGAGAATGGGCACTGGTGAAGGGATGGGTTCTCGAACTTTGTATGAGGGAAACATGAGCACAAAAATGTATAACTCTGTAACTGTACCCTCACGGTGATTCACTAATCAAAAATAAATAAATTTTTTAAAAAGGCATTGTAGTTAGAGATATACAATCTTTTATCTAGACTCCTCGGAGCCAGATATATTTTTAAATTTACATTTATTTTAGAATTTTATGTAACAAGTATGTAACATATGACATAAACCTCCAGTAGTATTTGAGCTAGTACTTCATAATTAAACACATTAAAATTCCTCAGAATAAACATGAATATTCACAGGCAATGTAATAAAAATAAATATATAAGAAGAAATGTTACACATGGAATGTACTCTCAGATGGAATAAAACATGAACAAAGTAAGAAAAGAAAATCAGGAGCAGAGAATTTCTTCACCAAAGAGATTAAAGTGATAAAAATTCCAAATAACGCTGGATGTAAGAAACACAATGTAAGAAACACAAAGTTCCATGAGGAGTACAGCAAGCAGTTTTGATCTTGAAGATGAGTTAGGGATATTAAAGATAAACATTCTACTTGGTGCTGGTCTTTTGCATTTTGAAATTTGGATACTCTATGAGATTTTTAGACTTCCCTTTGCTTGCTTTGTTTTGGGGCCACAGGCAGCATATTCAAGGCATGCCTCTAGGTCTGTACTCAGTGATAGCTCCTGGTAGGGCTTGTGGGTCTACATGGATGCCAGGGATCAAACCTTGGTTGGCCATGTACAAGGCAAGCATCTTACTTGCTGTGCTATTGCTCTAGGCCTCTGCTTCTTCGAGTTCTATGATTAGTTTCTTCTTTATATTTGAAAAGGTCCCAGCAACTATTTTGTAAAATAGCTTCCCAAACCCAAGGACTATGTCTAAACTCATAATCAAAAGAAACAGATCAGATGGATGGATAATACACACACACACACACACACAGGGGGTTGAGGTCCAAGCCTCTCATGTGGCTTATCTCAGTCGATCTCTCGTGTCAGTTTGATCCCCAGCACCACATGGTCTCCCAAGCATGGCCAGGTGCAATCCCAGAGGCCCTAGAGCACAATCAGGGTGGCCCACGTAATCCCCAGAGCCATAGGCCCGAGCAGCAATACATCCTTAGTACTGAACTACAAGCACAGGCAGCATAGAGTTTCAGCACTGCAATGCAGACACACAAAGTAAACAACTAAAGTATCAGATAAGTAATCTAACCCTTGAAGGACCTAGAAAAAAAGTAAAATAAATTCAAAGTCTGTAAAGGAAAAAAGAAAGAAATAGTATAAGGTAGACTGGAGCATTGGAGCACTGTCGTCCTCGATTTTTCATCGATTTGCTCGAGTAGGCACCAGTAACATCTCCATTGTGAGAGTTGTTGTTACTGTTTTTAGCATATCGAATATGCCACAGGGAGCTTGCCAGGCTCTGCCATGCAGACGAGATACTCTCAGTAGCTTGCTGGGCTTTCCAAGAGGGATGGAGGAATCGAACCCAGGTCGGCCGCATGCAAGGCAAATGCCCTACCCACTGTGCTATTGCTCCAGTACAGTAGACTGGAGACTAGAAATAAATAAAATCAAAAGAACAATACAAAAGGCCACCAAAATCAGGAGCTCATTCTATGAACAATGAGCAAAACATGGCAGACAGAAATAATAAATAACTGCAGTAAGGTAGTAGGATTGAAATCAATTCACAACCATCGGTTATATTTATATATGCAAGCAGTGAATTAGAGGAAAGAGAAAAGAAGAAAACGATCCCAGTTATAGTGGCAAAATACGGGTAAAATACCTGGGGTTGCACTTAACAAAGAAGATAAAAGACCTGGACTCTGAAAAGTGTTCTTTTTTTCTTTTCTTTTTAAAGACAAATGGAAATGCAAAGATAGCCCATGTCCATAGATATGTCTATATCACATATATTTAAAAGAATGTACATTGTTAAAGTGGCCATATTACATAAAGCAATTCACAGATTCATTGTAAATTTTGATCTTACATTGTAAAAATTCAAGTGCATCCATTCTCCCCTTTACCAAGGAAATAGAACAGATACTTCTAAAATTTATATGGAACCACAAAGGCACTGGATGGTAAATAAATCCTCCCACCCTCAGCCCCCAGCCGAGAAAAATGGAGAAATCCTTCTCCCTGATTTTAAACCATAATATCAAGAGAAGACAATATGGATGTGGGAAGCTGCACAAGGCTAGAGACATGCTTTATGGACAGTTTCCACCCGCAGCACTGTGTGATCCCCTCATCACCAGCTGGAGCGATGCCCAAGTAATGAGGGCAGGATGGCAACCAACACTATGAGCATTCACCAAACACCCCCGACAGAACAGATCAGAACCAGAACAATGTGCTACTGAAACAAAAAATGAATATAGAGAATATAGAAGCGAAAGGTGAAGAAATCCCCCCACACACATATATGCACGTCTAGATATTTATGACCCAGAAGTCAAAACCATGTTGAGAAGATAGGAAAAACTCTTGAACAGTGCTGTTAGGAGTCCGGCAGCTCTGTGCAGCAATAAGCTAACACTAACAACAGCAATCCAAACAACTATTTCTCAGTTAATTCCATGTGCCAAATGAACTCAAATGGATTAAAGCCTTGAATATAAGAACTGAAACTATAAAAACCTATAGGGAAATGGACTCAAATTTAAAAGGAAACAAAAGTAAACGTCTATATGTGGAACGCATCAAACTGAAAAGTTTTTGTACAGTCAAAAATGAAAAAACAAACTCAAAAAACACCACAAAAACAAATTTTTTGTTAATCAGATTTGGATACCTTTTCAAAAAATGGAAACAGATACTCAATGGGTTCCTTATTTAAAAAAAGTGCAACTACTTTATGCAATGAGATACTATGCAGTCACTAGAAAAAAACGGCAGTCATGCACTGGTGGCAACTTGGATGAGGTGGGGGGTGGGGGGCATCACACTGAGTGAAATAAGCCAAGGCAGGTGGAGAAATAGAGGATGATCTCAGTCATCTGTAGTATATAAACAAATCAAGAATAGGAACAATATAGACCTATCATAAATCTAACAGCTAGAATACAGAGAGTGCCTGGGGGAGAGGGAAAGGAATCAATACGTTGGCAGGAAGCAGCATGGGAACATAGGGGGAGAGGCTGGAGTACGTGGGAGTAGCTGAGGGAGGGAACCATGCACACAAAAATAACAAAGATTGGGCGCAGTGACTTTGAACCTCAATATCAGAAATTTGAACACAGTTGTAACCAGATTACCTGAACTACAATAAGACCTTTTAAAAAGGGCAACTTTATTACTGGGGAAATGCAATTTTTTTTAAAATTTTTATTTTATCACCATGTGGAAAGTTACAAAGTTCTCAGGTTTATGTCTCAGTTATACAATATTCAAAACCATCCCTTCACCAGTGCCCATATTCCACCACCAAAACCCCCAGTATACCCCCGCCCCCGCCCCCCACCCCCAACTGTATAACTGATGAATTTCACTTCATTTTTCTCTTTACCTTGATTACGTTCCATATTTCAACACAAAACTCACTATTGTTTTGGGATTTCCCCCCCAAAAAAAAGACAGCCCTACTAAGGAAGCATTTGATAATAAGTTTTTCATTAAAAGATTGTATGTTTTCAGTTTTTAAAAAAGGTCGCGCGGCCATGTTAGCTCTGGAGAAGGTGTGGTGGCTGCACCTCCTCCATCTGTATCCCTGGTGTTGCTGGCCCCGATTCGGGTCCGGAGGATTCTCGGGCCTCGTTGCTCACCAGAATGCTTGGCTGCTTCTCTGTTGAATGTGTCAAGATGACGCCGAGGGTGGGTCGAGTGTGTGACTTCCTGTGGCCGAGACCTCTTGGAGGCTGGGCTGGCACCGCCCCACTCCAGTGCCACCCTTGGCTCAGATGTGTCCCAGTCCCGCATCCCAGAGCCGTGTTAGTTGCTGCTCAGTGTCGCCAGGGCTCCATCTGGAGAAGGTCTGGGGGAAATGCAATTTAAAGTCACAATGAACTATAACCTCACCGTATCAATGTCATCCCATTGCTCATTGATTTGCTCCAGTGGGCACCAGTAATGTCTCCATTGTGAGACTTGTTGTTACTGTTTTTGCCATATCGAATGCACCACGAGTAGCTTGCCAGGCTCTCTGAGAGGGATGGAGGAATTGAACCCGGGTCGACCATGGGCAAGGCAAACACCCTACCTATAACTCCGTGTAATACTACTTGGTGAATTAAAAAGATAAAATTCTGCCTTTTGCAGAAGCATGGATAAAGCTTGAGGGACTGTGCTAAGCAAAGTAAATCGGAAAGTTAAAAGCAATCCTGGGACTGGAGCGATAGCACAGCGGGTAGGGCGTTTGCCTTGCATGCGGCTGACTCGGGTTCCGTCCCTTACATCCCATATGGACTCCCCAGCACCGCCAGGGCTAATTATCGAGTGCAGAGCCAGGAGTAACCCCTGAGCATCGCTTTGTGTAACCCAAAAAGAAAAAAAAAAGCAGTCCTGGGTTGTTTTACCCTCCTGTGTGGAATAAAAATAACCAATGAAGAGGAACTCAAACATCCCAACTAAGGAACGACAAAGAGCCAAGGCTGTCCAACTAACCAGGAGACTGGCACAGCGCTTGGGTGCATGATGATCACTGCGTAGGAAGGCGTAGATTGTTCTCCCCCAACTCACATCGCATTGTAAACCAATGGCAAAGCATTTGTGTGAAGAGAGTCCTCAGCAGCCTCCTCTCTGGGGAGCAGCCAGGCCTAACCGCACCCGCGTCTGGCCCGCCCCAGCATCACCACTTCAACTCTATAGCAACTCAGAAAAGGAGATACTGAGACCGCTTCTGTCTTCTTGCTCTTGGTCTGTTTGTTAATGAAGGGATCTCACAATTCATAGTTGGGAGGAAGACCACATGCCAGCTTGGCTTCCTGTGGGGATCCCTGCTCCCGCTCCCTTCCACTTGCCTACAGACCCGGCACGCCAGCAGGCGTATGCTCTGGGCCAGCCTCAAGGCCCGAGTGGAGTCACACCTTCAGTTTTCTACCTCGCACCATGGCATGCTTCTCCTGGGCACCCAAACGCCTGGGCCGCCTGGCAGCCCGAGGGTGGCTCCAGTGTTAGCGCTATGCTCTGGACCCAGGAAACACTCATCTCACGAGCTGAGTAGCAGTCTAAGCATGGGCTTATTCACTTCCTTTTTTGGTTCTGTTTTTGGGCCACAGGGGTTATCCTGTTTCTACACTCAAGAGTCACTCCCGGCCAGCTCTGGGGAGCATGTGGGTGTCAGTGATTGAACCCAGTAGGCCATGTACAATACAAACACCCTACCCACTGTGCTATCATATCAACAGAGCCTCTGCCTTCTTCCCCACAGGAGAGTCAGTAGGGGCGGGGCAGGCTTCAAGTTCCCACGGGCCTCTGCCATGCAGTGAAGCCCTGCCTGGATCCAGTCGCCCTGCTCCTAGTGGGGTGAAGACTGCTGCCTTCCATGGCCAGAACGTTCTCAGGCTTTCATGCCTGCATACTTACTTGAGACCACCTGTTGACCAGATCCCTTGTCAGCCCCCACCACCATCTTTCATTTTGGGCACATATATACCCTTTCCTTAGCAGTAAAAATTGCTTCTGCTGCTTTCTAGGTTTGGGATTCTACTAGGTAACAAACAGGGGTGAGGAAACAGGCCCTCATCCTGCCACCTCCTCTCCTTCCTTTGCTGACATGTACACGGCACGCCCAGAGCTATGCACACCGACAGTGGCTGGACAGAAGTGAGCTCTCGTGTTTTGTCCAGTGACAGAAGCAGGAGGGGTGCCTTCTTCCACTGCACATTATTCTTCCCTTCTTTTCCCGGGCCATTCCTGCCTCATGCCTACAGCTGCCTCCTGTCCTTAGGGTTTTGATGGTGATGGAAGCCTTCATCTGGGCCAGATGCTGTTTTTTCATTTTTTTAGGAGTGAGTACTTAGTCCATTGCTGCTGGTGTTGCGATTTGGGGCTAATTCAACCATGTTCAAGTGTGAGCCATTGGTGGTATACACAGCATCAATGTGTGAAATGGTCTCATCTGTGGTCACCAAACTCAAATGGTCATCAAACCATAAAGTCATGTGTGTCTATCCTATGTTACACATAGGAAGGAGACTGGAGTGAGTGGAACTCTTGTGGGAAACTCCCATACTTTACGGGTGGCAGTTCTGACAGCCACATGCTCGCCTTCACATCCTCCTCAAGTGCTTCATGCGTGATGGCTCGCCCTGCTGCTTTGAACTGTTGGCCCTCCCCTCAGCTAAAGTGCCACTAGACAAATCACTAAATATGTCTTGGTTGGCTTCTTCTCCTCAGGGGATTTGGGGAAAATGGGAGGGCAAGTGACTGACTAGAATATTGAGGGGAAGGAGAAAAGTGTAAATGTAGAGTGGGTGAGATGGACGTGAGTAGGCAGGAGGAGCTTGTGGATCTGAAGTAAGGACATGTGAGCATGGGAGCATAGGGCTATTACCATATAAGGTCCCATAAAATAGGCTGATCTGTCCCCAGTGTATGGAGAGAGACATGGAGATTCTCCTTGATTTCCCAGGGCTTTCAGTCTGTATTATATGTCCTGTGAATGATGTTTTAAATATCCAAATAGCCCTTGGTAAAAAAGAGGCTTCCCAACCTTGTTTGTAAAGACCAGTTTCCAGGGGAATCCATATATGCATTCCTTTAATATCTCTAGGAATCCATGATGAGTCTTCATAATGTAATCTCAGAGGTGTGAATAGGGGTCCATGAGTATGCCAGAGTGGCCAACACGCATATGTCAGGCATGTTTAGAGACCTTGGAAGGTGTCTTCACCAGTGGCATCATCGCCTCTCCCCTGTCCTCTGTGCAAATCATCTAATTGCAAGAAATTTGCAAGAAAACTAATAATTGCAAGAAAACCCTCATGGGTGCCTCTCAGGTTTCTGGGATTGTCACACAGAGGGTTTAGCAAGAAGTCTGTGACCCAAAGGATCTTCCCAGCATCAGCATCCTGTGATCTAGTCTGCTGTTCTGTTTCTCTGCTTTCACCCAGCAGTGTTAGGTACTGGGGGCAGCTTGGTCTGTGTAATTCAGTGAGGAGCTATGGACTTTCACATCAATATGGATCAAAGGGTCTGGTCACTTACCAGTTAGTATGGCTAGGAACAAGTGAGCAAGATTCCATAATGATCAGATGGGAAGAGTAGACTGTCTGCCTAGGGCTCTGGTAAGGATCAGGCACGAGTCTGGATGGCGAGACCTAGTTGGTACTTAGTCAATCTTAGTTCTAACCTGCCAAACGCTTCTGCCCACTTCTGTTCCAGCCTGTGTTTAAATTCAGAAGGTCCTTCTGCATTTGGAAGTAATGAGTCCTGGAAATGGAGGGGAAGGACTGTATGTCCTTACCATAATATGAACACACAATTAGCCATGAGAACATTTATTCATATTTTTATTGAGCTGCTTGAAGTGAGAAAAATACTGTTTCATTTGATAAAGTAAATGGAACTAATGGGCAAAATTCTGCATCAAAGAGGCTCAAGCTCAGAATCAACATACCAGATTTTGGCATCAGCAATTGTCTTGTCTGCCTTTGGGGTGAGGTGGGGGGCGGAAGCAGAGAGAGTCCTAGTGAAGGAAGAAGACAATACTAAGGCCACCTAATGAAAGGAAGGCAGCAGGTTTTGTATCTTGTCATGTTGTGAATGAAGCAAGGGGTAGGGTAAGGGAGTTAGACAGAAACCCGCCTCGTGCCCTCACACATCCTTGACACCCTGGGTCAGTGAATCTTTGTTTTCAGGGTCTTGTAGTCCTTCACCAGGGAGCCAATCCACTCCCTGGTCTTCTGTTTGGCTTCCTCCCAGCTGAAGATTGGCCTGTATCCCAGATCCTGCTTTGCTTTGTTATAGGAGAAGGTGAATACACTGTTTCTTATGGTCACCAACTGGCGGTTGAGTGGGGGGTCATATCTGTAAATAGGATAGAGGAGAAAGCTCACCATTTCTAGAAGAAAGCCGATCCAGTAAGCCAGGAACAGAGGATAATTCATTCCAGAAGGAAGACTGAAGCCCCATTCTTTGCTCAAATTGTAGTTGAGTTCATCATAGCTTTGATGTGGTGTGTCATCTGAGATGTAGTAGAATTTTCCTTGGACTCGTGGGGCCCTCTTGGGGTCCCGCAGGGCCCTTAAGGCCAGAATGTGGGCCCACGCTACATTGCCAACATAAACTGGGTTGGCTATGGAATACTGGCTAGAATTGTCCAGGATGCTGTTGTTCCTCAGGGCCCTGGTTATTTCGTATACGAGAAACTGAGAGTGTTCCCCATAAATAAACATGGGCCTTAAAGCACACGTGGACAGGGTGCCACCATTTTTAAGAGTCCATCCATTTGCTGCCAGCACAGCCTTCTCAGCAAGCATTTTGCTGTAGGAGTATGGATCCATCCATGTTGTTTCATGATGCTCTTCTTCATGACCATTCTGGACAACCTCCTTGTAGGAGTTTGGCCCAGCCACCTTAATGGTGCTGGTATAGATGAAGATGGGCACATTTTCCTGAGCACTGGCCTCCAACATGAGCTGGGTACCTGCATGTTCATGGGAACACTTGATTAGTTCAGTGACCAGCCTGTGCACAGTGTGCAGACTCCCCCCGGCGAGGAGAGGTCGCGGAGCAGTAGGGTCTGTCCCTGACTGGTATCTGGCTATCTTGTGGACATGGAAAAAGACAAATGGGAGAAGAGCCCAGCGTTTGGGCTCTGGAGAAGAAGGCTTCAGGGACGTTTGGATTCCATGGAGCTCTGCTTATTTTTAACTTTAGGAAAGGACATAGGAGTGAGTTTATATTTTTGCCATTCAGGGCATGAAAACATTTCCATTTATCATCCTAACACCTTACAAAAGACTATTTTTAAATAAAAACTTAGATAGACAGATCTTGGAATATAGAAAGTCCTAGGAATTTGTTAAAGAGGGTGGTTCAAGAACTCAACACACACACACATACACACACACGCAGTCATGACTATAGTAATTTTTGTATCTTTCTTATTTTTGAGGGTCAATAAAAACTTTGACACAGGACTTTCATAGAGAGTGATTCAAAAATTATCAGTGAGTTTTAGAGATAAGTTGGCAGTCCAGGGTGTATTCTTTGTGGGGGCATCGGGGGGAGGTGCTGCTGGATATTGGACTCATGTCTTCCACAAGTGAAGTATACACTCTACCACTGAGTACGTACCCAAGCCCCAGGCTCTATTGTTGATTATGTTTTCTCTACAAAAACCACTCCTAGTACTGGGCGTAATTCACTCTACCCACATATGGAAAATTGACACTTCCCATTGTTAGTCTGTCCACTGGAGAACTGGGAGGAGTGCGCCCTCTAGTGACAATTCCTATAATGGGAAGATTTTACAAACACTTCAGCCCCTGGAATCTAGAGGCCCTTCCCAAAAGTTTCCTAGACAACATTTTGTCTTATTTATTGTGGTGGCAAGTGGTGCTCCAGGGAACAATGCAGTGCTGGGACTCGGACCCAGGGCCTTACAACTTGAACTCAGTGCTCTATTTCTTGAGTCACATTTGTAAGCCGCAATGGATTATTTTTACTTTTGGTAATTTTTATTTCTTTTGTAGGTCTAGTGTGTAAATTGGATTTGAGGAGACGCAAGGTTCATATTTAAAAATAAGATCCATGAGGGCTGGAGCGATAGCACAGCAGGTAGGGCATTTGCCTAGCATGTGACCAACCTGGGTTCGATCCCCAGCATCCCATATGGTCTCCTGAGCACCGCCAGGAGTAATTCCTGAGTACAGAGCCACAAGTAACCCCTGAGCATCGCTGGTTGTGAAACTCCCCCCTAAAAAGTGAGATCCAGAGGCAGGAGAAATAGTACAGTGAGTAAGACACTTGCTTTGATGGGTTCTACCTGGTTTTGATCCTCAGTATCTCATATGGTCAACTGAGCACTGCCAGGAGGGATCCCTGAGCATCTCCAGGTAGGGCCCCAAAAGCGAAAGAAAAAAAAGTGGTGGAGAAAATTTGTAGCTAGTTTATTTGCAAAGGAAGAAATGACCCTGAGGTGAAGTAATTTCTGAACGTGTCAGGGAAACTGGCTTAAGTAAGATGACGCCTCCTTCACTTCTGAGGGAGTTTGAATTGAATCCCCTATGGTTGGGAACTGTGCTGAGTAAGAATCATCCAAGAGGGAATAAACACTAAAAAAACTCAACTAATTTTAGTGCCCTCTTCAAGGCAGGGTGGTTAAGGGCATCGCTTAAAAGAAACAAGAAAGGGACTTTCTGAGATTGTGCTTGTTAAGATGGGAGACCTCGCAGTGTTGAGTTGCTCTAGGAAGAGAGTCTGGGCAGACTGACCTTGAAAGGTAAATAGGGTCCTAGGTTCTAGAGAGACCGAGCCCAGGACTTGGGGGAATGAGATGACATGGCAAGTAATAAGGAAGTAAATGAAGACCTTAAGCAAGTGTGTCTAAAGTAAAAAGTAAACCATGACAAGGAGAAAGAGCCATCTCTCCTTTGGGGAATGAGACTATATGGAATATGACCCATTAAGTACCTGGTTAGGCACTGCTTGCTAGTAGGGCTGGAGAGATAGTACAGTGGCTAAGGTGCTTGCCTTGCACATGGCTGGCCCAGGGTTAGTTCCTGGCATCCCGGATGGTCCCCCGATCCCCACCAGGAGTGGTCCCTGAGTGCAGAGCCAGGAGTAGGCTCTGAGTTCTACTGAGTGTGGCCTCAAAACAAACCAAAAAAGAAAAGAAAGAGAAATGCTTTTCATAGCAGACAAACCTGTGAGCTGAAGAGATGATATTATGGACAGTGGTGAACATTTAGGAAAATGTTATAGGGGAAATAAATACTGGGTGATTCTATTTGGCCTAATTGCCATGGACATGTTTTGCTACTTCCCTTCAGAGAAATTCTTCTGAGGGTAGCCAGGAGGTTGCTAAGGTCCCTATTAATCTTGGCGATCCTGCCTGGGGACCCAGGCCAGAGCTCATAACTGAGTTGGAGCATCTTGGATCAAAAACAATTTATTCCTGCCTTTCATTGGAACCACCTTGGCACACTCAGAAGGGCTAAAGTGACATGGGAGAAAGCTTTAATAAGGCCTGGTTCCAGGTCCCCCAAACCCTGCTATTGCCTTCCCCCTGCCAAAGCTCCCACTGGGCCCAGGGAAGCAGGAGGTGACTGGACAGCAAGTGTGTGCAGCTGGGGTTTGGATAACTCTTGACTGGAGCAGAGAGCAAGAATTGTTCTGCCTTGGGAATCACACAAAGCTGGGGGTGCCTTCTAGTCCTTCTACTCATACCAAACTCCCTTGGACAAATAAGTCAAACTCAAAAGCACAGGAGAGCCACTTTGAATCTCCCAGTTGGTTATGAGGAGCAAAAGATTGGGGATAGCCCAGATGGTGTCCAAAGCAGGGGCCTTTCCTGCCCTCCTCCTCCTGTTTTCTGATTCTTACTGTCTCAGTTCTCTCCACGTGGCCCCAAAGGTACTCTACCTTGTAAGTTGACCTTCATGACAATGTTTTCTCTTAGGAAGAGATTATAAATGTCGATGATCGAGGCCGTGTGGATGACAGCAGAGGTGCCCTGGCAGGCTTCCCTTATACATTGCTTGTCCAGAATGTCTCCTTCCAGCACTGTCACCTTGACCTTGCTCTGCAGCTCTGTGTGAACATGGGGCAGGTGACATCACTTAGCTTTTGGACTGATTGGGAAGCTTCCTGATAAAGAGAACATTTTACCAAATCTTTATGGATGGGTAAAGTGAAGGATGGGGAACAAGCCTGCTTCAGCATAGGAAATAGATTGTGTAGCACTACATGGAAAAGAGTAGATGTCTGTTGCCATCCCCATCTGATTTGCTTCCCCATCCCCAAGAAAACTGAACTGTGTGAAGCCAAGTGTTCTTGGAACATAAAATTGTTCAAGGGAGTGAGACAAGAGCATCTTACGCCTTAGAAGTGCAGGAAGGGTGATTGTGGAGAGGGTTATCAGAGGACAGACTCAGAATTTAATTCTGTCAGTAAATGAAGGATCATGTCCAGATTCGAATGAGAGGCAAGACATAGAAGGACTGTGGAGTGGGATGCTGGCCTTGGCCACCTTACAGAAAAGAGATTACAGGTGAGAGGTGGGGAAAAGAGGGATGACTAAGAGAAAGTAAGGAGAACTAGCTACTAATCAAACTATAGGTGCACAGTCCCCAGGAAGAGGAAGACTCAAACTCAGACTGAAGTCTTCCAGTGTGGGTGAGAGTGAAGCCATTATCAGGTATCAGTCTGAAAGACAAAAAGAAATAAATAGGTGGAATTTACTAGCTACAATCAAAACAGATACTAGGAGTGCTGGGAGATAGGACCCAGGTTTGATTTCCAACACCACAGGGTCCCTTGAGTATTACAGGGTGCTCCCTGGAGCACTTCTGTACTACAGGATTTAAGCAGCATCACATGGTTGGGCCCATGCATTGAACCAGCGGCTTGCATGTTTGGCTGAGAATACCCCCGCACAGGTCTCCTGAGATGGTTGGGGAGTCCCCCGCTCCCCCCATGCCAAAAACCAAACAAAACCCCAAACAGATTAGATAAGCCACTATGGCCAGTCAGTGAAGGGCAGTGGGTGGACGCCAGGTCTTGAGGCTCCTCTGAAGTACCTGAGAAGGGGGGCACTGCTGGTAGCATTGATTGCTCAGATTTACCCATGACTTTTTGTCACATGCTGAGTCACTGGGATTAATACCCTGCACAGGTGCTTCACACTTTGTACATCCCCCTGACACACCCTTTGTGGGGGCTGTTCTGAGTTCACCAACGCAGAATCATAGGAGTTAAGGGACAGGTCTATATTGCATTCTATTAGAGATTCAAGCTCACAACCCGTTGTCCCTCTCACTTGCTCCTGTCACTCGGGTGCGGGGTTGATTCCTTTCTGAGGTAGAGTTGGACCAAGTCAGTTCAATTAGCAATGAGAAATGCACCGTGGAAAAGTGCAGGACTGGAGCTCTACGTTTGCTCTCATCTCTCTCCACGGACAGGGAAGAAGCTGCTGGAATCAGCCCGAGAAGAGAATTTTCTCTAATCATACTTGACCTCTCCCTTCTTCTGTTTTTCCCCGAGGCTCACCTCAGACAGACTGACTCAAGGGAGTATGTTGCAAGGGTCAGAGAAACCCAAAATCAAGCAAGTGAAGAAAGGATTCTTATACCAGAAGCATGGAGGGATTCAAAGAGACCACGGGGGCACAACAGTGGGGAGACCCGCCCCTCCTCTGCCAAGTATCTGGACCCTTAGTAAGTGTTTTCTAAGGATTTAATGTGCAGTTGCTCCTGTGGTGTGAACCAGGCAGAAGGGAGGCCTGGAGAGACGCAACTCAAACCAGAGGCTTAGGGAGGCCGCTCGGCAGCCTGGGCTCAAACCCAGCTTGCCGTTTTCACATGATGGGTCTAAAAGGAGTTCAGTCATCTGGGCCAGGATGTGTGAGGGCCGGAGCATATACTGGAATCCTAATGCCAGGGGGATTCTGTAAGGCGCCAGGGGTCTCGGAAGAGCCTACTCAGAAGGGTAAATTCTTTCTGAGTACAACCAATTCTCGGGAAAGAGACCCCAGGGAGTTTGCTTATTCCTTCCCCCGTGTGACTCCATGGCAGAAAGGTGCTTCCACAGACAGGAAGGCGGGCTCTCCCCTTGGTCTTGGACTGCTGCCTCCAGAGCTGTGAGAACTCAATTATGATTTGGAAAGCTTCGCAGCCAGTGTGTGTGTGTGGGGGGGGGGGCGGTTATAGTGTAAGTGGGGTGGTGGTGGCTGTTATAAATTGCTGGAGGAACTAAAGATGCAGCTTCTCTATGCCTTTAGCCTTCATTTCAAAAAGGAGGCTGATTACCTTATCTGCAAAATGTTGTTCTGGAGAGCAACAGATGGAAACAGCACAGAGAGAGGACGAAGGATCTGTTAGTCCCCGCTTCTTTCTAGCACACCCAGTGGGCTACACTGGGACCATCCCTCTAGACCCTCTGAGGTCGCCTAACTACCTGTGTGGGTGGGCAGAAAGAAATTGACATCAACGATACATTTCCAAAGTGACCATGAAAGACCCAAAATTCATTCCAAATCAACTGCTTAATGAATGAACCCAAGCTCTCTATGGCCGTGGTTACCTGGATTGCATTTCTAGGCAAAAAGGGGGCACCAGGAGAACAAGTTGGGAAGCCCTGAGTATCACCGGTTCTGGGTGAGGATAATGACATCAGAATGCGAAATGGACTCATCAGTGATGCTGGTCATCTGTGAATGGGCAGAGGGAGGAGGATGTGGAGGCTTGGGGAAATGAAAGGGAGAGGAATGGGGTGGTAGGTGGAAGCCAGGGCAAGCTGTGAGCCTCTGCGGGGCCTGCATATGTAGACACTGAGGCTGTCAGAGCTGAGAAGGGGGACAGGAAGTTGGTTTGGAGATACACAAAGAGGAAATAGAGGAAATACAAGAGAATGATGATGCCAGGCTGAGGTGTGGAACTGTCTGTGCTGGGGTCAATGATCCTGGGACCTGGGAGTCAGGGGCTCTCAGCGAGTCACTTTCCCTCTGAGCTGAGCACTCCAGTGTCCTCACAGCCCAGACGGATGTGGCCTCACAGCCTTAGGCTGGGAATCTGGGGTGGTACAGGTCAGAAAATAGCCTATAAATCCAGCTGTTCTGTTTGCCCCGGGGACCAATGAGCTGCTAGGCCGACTCTGCAGTAACTCTCCTGACTGTGAGGCTGAGCAGAGACGAAGGGCCCAAGGTGAGCTCTGTCCCTGCTCCTGCCACCTGCCTTCTGCCAAAGCCCACTCGTGTATTGGTCAGTCCTCACCCCTCCCCACTCTCCTATGGAACCTCCTAATCTCTCATTCTCTTTCTTGGCAATTCTTGATCTCTCTCTCTCTCTCTCTCTCTCTCTCTCTCACACACACACACACACACACACACACACACACAAACACACATGCACGCATACACTGATGCATGCACACACATGCATGCACACATGCACACATGAAATCACACACTCAAACACATGTTCATGTGCACACTCCAGTTAGTTCTAGCCCCACTTCCTTTTATTTCAGCTTTGCTGAATCATGGGGACAATAGCACTTGTTCAGTCTTTCAGTTGTTGCACAGCAATCCTGAATCAAAATCTTAAGATCAAGAGTAGCTGACAAGGAGAGAATTGATGAGAGATTTTGCAGGAGAGAAGAAAAGCAGTCTGGAGCTTGATATGGCTGGTCAAAAGCCACCCTCTCTCGCTCTGGTTGGGCCGGAACAGCCTCCCACCACCCAGCCCAGCATCTTTTATTCTTTCTGATAACTCTGGCTTTAGTTGCCACATTGCTTAATTTGCTAGAGAGAACCCCCTCCCCATATGAATGCACAGATGTTAGGCTAAAATACCCGCGACTCAATACTACTCACTAGAAAATTGCTCCAGCACTTCTGGTTTGAAGACTTTGTCCAGCACCCTGATTTCCTGCAGTTCCTTTTCCTCCGCCAGCAAGTGGACAATTCTTTGCCCCAGAAATCCTCCTGCTCCTGTCACAAGACAGCTCCATGCAGCCATGGCCAAACCTGGGTACAGATATGCACCAGGAACCAGAAATTGCTGGAGAGGAAACAAGTAGAAGTCCGTTGTCTATCAGCTCTCAGATGCCCTTCAGTTCCCTCCTCCATCTCCCCCACCACCAATGTCTCTGCAAGCCCCCAGAGGAGTTGAAAGAAAATGAAAAAGAACTGACCTTTGTTTTTGTTTTTTGAAGTGTCAAAAGCCAGCTGAAAGAGAGTGGGTTCTGGCCTCCTTCACTACTGAAGGCAGGATGGAAGCTTTATATGCTATTGCCTTTGACTCAGTGTCTTTGGTCTCTGGTCTTGAACCCTTTTATCATTGTTAGCTCCTGGCCCAACTCCCTTTCTTCCCCCAGTGGTGACCTTCAACTTGTAACTGTCACTCCTCTCAAACAAGAGACAAGAAAGTGGGTTTCAAGGCTACAGTGAGATAAATGTTATTGTGTATACTTCCAAAGAGGTCTGGCAGCAATAGATAGCCTTGGAGGGAATAAATAAACTTAGATTGATGGAATCTCTCTGCCTCATGAGAACTCGCCTTGTGTAGTAAACACATTTGGGAAGGGTGGGGTATAAGTGTACATCAGTGTCCTCTCCGAGCGTTGTTTAACATGTCCCTGCCATCTTGCACAATTTAGACTTATGCAGTGTGTCAGTCAGCTCAGTCCCTATGCTGAGGGCCAGGGCAATCATACAGCTGATCAGAAGCTTGCCTTGCCCAGGTTTGATTCCTGGCACCCAAGTGGTCGTCTGAGTCTGTAGCAGTGATTCCCGAGTGCAGAGCCAAGAGTAAACCCTGAGTTGTGGCTCACACAACCAAAACACAAACAGAAAGTCCAGTAACTAATTTTTATGGAGGGTGGCACTTTTCTGTGCCAGGAATCTGGCACCTCAATTTAGTCTTCACCCTTCAGAGTATTTTTGAATGGAAATTCTCTAGTGACCTCTACCTAGTTCTATCCTGAATCATGAGAGCAGAGTGGGATTTGTTACTGGGATCCACAGTGGCTCTGCTTAGGATTTTTTGCACCAATTTTTCATTTTTGTTGCAAAACCAGTTTTCATTGAAATTAAGAACTGAAAACACTGTGGCCTCTCTTTGAAGCCTATACCCAGAGGTGAGATAAAATCCTCAAGATGGTCTTTTTTCTAATTTTAAAAACTGAGTTGTTTAATTTGTTAAGCTACCCAAATATTAAGTGTTTAGTGAGAGTAGTGAAAGACCAGCTACAGTAGATAAGTGAAGAGTAGGGAGGGACCAGCTACAGTAAATAAGTGAGGAGTAGGTAGGGGCCACCTCCCTACATGCCACCTGCACAGAAGAGCCTGGCAAGCTACCCGTGGCATATTCAATACACCAAAAACAGTAACAAAAATGGGACTCATTCCCCTGACCCTGGAAGAGCCCCCAATATAGCAGCGTTGAGAAGGATGAGAAAGGAGAGGCTGCTAAAATCTCAGGGCCAAAGGAGGCTGCCGAAACGAAGAAGGACTAAAATGACTCTCTGCACTTTTAACGCATCTACGCTGGCATCGGAAGCATCCATTGTGGTGCAAGCACAGAATATCAAGTATGATGTCATTGGATTGACAGAGAGGAGAAGGCATCGAACTCATCATGCTGTTTTCGTCACTGGAGAAGAACTGTTCCTTGAAACATGTGACAGTAGAGGAGTCAGTGGTGTTGGTGTCCTTGTCAACATGAACTTGGCTATGAGCATTGATTCATTAAAATGCCTAACAACCCAAATCGAATGCTTATGTTTGAATAGATGTGGCTCATTACCAGCATTTCTATCATCATCATCTATGCACCAATATCCAACTACACACTGTTGCACTGTTATCCCATTGTTCATCAATTTGCTCATGTGGACACCAGTAATGTCCATCTCCATTGTGAGACTTATTACTGTTTTTGGCATATCCTATATTCCATGGGTAGCTTGCCAGGCTATGCCGTGTGGATGAGATACTCTTGGTAGCTTGCTGGACTCTCTTAGAGGGATGGAGGAATTGAACCTGGGTCAGCCACGTGCGAGGCAAATGCCCTACCTGTTGTGCTATCACTCCAGTCCATCCAACTATGATGAAGAAGAAATTAAGAAGTTCTACATGGAGCTGGAGAAGTTCTATAAAGAAGACCACACCTTCTACAAGGTCATTGTCTGTGATTTTAATGCCAAGATAGGACATAGAAGGTCACCCGAAGAACTCCGCTTTGGGACCCATGGCCTAGAATGAAATGAACAGGGTGAGAGACTGTCTGAGTTCATCATGTTGACCAAGACCATCCATGGTAACTTGCAGTTCCAGGTCAAATCTAAACCTTGGACGTGGGAGTCTACTGGTGGACATTTCCACAATGAAATTGACCACATCATATTCAATTGACAGTTTTGCCTGACTGATGTCGCTGTTGTCCCAAAATTTCAAATGGGATAATACCACCATCTCCTTTGCGCGAAATTCTACTTCATGAAGTGGGGAGAAAGGACTGCAAAGTTTAAGAAGATAACTCCCAGAACGACCACTAACAAGGAGCTCTTTGGCACTATTGCAGCAACATGGGAAGATGCTGTTGTTGACAACATCGACAAGGAATACGATCAACTGGTTCAGTACCTCCATGATTGTGTGAGGAACACCGATCCTGTCTTCAAAAACTCTCGAGCTCATTTGCCAACGTCGTTTGGCATGAGCCTCCAGCAATCACAGGCTATCATCTGAACTTGCAAAGCTGTGCAGAGAAATGATAAAGGAAGACCTCAAAGAAAGAAGAGCAGCAGTGTTGGCCGATGAAGCAGAAGCCAGGAAAAGTATTCTCAATGCCCACCTGTCCTTCGGCAACTATATGACCAAGATAGTTGGTCTGACATCCTAATGGATCTATCACATATTCAAGAAGGTCAATGGAGAAGGTTATCTATGACTTCTACTTGGATCTCTTTGATAGCCATGTCCACTTGACCACATACCAAATTCCACAGGATGGATATGTCATTCCCAGCATTCTCCCTTCCAAAATCCAACATGCCATTTCGTTGGTAAAGAAGAATACAGCACCTGGTCTAGACAAGGTCAGACCCAAACACCTGAAAAATCTATCGCCAGTACTCATCAATACACTCGCTTGGCTCTTCACACAGTACCTGTCTGAATGCAAGGTTCAGTCCCAATGGAAAACCAGCAGAACCGTTCTGCTGTACAAGAAGGGAGACATCTACGACATCGGCTACTATCGCCCAATCTGCCTGTTGTCCATTGTCTACAAGTTGTTCACTAGTGTCATCATGAATAGGATTGGCAGAACACTAGACAAAGGACAACCATGCAAGCAAGCTGGGTTCCAAAAAGGATTTAGCATGATCGACCATATCCACACAGTGACCAAGGTCATCGAATTTTCGAAAGAGTTCAAGATGCTGCTCTGTCTAATGCTCTGTCTAACGTTCATCAATTTAAAGATGGTCTTCGATTCTGTTGAGACTGAAGGGGTCATCGAAGTCCCAGCCAAACAGGGCGTTCAAACTCAGTACATCAGGATCCTCCATGAGTTGTACTACGGATTCACCACCAGAATTTCAACATTCTACAAGGAAGTGATCATTGATGTAAAGAGAGGGGTTCGGCCAGGTGACACCATTTCACCAAAACTCTTCAGTGCCACCATCGAGAACGTCATGCGATGACTGGAATGGGAAAGAATGGGAGTGAAGATAGATGGTCACCAACTACACCACCTCCACTTCACTGATGACATTGTTCTAACAACACCAAACATTAACCAAGCTATGGGCCACTCCTGCTTGCAGTCCAGATGGACTGCATGTGGCCCTTAGCAGTAAATCTTGCTGCGGGGTCAGGAGGAAGTGGGTCAGGCCAGAGGTCACGAGCAGTGAAAAAGGCTGAGCCCAGCCCTGGCATGTACTGGACAGGGCTGTGCTCAAATGTGTCTATGTGTGCCTGCATGTGTCCATGTGTGCCTATGCCTGCATGTGAGCACATATACTCGTGTCTGCCTCTGTGCCCTTGTGTGTTCCCGTGTGTGCCCATGTGTGCATTCCCATGTGTGGCCTGTGTGTCCCCACACATGTGTCCTGCATGGTTCTCCAAGCTTCCCCATAGTCCTGCAGGAATATCTGTGGACTCACAGGCCCTTTGACTCTGAAGCAAAGAACTGCTCTGACCTGTTGGTGTCCTCACCCCACCTGGCCACTCGGGCTGACCAAGAGGGAAGCTGAAAGTCAGAATTAAGAGATCCTGGAGCTCTGTAGGGGTGGACTTGGACTCCCAGAGCCAAGGCACCTCACCCTTGAGCTGGTGCCCCAGCCCCATCTGCTATTCTTGGTTTTGAGGTTTTTCCCCATCATACCCAAATGTGTGGAGAGGGGCCTTGAGCATGGCTGTGGCTTGGCAGCGGAGGTCTTTGACTGGCATGGAAGCTCTGCTCAGGGAAGGGAGGGAAGCTGAAGCCCATCCCCTCCGAGGGGCCAAGGGGAAGACAGCCAGGTTTGGGGGCATGAGACTCTCTGCATCGCTCTCTTCAGGGAGCTTAGTTTTAAAGTGTTTGGATATTGGCCGTTGGTGGGATTACACGTTGCTGGGGGCAGTCCCGGGTGTGACCTCTTAGCTACTGGAAGATGGTGAATCTGGGCAGAAGAGGCCCAGTCCCGATCTAGCAGGCTTGGAGGTCTCATCCCCGGGCCCCACACACCTGGGTGCCTCTGCCAGTTCCTTCATGCGTGAGGCTTGTCTGAACATGTGGAGAGGGGCCTTGAGCATGGTTATATATAATACATATAACACAATTGTCAAAAAAATGGATATACTTCAATATAACTAAGGCCATATACGACAGACCACACCTAATTTCATACCAGTAGTGCAAAAATATTGTTTTAGTGTAAAAAAACCTTCTACTCTAAAATCACCCACTCATCTGAAATAAATTACTATTTTTAACATAATGTAAGTCCTTCCCATGCTAAAGACAAGAAAAATCAAATGAATCTCAATAAGCAAATAAGTACAACAATTTGCATATGTCATAGTAGAAAAATCACAGGAATAAATGAAGAAAAAAGAGGGTTTATTGGCAATATTTTAACTTGGGAAGAATACCCACCAGCACAGTCTAGAAAACAGTGTCAAACAGAGTATAGGGCATCTGGCTTTCTGGCCAGCATAGGTAGAGTCATGCAACAACTTATACATATTCTAGTGATTTTTCAGGAAACATACATTGTAGGATAACATTGGGTTTGTCCTTTCAGCCTTGCTGCAGGGAACTTAGGTTTTTCGGGTTATACCCATCACAGTGCTCCCATCACAGTCACTCCCATTCCTTTTTTTATCTGTAAACTCTTCTCTGCGCCCACCTTCCCAACTAGTAAAAGGTTAATCACCTTTTCCCTAATCAGATTCTGTTAGCTTGTAAGATCAGATCCTTCTAAGGACTCTGAACTTGTATTATAAGTTAATGTCTTTTGCACAGTTTACCTTAAGGCAATGTCCTTTCTGTATGGAGACAGGAAGACAGTTAATGTTATGCTCTTGTAACTTGGGAGTTGATTGACTCTGAATAATATTTACTCCTGGGCATCTTCTTTCTCAACTCGGTTGCCCTTAGTTCGTAGTACCCCAAAATCAGGGTCCCGACGAGGGACAAAATGGACCCCAGGCAAGCTGTGAGCTACCCTGGCATCGAAATGGGTCAGGCCAAGGTGCCACAATACTCAACTATAAGTTGAGAGCATGGTCATGGAAAATGCTGTCACAATACAAAAGTGACGATGAAATTAGGACCCTGCTGTGGTTAGGAAGATTAACCTGACCTGAGGACTGTAGTCTGCAATATATAGTGAAATGTCCTCAGGAAGAACCAAACTTTAAATTTATATCTCTTACTGTGCTCATACAGAATGACATTGCTAGAAATATTTGAAGTAGATTTACTACAACTATTTAAGTGGATTACTATCTGAGGAAAGAAGAAAGAGACACACCCTTGTTTGGATCCCACCCTTGAGCAGATCTCCTAGTAATCTGGAGTAATTTCCTTAGATGAGATCTTGTTAATCTCCTGGAGGAGTGGTCTCACCCCTCTTTGTTGATTTGTTAATTTTCTACCTACCTTTGTGTCACCACCCTATGTGATTGCTATATAAACCAAGACTGTAGGAGAAGTAGGGAGAAGATACAGAAGCAGAGCACAAGGCGAAAGTGACTCAGGGAGTCATCAGAGCCAGAAGCAGGGGAAAGAAAGAGCACAAAGCGAGTGAGAGTCAGAATCAGAAGTAAGGGTCAGAGTTAGAAGTAAGGGTCAGAGTCAGAAATAAGAGACACAGTCAGAAGTGAGAGCAATAGGGGCTCAGGAGAGAGAAGCAGAATGGCTGGAGAGAGAGAAGCAGAAGGGGAGTGGAGATTGGATTAAACTGTAATTGATACTGACCAGCCTGGCCCTCGTTCCTTCCTTCGCCTACCTATAGCCACTGACCTCCCCGGGGTGGGGGAAGCGGCATGAAACTACTGAACACGGGTGGTGGGAGGAACATGGGTGGTGGGAGAGATAGAGCACCGCTGCCCTTTTGTGTTTACACAATACATATTCATGAAGGATAACCAGCAAGTATATTCAAGTGAGGAACATACAAAGACCATACATTTCGTGTACAGAATATGGCAGAGAATTATCACTGGTGTGTGTATTTTTATTTAGGCCACACCAGGCAGTGCTCAAGGACCATAATGTCTCTCAAGTCCTGCCAGGAATGATACCTGAATGCAGAGTCAGAGAGCT
The DNA here is from genome assembly GCF_027595985.1 of Sorex araneus. Lineage (NCBI taxonomy): Eukaryota > Metazoa > Chordata > Mammalia > Eulipotyphla > Soricidae > Sorex > Sorex araneus. The sequence continues at coordinate 148,855,654 of NC_073304.1, read as the reverse complement.
CATGTGGTAGAGCACATGCCATCATATGCAAGGTCCTGATTCACTTCCTCTACTGCATGGCTTCCAAAGCACCACTTGGTATGATCTTGTGGCTTTCAAACACTACTTGGTATAGCGCCTATTAAACCAAACAAATAAGGGGTCAGAGAGATAGTATAGAAGTACAGGAGTTCAAACACTTGCCTTGTGTGCAGACAACCCCCAAACCACATACTACATGACCCCCAAGCATGACCAGGACTGATCCCTGAGTTCAGAGCTAGGAGTGCCCTCTGAGCACTATGAGGTGTGACCCAAAACCTCAAAAGTAAAATTAATTAGATACAAGAATTCATAATCAAAAAATGATGGTGAAGGCGTGGAGCTTTAAAAAGTCCTTATCTGGGGCTGGTGTAATAGCACAACGGTAGGGCATTTGCCTTGCACGCAACTGACCCAGGTTCGATTCCCAGAATCCCAGATGGTCCCCTGAGCACCCCCAGGATTTAATTCCAGAGTGCATGAGCCAGGAGTAAAGCCAAATGTGACCCAAAAAGTAAAAAAAAAAAAAAAGTGCATCGCCAAATTTGACCCAAAAAGTAAAAAAAAAAAAAAGTTCTTATCCTTGGAGTTGAAGAAATACTTCAGTGGGTAAGGTGCTTACCTTGCATATGGTCAACTTGGGTTCAAAGCCCCACCCCCCGCCGCCCCCCACTCCCACACATCAAATGGTCCCGAGTTTGTCAGGATTGATATCTGAATGTCGAGATAAGCATAAGCCCTGAACAACACTGGATATGGCCAAAACCAACCAAACAAAGGAAAAATCCTTATCCAATGCTGTGCAAATGTAAATTGTTCAACCTCCATGAAAAAGACTATGGGAATTGGAGCCATAGTACAGCGGGTAAGGCATTTGCTTTGCACGTGGCCAATCCGGGATCAATCCCCAGCATGCCATATGGTCCCCCAAGCACCGCCAGGAGTAATTCCTGAGTGAAGAGCCAGGAGTAACCTCTAAGCATTGCTGGGTGTGACCAAAAAAGCAAAAAAAAAAAGTATGGAGAGGCTGGAGAGATATTACAGGAGGTAGGGCACTTGCCAACCCAGATTTGATCTCTGACACTTGATAAGATCCCCTGAGCACCGACAGTTATAATTCCTGAGTACAGAGCCAAGAGTAACCCCTGAGCATTGTCGGGTGTGCCCCCCAAGACAAAACAAAACAGTATGGAGATTTCTCAAAATATGAATAAAAAATTAAAATAAGAAAACCCCACCTTAGTCCTACTCTAAGTCCTATTCTTAGTTCCTCCACAACTGGAGAGTTTCTTTACCTTTCTCTTCTATTTTCTAACAAACCTGTTTGAAAAATAAATTACAAAGGAAAAAAAAGAAAAGAAAAGAAAAGAAAAGAAAAGGAAAGAAAAAGAGAAAGAAAACTTGTATATGCCCATTGCAGTTAGCCAAGGTAAGAAAACAATCCAAGTACTCCTACTCAAAGATAAGAAAAAACTAAATGTTTCCTTTTGCAGGAATGGGTCAAACTGCAGGATATGATGCTCAGTGAAAAAAAAAAAGTCAAAAGGAAACAGTTAATTCTGGATGTTACCTCTCGTTTTTTGGCTATAAAAAAAAAGTTAGCAGACAGAGTCAAGTAAAAACAAATCCTCAGATTCTGACCACAGAACTGGGGCTAGAGGGAGGCTGACGATGGAAAGGGGCAGGCAATCCAATGGACTGTAGTGGAAGGATATTGCTACCTTGGTGGTGAAAGAGGAAGTCTCAGTTTCCTCTTGCAAGATGGAGTAGCTCCAATTTAGCTGTTACCATGCTACATTCTAAACATTCCTGTAATTTCCGGGGTTCTCCTTTTACTTTTACTTTTTTGAATCACCGTGAGAACAGTTGCAAAGCTTTCCAGTTTAAGTCCCAGTCGTACAAGTCAGATGAGCCTCACTCATGAAGGAACTGGCAGAGGAACCCAAGTGTGTGCGACCCAGGGCTGAGACCTCCAAGCCTGCTCGGATCGGGACTGGGCCTCTTCCACCCAGATTCCCCATCTTTCAGTAGCTAGGCGGCCACACCCAGAACCTGCCCCTGTCACCATGTAATCCCGCCAATGACCAACATCCAGAGACTTAAAACCAAGCTCCTGGAAGCGACATCTTATAACCTACTTCTCCCTCAGGGAGAACCTGGCAAGCTACCAAGAGTTTCCTGCTCACATGGGAGAGCCTTGCAAACTCCCCATGGCATATCCATGCCCAAACCAGTAACAATAATGGGTCTCATTCTCCTGACCCTGAAAGAGCCTCCAATGCGACACCATTGTAAAGGACGAGTAAAGAGAGGCTTCTAAAATCTCAGGGCTGGGGCTGGAGTGATAGCACAGTGGGTAGGGCATTTGCCTTGCACGCGGCCAACCCGGGTTCGAATCCCAGCATCCCATATGGTCCTCTGAGCACCGCCAGGGGTGAGTGCATGAGCCAGGAGTGACCCTTGTGCATCGCCGGGTGTGACCTAAAAGTCAAAATAAATAAATAAATAAATAAAATAAAATATCAGAGCTAGGATGAATGGAGACATTACTGAGACTGCTCGAGAAATTCGATGATTAATGGGATAATGATGATGATGATGATGATGATGATGATGATGATGATGATGATGATGATGATGATGTACCTGGACGTGCTCAGGGATCACTCCTGTGCAGCTTGGGGGATTTCAACTGGCTGGGCCACATACAAGGCAAGTGCCTTCGCCCTCACATAACCTTTCCAGTTGGCATGGCCAGGCCATGCCCCAGCTGTGCCCAGCTCCCCATGCCTCCCATACACCTGTCATGGGATGGGGCAGCTGGGCCACGGCTGAGCTACTACATTCTTGGGCCTGCTGAGGGTGAACTCTGGACACAGAACTGACTGCTCTGCAGCGGGAGCCCCCATCACATCCCAGCTCCTGGGGTAAAGAATTTACCTAGTCTTTGGACTTTGTGTTTGTTTGTTCATTTGAGGCTAAGGGATTGGACCTGGAACCGGGGCTGGCCTGTTTACTCACCTGCTTCTGCACTGGCTGTGTTTTTATTAGGGTCTCATTAGTGAGCAGGACTGGTCAGCTGTGGGACTGGAATTTTCCATGTCACCTCACAGGGCCTCAGGCTCACCCCAGGACCAGGTATTCCGGCCTGCTGGGGATGTCAGCCTGACTCGCTAGGCCAATAGGTCAGATAATTCTGGAGGTTGCCAGGAGGTAGAGGAGTGGAGGGAGAGTGATGGAGGGTGCCAGCTTCCTGTTTGCAGAACACACCCGTCCTAGGGGTCCAGGGTGCCAGCCGTGTCACAGCCATCGGCTGCAGCTCAAAAACCAAGACAGGACCACGGCACACATGTCCACGAGCAGAAAGTTGCTTTGCTACAAGCCTGAAGCCCACAGACTTGGTGCACCATTTATACTGGCAGGAAAAAAGGCAACAGGTGGATGGGGTGCTTGGGAGAGAGCACAGGGGCTGGGGTTAAGTGGGGCTCAATCCCTGGCATCGTCTATGATCCCCCAAGCCCCGCCAGGAGTGTTCCCTGAGCACAGAGCCAGGAGTCAGCCTGGAGCTGACAGTGCCGTGGCTGGAAATTACTCGGAATGGCAGGAAGCTGCCAGGCCCAGAAAGCAGAAGGGCCAGGATCACGCGGGGCACATATGGTGGCCCAGGGCACTTGAGTTCGTGCGCCCATGCTGGCCAGGCAGGGACTCTAAGTTCCAGTCCTCAAGATTATCTCGTATCTTTCCCAAAGGGCACGGACTCCATAAGCCCCTGGTAGCAAGCAAATCGTTGCTCACCAGGTGGCCAAAGCCTCTCCATCATCCTGAGTGCCTGAGGACCTCAGCTGTAAGCCAAGTAGACACTCCAGAAGCCCAGGGCAAAGATTGGTCAATCTTCAGGGCTGAAACAATAGCACAGCAGGTAGGGCGTTTGCCTTGCACGTGGCTGACCCGGGTTCGATTTCCAGCATCCCATATGGTCCCCTGAGCTCCGCCAGGGGTAATTCCTGAGTACAGAGCCAGGAATAACCCCTGTGCATCACCGGCTGTAACCCAAAAAGAAAAAGAAATAAAGATTGGTTGAATCTCCATTAATCTGTGAGCACTTTCGGTGGGGAAGGCTGGCCCTGTCCGCTGAGTCCAAACCCGGCACGTTTCAGAAGCTGTTGGTACGCGCCCAGCTTCTGCCTGATCCGTTAATGGTGAGGCCAGGTCAGATATTTTTATGGGGTGGGGCACCCACATCCCCACTCACCTTCAGAGAGATGGATACTGGCCGAGCATACCCCACATCTGTCTGGGTCCCCAGTAAGTGCCTGACACAGGGGCCCTTGTCTCTCTGCCAATAGGGCAGCTCCCCCCTCTGCGGGTCTCTCGCCTGGCTGTGTCCATCAGGTCCCAGGGTCGGTGGAGCGCCGGGAACCCTCCAGGGGTGTCCAAGACAGCTGCTATGGGCCTTTCCACACCCCAGCACTGGCCGAGCTGCAGCCCATGTCAGAGCCTCTCTGAACCCCGTTTGCTCGGACTGATCCCCAGATGCCCGCCCCCGCCCCGACTCACCCCTGCCACGCATCCTTCAACATAACCAAGCCCATGCCCCCTTCCTGCTCCTGTGCCCTCTGCCTCTGCGCCTCGGCTTCTGCCCCAGCCCCCCTGCACAGTCTCCGGGCTGTGTTCCAGGGCTGAGGTTTTCCTGACAAGCCCAGGCAGGTGCTCAGACTCCCCCGTCCCTCTGCACTCTGCTCCCGACCTCCTGGTCCCCCGGGTCAGGCGCCGAGGTTCTCAGTATCCCCATCCTCTTTCTCTAGCACCCTTCGCGCCACATCCCAGAGGCAGTGGAGAAGCCCCGAACCCAGGCTGCAGGGAGCGGGCGGGCTGACTCAGAGCACCAGACTCAGACAGAAATTGAGGCTTCAGGATGAGCGCCCAGGCGCCCTCAGTGGCCAGGATCGAGTGGAAGTCCAGGAGCTCTCAGCAGCCCCCGCCCCGCCCCTCCCCCTGCTCCCCCTGCCCCACTGCCCCTTGCATCTGGGCTTGGGGACCGCCTGTTTCCAGAACGGTGATGCTCATGCGCCCCACAGTTCCAGGATAGCGGGGCGGGGGCAGGGATCCAGGTGGTCCCGCTGCCCCATGGGACCCACGCTCATCTCTCCTCTCCTCTCGGGGGTGAAGGCCCATCGCACGCAGCAGGGGCCACACCTGCTGCGCCCCCAGCTGCCTGGGACGCCTACCTGTCTCAGGGTGGTGGAAGGACCTGTGAGGACCCTAAGTGCAGCCCCAGGGAAAGCAGCAGAGGCAGCGCCAGGCTGTGTCCGAGGTGGTGGCAGTGGCGAGTGCTGCTGGCACCTACTCTTGTACCTTCCCGAGTGGGCAAAGTCCAGGGGAGGGATGTGGCCTGGGGGCCTGACCTTCCCGGGTGAGACAGTCCTGCCAAACCAGCTCCTGCCATCAAGGTGCCCCACCCCCGTTTAACTTTGTTCCCTTTCCTGGGTGTCAGTTGGTGCCTGGCACAGGTCCATCCTCAGAGTCCTGGGGTGCAATAGGGAATGGGCACCTGGCCTGGGGTCCCACTGCACCATTCATTGGTGACCCACAAACCAGTTCCTTGAAGAGCCCTCCTGGCCCCAAGGGACCCAGGCCCTGCAGCTGAAAACCTGCAGAACCCAACTGCTGCCTCGTTCAAGGCATCTCCCTACACGCTCAGGCCGAGCCTCATACATGAGTGAACCTATTCCTGGACCACAGCCATTGCATGACACATCATAAGACACCTCAGGGACCTGGGCCCTACGAAAACAGGGTAATAATGCTATTCGGGACTCCCAAAGAGGAAATGAAAGAGCTATGCTTGGAGTATCACCTTTCACTCAAGTGAGAGAAGGAATCTGAAGATTCTCCATCAATGATTGAGAATCAGGGACGCTGTCTCATTTGCCAAGGTGTCAAAAATCACATGGGCCAGTCATGTAGTGCAATTTGGAGATGACTACTGGACTAGAGCTGTTACTGACTGGTTTCCACAGGACGTCAAAAGAACTCATGGCCGCCCACCTATGAGATGGTCAGACTTTTTTGTCAAGACCCTGAATTTGAGGCTCTTCTTGTTCCTGGAGTGAACAGACGCCATTGGGCTGCACTAGCACGCGACAGGGATGAATGGAGACATTAATGGTGCCCACTCGAGCAAATTGATGACCAACGACATGACAAGTGATACAAGTGATTAGTTCAGTGAACGGTGACAGTTATATAAATCCAGACAACTACCAACCTAAACAAGATGCGGAGGGGCTGGAGCAATAGCATAGCGGGTAGGTTGTTTGCCTTGCACATGGCTGACCCGGGTTCGATTCCCAGCATCCCATATGGTCCCCCGAGTACTGCCAGGAGTAATTCCTGAGTGCATGAGCCAGGAGTAACCTCTGGGCATCGCCGGGTGTGACCCAAAAAGCCAAATAAAAAAAAAAGGTATGGAATGTTTCCTTCACTCCAGGTTTTTGATTGTTTCTTTCCTGTCAATTCCCAGTCCAACCTCACCAATCTTTCCCAGAAAAAAGCACTTTCTGATAGTTAGTCCCATAGATATTTTCCTAAAATCTTTGTGGTTCTTAATATTTAAAGAGTTCATTTGAAATTGGTTTTTTTGTACATTGGTCCAAAAATATTACTGTTAATTTAACTATTGTCTGCCCATTTTCTACTTCTCTTTACCTATTTCTCCCTTTCTCTCTTTTCCTTCCTTTGGGATTAATTTACTCCTCTTTTCCCCCAAGATTTTTGTAGTTTAAAAAAAACTAAAATTTATATGGCCAAAGCTTAGACACTTAATTTATCTTTTTCTTCTCTTTGTCTATAAGCATTTAAAGCTATAAATTTCCCTCTTCGCATTATTTTTGCTTGCTGCACCCAACAATTTTGGTCTGCTGGGTTTTTAACCACTGTTCAGGTAAAAGAATGTTCTAATTATCCTTGCTATTTCTTCTCTGATACATTCATTATTTAAAGGTGTGCTGTTTAATTGAAAAATTAAGAATTTTCTAAATACCTTGCTATTTTCTTGATTCTATTTTAATAATATTGTGTTCATAGCATACAGTCCTTTTTAAAGTAAAATGCATACAGTCTTTATTGTCTTAAAAATTGCATAATGACTGGTGCAACTTTTAAAAGAGCATATATTCTTTATGAATCTAATTTGTAGATTTGTTTTGTGGTCCAATATATCTACATTTCATCTGCAGTCTATAAGTGGTTAGTTCACTCTCTCCATATCCTTGCAGCTGATTTCTTGTCATTTTCATAACAATAATTCTAATATTATTATTGCCAAGCAGATCCCTGGCAGTTGAAGACCTACGAAGCCCAGCCACACCCATGCTCAAGGCCACTCTCCACAAGTTTGGGCGAGCCTCACACATGCAGGAACTGGCAGAGGAGCCCAGGTGTGCGGGATGTGGGGCCAAGATCTCCAAGGTTGCTCCGATTGGGGCTGGGCCTTTTCCACCCAGATCCCTCATTTTCCAGTAGCTAGGCAGTCACACCCAGAAACTGCCCCTAGCACCATGTAATCTCATCAAGGGCCAAGATCCAAAGACCATAAGACCAAGCTACCAAAAGAGAGTGGCGCAGAGTCTCTTGCCCCTGCGCCTGCTGTCTTCACCTGGGCCCCTCGGAGGGGACGGGTTACATTCCCCTCCCCACCCCGAGCAGAGCCTCGACAGTTGAAGACATCTGGAACACAGCCACAGCCATGCTCAAGGTCACTCTCCACACTCTAGAACAAGCCTCACGCATGAAGGAACCAGCAGAGGAACCCAGGTGTGTGGGACTCGGGTCCGAGATCTCCAAGGCTGCTCAGATTGGGACTGGGCCCTTTCCACCCAGGTCCCACATTTTCCAGTAACTCAGCAGTCACACCCAGAAACTTCCCCCAGCGCCATGTAATCCCATCAATGGCCAACATCCAGAGACTATAAAACCAAGCTCCTGGAAGCACGTGGTCGAGACGTGCGGGGAGTGACATCTGATAGCTTAGCTCTCCCTCTTGGAGAACCTGACAAGCTACAGAGAGTCTGTTGTCCTCTTGGGAGAGCCTAGCAAGCTCCCCATTGCGTATTCATATCCCAAATACAGTAACAGATATATACATACCTTCAGAGAGCCCGGCAAGCTACCGAGAGTATCCCACCCTCACGGCAGAGCCTGGCAAGCTACTCGTGGCGTATTTGATATGGCAAAAACAGTAACAATAGGTCTCATTCTCCTGACCCTGAAAGAGCCTCCATAGTTGGGAAAGACGAGTAAGGAGAGGCTGCTAAAATCTCAGGACTAGTGTAATAAAGACGTTATTGGTGTCCGCTTGAGTAAATCAATGAACGGGATGACAGTGATACAATGAATTCTAATATGTGTGAGTGATAACTTACAATTTTATCTTATAATTTTAATTTGCATTTCTACTATTATTAGTGATGCTCAGATTCTTTTCATGTACCTGTGGCTATCATGACTATATAAGTGTCTACTCATGTGTCAATGATTAATTTTTTATTGAGTTGGATGAGTTTTTTATATGTTTTAGGTAGTAATTCCTTTCAAGTTATGTTATAGCACTTGATAGATTCTTTTTTCATTTTGTGGATGACTTTTCTTTAGTTCAATGTAATTGCATTTATTTCTGCTTTGGGTTAAATACAAAAAAGTCATCACCCAGACTTATGCAAAGTGTAACATAAAAGCCTTTTTTCACACCTATGCTTTCTTTCAGGAACTTTATGCTCTTCAGTCTTTCTTTACTTCTCAAAAGTAGTATGCCTTGTGTTCACTTAGGAATATGATATAAGACAATGATCTATTTATTTCCTCCTCTTCCTCCTCCTCCATCTCGTCCTCCTCCTCCTCCTTTTTCTTCTTCTTCTTCTCCTTCTCCTTCTTCTTCTCCTCCTCCTCCTTCTCCTCCTCCTCCTCCTTCTTCTTCTTCCTCTTCTTCTTCTTCTTCTTCTTCTTCTTCTTCTTCTTCTTCTTCTTCTTCTTCTTTTCCTTCTTCTTCTTCTTCTTCTTCTTCTTCTTCTTCTTCTTCTTTTCCTTCTTCTTCTTCTTCTTCTTCTTCTTCTTCTTCTTCTTCTTCTTCTTCTTCTTCTTCTTCTACTTCTTGTTCTTCTTCTTCTTCTACTTCTTGTTCTTCTTCTTCTACTTCTTGTTCTTCTTCTTCTTTTCCTTCTTGTTCTTCTTCTTCTTCTTCTTCTTCTTCTTCTTCTTCTTCTTCTTCTTCTTCTTCTTCTTCTTCTTCTTCTTCTTCTTCTTCTTCTTCTTCTTCTTCTTCTTCTTGTTCTTCTTGTTCTTCTTCTTCTTCTCCTTCTTCTTCTCCTCCTCCTGTGGTTTGCAATAAAGGAAACACCACAATTCTTTTTTTTTCTGCTTTTTGGGTCACACCCAGCGATGCTCAGGGCTTACTCCTGGCTTTGCACTCAGGAATTACTCCTGGCAGTGTTTGGGGGACCATATGGGATGCCGGGGATCGAACCCGGGTCGGCCGTATGCAAGGCAAACGCCCTATCTGCTGTGCTATCGCTCTGGCCCCCCCTTTTTTTAACACCACAATTCTTAACTATAAGTTAAGAGCTTGATTATGGACAAATGCAACAATGATCCAAAAGTAACAACAAGATTAGGAACCTGCTAGGGTTAGGAAAGACTAATCTGGCCTGAGCACCATAGTCTGAGATCAAGATGACCCCAGAAGAGCAATTCTATAAGCTTAATATATCTCTTACTGTGTCCATACAAAATGATTAATATTATGAATGCTTATATGGTTGTTGAACAAGGAGAGGAGAAACACACCCATGGGATTATGCTCTTGGGTTGGTTTTCCTGCTGAAAGAGAATCTGCCCTAGAAGCAGCATCCCCTGAGGGAAAGAACTTTACCCCTATTGATTGTGACCACACTTATGTGTAAGCTCCAACCCCTTATGCTTTGGGAATTTTACTAGGTTGTAAGAGTGGGCTGAAAGGATTCAGATCCAGAGCCAAAGGAGAAGGAGAATGAGGGAGGCAAAAGAAGATTGATGAGAGATTGAGAAGGAGATTGAAGTAGCATGGGGGAAGGAGAATCAAGAGGAGAATCAGAGGAGAATGGACACGGGAATGGAATAAATTGCAACTGAGGCCAACCAACCTGGCCCTTGTTGCTTCCTTCGCCTGCCCATCACTATCGACCTCCCTGGGGTGGGGGAAGTGGCTCGAGACTAACGAACATGGGCTGTGGGAGAGATAGAGTGCAGCTGCCCTTTTGTGTTATACATATAGTTTCTCATTTTCAACTGGTTATATAGTTTACTTATGAAGAGAGCCATGCACATAAATAATTATAATTATAATCAGGGGTATACTAGTAGAATATGCAAAGTATAACAGAACACACTATGCAAGAAGCCAAACGTAAGAATAGGTGATATTTTAACAAGCTCTTCCAAGATTAATGTGACTTTTCAAAGAGTAATAACAGCTGCTATTTTATAGACTTTCTACAGAGAACTAAGCATTATACTCTGGATTTTATGTACATTACCTCACTTAGCACAGTGGCTGGGCGTTTGCCTTGCACTCGGCCAACCCGGGTTCGATTCCTCTGCCCCATCGGAGACCCTTGTAAGCTACCGAGAGTATGTCTCCTGCACAGAAGAGCCTGGAAAGCTCACCATGGCATATTCAACATACCAAAAACAGTAACAAACAAGCCTCACAATGGATATGTTACTATTGCCTGCTCGAGAAAATTGATGAGCAATGGGATGACTACGACCTCACTTAACTTTTTTCCCAACCTAGAAAACCAGATAGCATAAAGTACTTTTCTAGAGGAGGAGATGGAACCATAGGGAGACTGAAAAACTTTCCCAAGTCATGTAGCTTGTCAGAAGCAACCCTAAATATCAGCTGCCTGTATGGCTCCAGAGGTTATATTCAAAAGTGTGTTATTTTGCTAGTATCTATAGACAGAGTATTTTAATTTTGGGTTGGGGAATAATTTATGCAAATCACTCCTCTGTCAGATCGCAAATTTCTTTTTTTTCTTTTGGTAAGGATACACAAGACATGCTAAAATATGATCCACAAATTTTTTTCACTTGGTGTTGATCCACCCTTTTGAGGTCATTTCAGATGATTTCAGGCAAGAGAAGAGCATCAAAAAGTAGGAGACGATGTACATTTGAGAAACTGAAGGGGTTTAGGGGCCCCAGCCATCATGGTAGAGTGGCTCAGGGTTTTGGCTGAGCTGCTGAGTGAGAGGTGGTGTGGGCAAGAACAGTATCTTCCTGTGCTGAATCACTCTTCCTCCATGGGCAACCTTAGTGGTCCATTTATTCACTCTCCTACTTCACAACCTGGAGAACTGGATCAGGTCCTGATTGATCTCAGCAACAGACCGACAGCCTGCAAAAACCATGCAGTAAAAAATTAAATCTATTTTATCTATACAACTAGTAAACTACCCTATCATGGGACAGGTCTATGATTGGGGAAAAGCCTGCTTTGATCTCTGTGGCTCACCTTGGTAAAATATTATGTATACCAAATGCTCTAGCTCTTTTTTCAGAAGGGGAATACCTGGTGATGCTAAGGGATTACTCCTGGCTCTGCACTCATGAATAATTGCTGTTCTATCTCGTTGGCCCCCAGAATGCTCTAATTCTGATTGCACTGGGAATTATTTTGTAGGCCTGGATTCATGTTCTTCTGTATTGCAATTATGTCAACATGGCATGGTAAAACTGGAAAAACATGATTTCAGCACATTTTATTAATTCTTCTGTAATAGATATACCTTCATTTTATCCATTCCTGATAAAATTCCTGGACTGGAGCGATAGCACAGCAGGTAGGGTGTTTGCCTTGCACGAGGCCAACCCAGGTTCGATTCCTCCATCCCTCTTGGAGAGTCCGGCAAGCTACTAGAGTATCCCACCCACAAGGCAGAGTATGGCAAGCTACCCGTGGCGTATTTGATGTGTAAAAAACAGTAACAACAAGTCTCACAATGGAGATGTTACTGGTGCCCGCTTGAGCAAATCGATGAACAGCAGGACAGCAGTGCTACAGTGCTACTTAAAGACAGTAGATTTCCAGATGGTGCTGAGTGATTGCTTTTTTCTGATAATTCCTGGTGAGGCTCAGGGGATGGTTTGGGTGCTGGGGATGGACCCAGCTCAGCTCTGTACAAGGCAGGTGCCTGACTAGCTGCATTGCCTCTCGGGCCCCAAGTTTGGGAACCTTTGAAGAGGGTGTCAAGTTAAGCAAAATAAGTAAGAGGAAAGACACATGTCAGGCATCTCACTCATATGTGGTATATAAACCAATAAAGCAAGGAAACAGACAGCACCCAGTGATAACAGACCTTGGGACTGTGACTACAGAACTGAATTTTCCAGAACTTAAGAATGTAGTAAATGAATGGTGTACTAGAAGGGACACAAGGACAGTGAAGGAGGGCCTTTGCACTTCGGTGGTGGTGAAGGTGCAGCATCTTTGTACACCAAAAGTGAAACATTAACACTCTTCTAACATGTTACCTTATTGTAACTATAATACTGTCTTTCAAAGGGGTCAGACTCAAAGGACTTGAGCACAAGCTTTGCACGCAGGAGTCCTGCAATAACGCTGGCTCTTCAGGATCCTTTTGAACAGCTCTGGATGGGACCCTCAAGCTCCATGAGGGAGTAGCCTCTGGCATGCCACAGACCCCCAAATCTGATTTTTTAGCCCCCAATAGAAAAACTAATTTTAAAAAATTACATAATTACTTAATATATGTAATTAAACTTCTTTCCAGTTGGAGTGTTTTCTGCTTCTGTAGGGACTATTATTTAAAAGAGTGGCCTGGTTTCTCTCCAGCCAGTCTCTTGATTTTCTTTGTTTCTTTATTATTCATTGTGTGTAACTAGGGCCCAGAAGTTGTTAATTACCTTATAGGGAACTATCTGTCTCTGAAGGTTCCTTGGAGATGGAGCATGTCTGACGGTTTTAGTGAAAATAAATGATCTAGCGTCTGTCCCTGCCCAAAACTAGAGAGAACCAGGGACATGTGGGACCTTGCAGGATGGGGGGTGGAACCGGTCCCTCTCCCTGCCCCAAGGAGGCCCCGAGTTGCCGCCCACAAACGGCTCCTGGCTCCTGAACGACCATGATCCCAGAGGCACACAAACCAATCTAGGAACCCAGAGGCTTTTGGCAGAAATCCCTCCAGACTTATTACTAAAATATCAAGAATCCAAAAGCAGCCGCGTGACATCATATACTCTTCATAATCAGCATTAGAAAACAAATTGTCTAATGATGCCTTTTCAATGGGCCTGATTGTTGGGGAAAATTCCAAATAATAATGGTGGGTCTTTTGTCAAAATATTGAATGCGATTAAAGTGGAGAGAGTAAAGTGGAAATCATCTGCCACATAGGCGGGGGGAGGTTGGGATGGGGTGGTAAACTGGGGTTCTTGGTGGTGGAAAATGTGCACTGGTAAAGGAATGGGTGTTTCATCATTGTATGACTGAGACAAACTGGAAAGCTTTGTAACTGTTCTCACGGAGATTCAAAACCTAAAAATAAATAAATATGAATGGTGCTGAATATTGAACCAGGGCTGGCTGCTTGCAAGCCTTACCCAGTGTACTATCTCTCAGCTCTGGGTTTGCTCTTTGAGCCATCCTGTCCCTGCACTCTCTTCCTGACAGCATCAGGCCAAGTAAAGCTGGATTAAGACTTTGTTCTCTTTGTCTTTCAAAATCCCACTCTCAGCTCCACACCAGAGTAAGAATTTCAAAAACTTACCAGTCAGAGTCATGGTAGTGCGAAATTCATTTTTCAAAATGTTCAGAACTTCTTCAACACCACGTTCACCCTGTTTCCAAGATAGGAGGGGAGTGTGGGGCCGGTGTTGGAAGGGAGCAAGAGAAAGAAAAAAATAGGCATGAACATCCTGATCATAATCTGAATGAAAATTCTGTGTGTTCCAGGAGCTGTGAAATCAGAACAAAGAAAGAGAGAAAGAAAAGAGGGGAAACCTAGAAAACCCACACCCGCAGCAGAGGAAACCGAGGTGTGTGTGTGTGTGTGTGTGTATGTGTGTGTGTGTGTGTGTGTTCTTGAAACATCTGAACCTCTCATCACTTATCATCAGAGAAATCCAAATCAAGATAACAATGAGATACCATTTCACACCAGAGACAATGGCACATATCAAAAATAGTAGGAACAATCTGTGTTAGTGTGGATGTGGAGAAAAAGGAACTCTTATCCACTGCTGGTAGGAATGTTGTCTGGTACAACCCCTGTGGAAAACAGTATGGAAAGTTCTCAGAAAACTTAGAATTGAATCGCCATAGGACCCAGCAATTCCACTTTGGGCCATCTACCCCAGGATATAAAAACACTCTCCCAAAAGGACATATACACATCATTATTCTTTGCTGCACTCAGTATAACAGCTATGCTACAGAATCAGCCTATGTGTCCAGATAGATGAATGGATTATGAAGATGTTGCATATATACATAATGGAATACTATGCAGATGCAGAATGATGAAATCAAGCAATTTGTTACAACGTGGTTGGAACTGGAAGATATCATGTTGACTGAAGTAAGCCAGAAGAAGAAAGACAGCAAGATGATTTCATTTATCTGTGGTATATGGTACACTGGAGGAGGAGATGTAGTAAAAGGAGAGGCCTGGATCACCTTTGACCCCAGTTTTTAGCAAGGACAGAGAAATTAAAGGGGTGGGGAGGAGAAGAGTACTGGAAGTAATGGGTGAACAGGCATCAGGGCTTCAGTTATACTGGTATATGGGTGAGTGGCATAGCCATATATCCAGAACACAGACTCAACAAAATTAGAAGCATGAGCTCTAAACTGCAACCCTGCAACCACTGCAACTTTGTAACATGTCTGTCAAGTTGACAGGCAGGGGTAGGGTGGGGCTGGAGACGGATTATGGGAACACTGGTGGAGGGAAGTTGACATCGGTGATGAGGTTGGTGTTAAAATATTACATGCCTAAAACTCAACTATCAATAACTTTATAGATGACAAAAAAATAAAAAAAGAAGAAAGAAAGAAACAGCTGAGTCTGGAGGTCAGATCACAGAAAAGCCTGGAAAGAGAGAGGAGTTGAACTACCCTGCAGCTGGTTTTCACACCGTCCCTCTCACCTGGCAGGCCAGACCCCACAGGATTGGTCTCCCGACAAACACACACTTAGCCCCCAGGGCCAGAGCCTTGAGCACGTCATTGCCAGATCTGATCCCACCATCCATGTATACTTCAACGCGTCCTTTCACGGCAGCCACCACTTCTGGCAAGGCATCAATCTGTAAAAAAAAAGACAGGTATGGTTCAAAATGGTTCAGTTCTCATGATCCAGGCCTGTAAGGCCCAGGGGACCCCCTTTGTGTGGACGGGCATGGAGAATTGGTTCAGGAAGTGATGAGGAGTGTGTCCAACAGTTCCTGCCCGGTTCTGGCGTGAATACAGCTGTTCTTACCCCAGCTGCCACCACCTTTTCCAGGCGCCCAGGTTTTCTCTCCTGGATTTCCTGCCTGCAGATCTCAGCTCTGACCAAAGTGCAGCTTCAGAGTCACTTGTCACAGTATGACACCTCCTCAAATTATGAAGGAGACGTTTTTCATTACACTAGTCACTTCCACAGCTTCATTTTGGAAAAAACAAGTAATTGGTTTTTCCTTCTAATTTTGTACACCTGCTGTAATTTTGTACACTTTATTTTGTTTTAATTTTTCTTCCTTTCTTTTATTAAGGATCTGTGATATTCAAAGTTGCTCATAATAGAGCATTAAACATACAGTGTTCCAACCCCAACCCCACTAGCAGTGTTATCTTCCCTCTACCAATGTTACCAGGCTCCATCCAACCCAGCATTCTTCCCCCTTGAAAGGCACATTGTTAAGCTTGTTTGTTGTAGTTTGGGTTTCTTGCTTTCAGTGTTGTTGACTCTGACTTGGGTACACAGACATAGCACACCTTACCCTACTGCCGACTAATGTGCTGATGTGCCTGAAACCCTGGACTGTACTACTGTTACTTCCAATCTTCCTTTTCTTACTCACCCTCCTCAATTTCTTATCTTCCCTGTCATTCTCCTTTCTATAATCTAAAAGGAAAATATACATATCTCTCACCTTTGGTATTTTGCATTCCCTCATCGAGTTATTCTATATGCTACAGATAAGTGAGATCATCTGGTATTTGTCCTGTTTCTTTTGACTCACATCACCTAACATGATTTTCTCCAAATCCATATAAATTTCATAAAATTACATGATTTGATCATTGCTTACAGCTGCATAGTATTCCATTGTGCATATTAGTTATACCTTCATTACCTACTCATCTCTCATTAATCACGTAGATTGACTCCATATCTTGGCTATTGCACTGAAATCAGTAATGGTGTGCAAATGTTCTTTGGAATGAATGCTTCTGCATCCTGGGGCTAGATGCCAGGGGGAATTGCTGGGTCATATGTCACCTCAATTTTACTTTTCTAAGAAATCTCCACACTATTTTCCACAGGAGTGGAACCAGACAACATTTCTGTCAGCAGAGTTCCCCTGCTGTTTCTAGGGTGCGAGAGCCAGAAATGTTTTCCATCACTAAGACACTTAGTCTTTTTGGCAAAGCAATGGGGACGGGTCATGGCCAGCACATTTGGAGCAGCCCTGTCATGTCTAACATCTCTCTCTACACATCATATTTGAGCAACTTGCTCCTGACCCTGGGGCTATCGGAGGTAAGATAACAGCAGGGCAGCTGCATGATAAAGCAGACAAACTGAAGCCTCTGAAGGCCATTTGAAAAGCAGATTGTCAGTCTGAGCCAGGCGCAGCAGAGCCTGGGAGGTGGGTCCTTGGGTTAAAAGTTGGAAGGAACTGCGTTGTGCTTCTTTGGGAGACAATTCAAGAGGAGTTATAGAAACCTAATGAGTGTTGGCAAAGGCAAAATTCTTCCTTCTGGATTCTGCCAGTACTCATTCTCTGTTCAGTAAGCACACAGGGAGAATTATTCAGTTTCTTTCTCTATCCATTACTAAATCCTCCCCACAAAAGTAAGACTAGCTCCAATAATTTATGAGCTTGAGCCTATTGTAAAATATTGTATTAGAATTAGTTTGAGATTCAATCGTTCATCCTATTTGCTGCATATTGGTGATAGGCTCATATGTGCTTTATGATCCAACTCTGTCAGCACTGTTGGGACCAGCCAGTTCCCTTCCATACCCTCTGTTCCATGTGAGAGGTGGCATGTGGGCACCCCAGGAAGAGCCCCAGGAGAAAACTGGGATGTGTCCTCTGTCTTCTACAGGCCTAGTCCTCCGAGGGATACAGGTCAAGAGTTGGACTAAAGAGTAGGAAGCCTGACCATTCCCTTTAACTCAGTTCTCGTGGAAAGCTGCAAGTTCTCCCCTTGTTCTCCATGTGGGCTTTTGTTTCCAAGTCTGTTTTCCTCAGAATCTGGTGGAGAGGAGGAAACCAGTAATTCATACCTTAAGTTTCATAAGCCTTGGAAAGTACAAAGCAATTGATGTTGTTTTTCTATTTCTTGGAATTTGTCTTAGAGAAGTAATTGAGAATGTGCTAAGGATTTAAGTATGATCACTGTTGCATTGTTTAAATCAGGGGAAGATTTCTCTGGATAGTCAAAGCAATCCCCAAAAACTAAACAGGAGGAAAATGGAGGCACCTTCTTTTCTGACTTCAAAGTGTACTCCTAAAGGGGTCATGTTCAAGATAGTTTAACATTGGAACAAAACCAAGCACTAAGACCAGTGGAGTAAAACTGAAAGTCTCACATGTATGGAGACTTAATTTATGATAACTGAGTCAAGATCATGCAATGGAGGAAAGCAAGGCTCCTCAACAGATGATGCTAAAAAATTAGACTAAATCCTTATTAAACAAGAATTAACAAAAATTAAAGTCTTTACCCATTAAATTATCATAAAAACCTAAACCATGAAATTTTTAGAAGAAAATATAGATTGTAATCCTTGTGGACATTGGCTGCAGACGCCTCAGTAAACTATCTCCAACAGCTAAGGGAACAAAAACGAAAATAACTAAAAGAGTTATATAAAATTAAAAAGCTTTTGGTATAGCAAAAGAAACCACCGCAAAAATAAAATAGCACTCTACTATTTGCCCATTTTACACCAACCAAGGAATTAATACCCAACATACATCAGGAACTCATACAACTGAGCAACAAAAATCCAGTTACAAAATGAACAGAAACTTTCGTTGCACACTTCTCCAAAGAAGACATACAGATGGCAATGGTCTCATGAAAAAATGATCAGATTTTACTTAGTGCTAGAGAAATGCAAATCAAAATCACAGTAAAATATTCTCATACATGTGAAAATGGCTTATATTAAAAAGACTGGAAACAACATGTGTTAGTAAGTTTGTAGAGAAACAAAACTTCCATATAGTATGTAAAGATACACATTGATGCAGCTTCTGTGAAAATGGTATGGAGATTCCTTAAAAAACAAAACAAAACAAAAAACTCAGAATAGGGGGCTGTACAGCGGGTTCTATTCCCAGCATCCCATATGGTCTTCCAAGCACTGCCAGGAGTAATTCCTGAGTGCAGAGCCAGGATTATCCCCTGAGCATCACCAGGTGTGACCCAAAAAGAAAAATAAAATAAGAGGAGCCTATATATTAAAATGTAGTGCTGCGCATAATACATGGATAAGTACAAATGGTAAAATATTGGCATTTTAAAAACTAAAACCGAGTGTTTATGTTTCAAAAGTTGATGAAAATATACCCAAAAATTTACATAAATGATAGTCAGGACTTTAGGAATGATTTTTTATCTTGTTCTTATGTATGTTTTACAACTTCTCTGGTGAATATGGCTTGCTTATATAATAAAAAAGCAAAACAAAATAACCCAAAACTGGGGGAAAATCCCCACTCATTTTTCTTTTTAAATTAAAAAATAAATCCTTTTGCAGGGCTGCTCTCAAATAGTGTTCAGGGACCTTGGAGATGACCCCCAGGCAACAATGCTGATGAGCCAACAGCCATGCAGCTCTTTCCAGCTTTGCTGTGCTCTGGCCCACATGGCAATCCCAGTGATGCTGGCACAGGTAGGAGGAGGGGCATGGGGTGCCCTGAGCCCTAGGTAGCCTGACCCCCTATTTATTTATTCGGCTTTTGGGTCACAACAGCTATGCTATGCTCAGAGCTTACTGCTGACTCTGCTCAGGGCCGACTCCTGGCATGTCTGAGGGGCCATATGTGGTGATGGGGATTGAGCTCAAGACTTCCACATGCAAGGGAAGTGCCCTGGCCACGGTACTAGCTCTCTGACTATTATTATTATTATTATTATTATTATTATTATTATTATTTTGATGGGCTAGGGGGCCCATGAATTATATGGGGGCCTCCCACTCACAGGCTCTACCTTATAACTCTACCACTTGAGCCACATCTCCAGGTCCCACGCCCCCTGTCTCTGGGAGGAGCCCTCCTAAGAAGTGCTCCAGAGAGTTTGGAGACTACTTTCAATGGGGCTGAGTCAGTGGGGTGGGCATCCAAAGCTAGAGTCCAAGGATGCAGAGATGCTCTGGGACCACCAGGGCCATCGTGGTGGTGCTTGAGGGTTCTTTAGTACTATACCCAGCAGTGCTGCTCTAGTACCAGGTTCACACTGTGCAAGCAGTGCACAGAACCCTAATTGCTGAGCTTTCTCCCCAGTCCCCATTTCTGTTTCTTAAAATAAGTCAAGAAGTAATAGAAGAATCACTTAGGAAATAAGGTAATCAACATGTCCCTCAAAAAATTAACAGAAGGGCTAGAGAGATAGCACAGCAGGTAGGGCATTTGCCTTGCACGCAGCTGACCCGAGTTCAATTCCCAGCATCTCACATGGTCCCCTAAGAACTGCCAGAAGTAATTCCTTAGTGCATGAGCCAGGAGTAAACCCTGTGCAATGTCGGGTGTGACCCAAAAAGAAAAACAAAAAAGTTAACAGATATGTATTTAACATTCTTTTCTGATCTGTCTCCTCTTCATTTCCCTTCCCCAAATATAAAATACACGAAATCCCATTGATCGTCCAGTGGCTCAAGCTGTCTCAGTAACCTCTACATTTGTCCTATCCCTGAGATTTTAGAAGCCTCTCTCTTCTTGGCCTTTCCAACGATGCCGCATTGGAGGCTCTTTCAGGGTCAGGGGAATGATATTCAGCTGGTTACAGGCTTTGGCATATGGATACACCATGGGAAGCTTGCAAGGCTGTCCCATGTTGGCAGGAAGCTCTCAGTAGCTTGTGAGTTTCTCCCAGAGGGAGAAGTAGGTTATAGGATATTGAGCGGCCACTTCGCAGCTGCGCGCTTCTGGGAGCTTGCTTTTAAGTCTCTGGATGTTGGTCGTTGATGGGATTACACACACTTGGGTTCCTCTGCTGGTACCTTCATGTGTGAGGCCTGTTCGAACATGTGGAGAGGGGCCCTGAGCATGACTGTGGCTAGGTTCCAGTGGTCTTTGGCTGCCGGGAGCTCTGCTCAGTGCAGTTGGAAGGCTGGAACCCATCCCCTCCGAGGTGAATATAAATACACATATATTCA